>NC_142069.1:18991986-19308153 GCF_059756535.1 Pantherophis guttatus | reverse complement strand
AGAGCAGGGGTCTCCAAACCTTGGCCACTTTAAGCCTGGCGGACTTCAACTCCCAGAATTCCCCAGCCAGCTATGCTGAATTCTAGAATTCCAAAGCTGGCTGGGGAATTCTGGGAGTTGAAGTCCGCCAGGCTTAAAGTGGCCAAGGTTGGAAACCCCTGCGCTAGAGGGATGGGACGCTTTGGCCCCGCCCCCATCCCGACATGCCTCGCGCTCAAAGCACAGCGGACTTTCCGTAGGCAAGATGGCGGCGCCCACGCTCCGGGCCGGGCGCCTATGGTTTCTTTCGGCTCGGAGGCCGCCGCCGCCGCCGCCCCGACTCCTGGTTTCGCAGACGCGGCGGCAGCGTCACGACCAGCAGCCAGACGCCCGTCCGACGCCGGCCTCTCCCGTGGCGAAGGGTCTCTTAGCCACCCAGTACCAGCGCGGTCTGTTCCAGGAGGTGTTCCCGCCTCAGCCCGCCGACGAGCAGCTCATCGAGCTCCTCCAACCCGGCCGCCCTCCCGTGACGGCTTACTGCGGCTTCGACCCCACGGCCGACTCGTTGCACGTCGGGCACCTGCTGGCGGTGCTGGGCTTGCTGCACTTCCAACGGGCCGGCCACGACGTCATCGCCCTGGTGGGCGGCGCTACGGCGCGGCTGGGCGATCCCAGCGGCCGCACCAAAGCCCGGGAGCCGCTGACGGCGGAGGAGGTGCGGGAGCGCGCGCGGGGCCTCCTCGAGGGGCTCCAGCGGCTCTTCCAGAACCACCGGGAGCTCTTCTGGGCCGAGGAAGGCAACCGCCTGGGCAGCGTCCATTTCCTGGACAACGCCAGCTGGCTGGAGAGCGAGTCGGTCATCGGCTTCCTGGCCGGAGTCGGGGGTCACCTCCGGATGGGCACGTTGCTGAGCCGGCAGAGCTGCAAGGCCCGCTTGAGTAGCCCCGAAGGCATGGGCTTGGCCGAGTTTCTCTACCCGGCCCTTCAAGCTTACGACTTCCTGCATTTGTACCGTGGCTACGGCTGCCTCGTTCAGCTGGGCGGAGCCGACCAGTTGGGCAACATCATGTCTGGCTACGACCTCGTCTCTAAGTAAGACAGGAAGGAGTTGGGGAGGTTTGCAGGGCGCCCAGCAACTCTTGATGTGGCAAAGGGATGCGTTGGCATGTCATGTACATTTACGGTACATATTTGCGGTATATAAGTCTAGTAAGTCTAAGGTATGTAAGTGATGCCATCACACAAAATCACATTCATACTGTGAAGCGGTATATAAGTCTAAGGTATACAGTGGGGCAAAAAAAGTATTTAGTCGGCCACCAATTGTGCAAGTTCTCCCGCTTAAAAAGATGAGAGAGGCCTGTAATTGTCATCATAGGTAGACCTCAACTATGAGAGACAAAATGAGAAAACAAAGCCAGACAATCACATTGTCTGATTTGGAAAGAATTTATTTGCAAATTATGGTGGAAAATAAGTATTTGGTCAATATCAAAAGTTCATCTCAATACTTTGTTATATATCCTTTGTTGGTAATGACAGAGGTCAAACTTTTTCTGTAAGTCTTCACAAGGTTGGCACATACTGTTGCTGGTATGTTGGCCCATTCCTCCATGCAGATCTCCTCTAGAGCAGTGATGTTTTGGGGCTGTCGCTGGGCAACACGGACTTACAACTCCCTCCAAAGGTATTCTATGGAGTTGAGATCTGGAGACTGGCTAGGTTACTCCAGGACCTTGAAATGCTTCTTACGAAGCCACTCCTTCGTTGCCCGGGCAGTGGGTTTGGGCTCATTGTCATGCCACGTTTCATCTTCAATGCCCTTGCTGATGGAAGGAGGTTTGCACTCAAAATCTCGCAATACATGGCCCCGTTCATTCTTTCCTGTACATGGATCAGTCGTCCTGGTCCCTTTGCAGAGAAACAGCCCCAAAGCATGATGTTGCCACCCCCATGCTTCACAGTAGGTATGGTGTTCTTTGGATGCAACTCCGCATTCTCTCTCCTCCAAACACGACGAGTTGTGTTTCTACCAAACAGTTCTACTTTGGTTTCATCTGACCATATGACATTCTCCCAATCCTCTTCTGGATCATCCAAATGCTCTCTAGCAAACTTCAGACGGGCCCGGACATGTACTGGCTTAAGCAGGGGGACACGTCTGGCACTGCAGGATCTGAGTCCCTGCGGCGTAGTGTGTTACTGATGGTAGCCTTTGTTATGTTGGTCCCAGCTCTCTGCAGGTCGTTCACTAGGTCCCCCCGTGTGGTTCTGGGATTTTTGCTCACCGTTCTTGCGATCATTTTGACCCCACGGGGTGAGATCTTGCGTGGAGCCCCAGATCGAGGGAGATTATCAGTGGTCTTGTATGTCTTCCATTTTCTAATTATTGCTCCCACAGTTGATTTCTTCACACCAAGCTGCTTGCCTATTGCAGATTCAGTCTTCCCAGCCTGGTGCAGGCCTACAATTTTGTTTCTGGTGTCCTTCGACAGCTCTTTGGTCTTCACCATAGTGGAGTTTGGAGTGTGACTGTTTGAGGTTGTGGACAGGTGTCTTTTATACTGATAACAAGTTCAAACAGGTGCCATTAATACAGGTAATGAGTGGAGGACAGAGGAGCCTCTTAAAGAAGAAGTTACAGGTCTGTGAGAGCCAGAAATTTTGCTTGTTTGTAGGTGACCAAATACTTATTTTCCACCATAATTTGCAAATAAATTCTTTCCAAAACAGACAATGTGATTGTTTTCTCATTTTGTCTCTCATAGTTGAGGTCTACCTATGATGACAATTACAGGCCTCTCTCATCTTTTTAAGTGGGAGAACTTGCACAATTGGTGGCTGACTAAATACTTTTTTGCCCCACTGTATAAGTGATCTCATCACACAAAATCTATGACATACTTGCATCTGGTGCAAGTATGTAAATCATGGATATTGTGAGATGATGTCACACTTTTTGTTATTTGACTCCCTTGGTCTTTCTCTTGTGGGTTCCATGGGAGGTAAGCTTTAATTTGACTAGGTGTTGTGGGACAAGGCCTGCCTTAAACAAGGAACCAAAGTGTTTGAAGTTAGATGCAACAAAGCATATTTTATTATCAGACTAGACTAGGGGTAGGGATAGGGATAGGAATAGGAATAGGAATAGGAATAGGAATAGGTGGGGTGGGATGGGATGGGATCAATGGTGAAATCTAAAATTTGTACTACTGGTTCTGTGGGCATGGCTTGGTGGGGAATGTGACGGTGGGCGTGGCCATTTTTTTTAACTTTTAAAACCATTTTTTACATGTAAAACCATATTTAAAAATGCTTTCAAAAGGCTCTGACGATCCCAGCTGAGTTGCCTGATCGTCAGAGGGTTTTTAAAAAACCCTCTGCCGATCAGGCAACTCAGCTGGGATCATCAGAGCTTGGATCGTCAGAGCTTGGATCGTCAGAGGCATTTAAAAGAAAAAAAGCTTCTGATGATCGCGCGGCTCAGCTGGGCATGGGGGGCAGGGGAAGGGATTTTTGCTACCGCTTCTCCGAACTGCCCACTGCCATCGCTACCTACTCGCCCGAGCCGGTCCAAACTAGGAGCATTTCACCCCTGGATGGGATGGGATGGGATGGGATGCCAAGTGTGATGGGACACACAAGGAATTTGTCTTTGGTTCATATGCTCTCAGTGTACATAAAAAGACAAGATACACTCGTCAAGAATCACAAGGCACAACACCCAGTGACAGTCATACGGTACAATAAGCAATCAAATCATACTAGGAAACAGTCAATATCAATATAAATTGCAAGGATATAAGCAACAAGTTACAATCATGCAGTCACAAGGGAGGAGACTACAGTGATCTCTTGGCCACAAGAATGTAAAAGAATCCCAAACTATTCAAGGTTATGGGTTATATACTTCCAGAACTGACCCAGGGTTAAGAAAGCAGTGTAAATCAGTTTATCATCTTTGTAGCTGGAATGTAACATCCGATAATACTATAGGATGCCCTTACTGCAGTTTCACCCAGAGCCTCTATAAAGACTCCAAACCTCTTCTACTGATACTAGCATCTTTTAACATAAACAATGTCCTTTATTTTTTCTAAATGTCTATGGAGATTCTCAGTCATCCAGGTCATGGTTGTTCCAAATTTGCTTTTTTCAAGAGACAACTGGACTTTCTGGGTTTTTTTCCTTCAACTCTGTCCTTTTTTGTCCTTTATTGTACTCATGTAGTGTCTCTTTTCACACTAGAAAAAGGGCCATAATTTTATTTCAGTCTCCTTCCCCTTTGGGGTTTTTGGGGGTTTTCAAGTCTGCTCTGTCTAATAATACATTTCAGAACCATAAGAAAATAATTGAATATTATTTGTCTCCCAGTGTCTTTTGGGGAGGGAACTGAGCTGAGTGTTAATGAACTTTTATTAGTGGAAGTGTTTTTCAAAATTGTGGACTACATTTCACCACTTCTTTGCAGTTGGATATTCTGGGTAGAGCTGAATATGGGAGTTGGTCCAGAATATTTGAAGAAAGTAAGTTGTCTACATTTGGACTAGCAATAGCACTTATATACCGCTTCATAGTGCTTTTACAGCCCTCTAAGCGGTTTACAGTCAGCATATTGCCCCCAACAATCTGGATCCTCATTTTACCCACCTTGGAAGGATGGAAACCTTGAGCCAGTGAGATTTGAACTGTTGAACTGCAGCTAGCAGTCAGCTGAAGTATCCTGCAGTACTGCACATTCACCTCGGCTCTTCTCTCTTGGACATACATTCCTTCCACAACCTAATGTGCATCCAATGTCCTAGAGCATAGCTACTGTCATATACATAGGTGATTGAAAATAAAATAAAGCAAGTTGTAGTTTGATATATCAAGTCTCTATATATCAAGATGATGTCAGGCTGAGGGACACTGTTATAAAACTTAAAATATATTTGGTTTGTAAATGGTTGGGTTTTAAAAAATATATGCTGGCCATTTAATATGACCTAAGAACTTAAGAGCCAGTTTGATCTAGTGGTTAAGGCACTGTCTAGACTCTAGGAGCAGGGAAACTTGAGTTTTAATCAGGTTTTAAAGGCCTTGGAAGAAGGCAACAGCATACGACTTCTGAAATACTACACATGAATTCGTCCATGTTGTGTCCAGTGTTAGGTGTGATCAGTTAGATAGTATCAAATATATATCAAGCTCTATTGACAATTAACTTTCCATTTTTGTTCTCTTCAGAGTAACTGACAAAGATGTCTATGGAATAACTGTGCCTCTTATTACAAGTACTACTGGAGATAAACTGGGAAAATCTGCTGGGAATGCAGTTTGGCTTAACAGAAATAGGACTTCTCCTTTTGAACTCTATCAGTTCTTTGTCAGACAGCCAGATGCCACTGTTGAAAGGCAAGTCTATTTCTACATGGAAAGTTATTTTCCTGCTACGAACAAAAGGACTAGTTTGCTAGAATGATTTGTAGGATGCTGGACTATCAACGGGGGAAAGCAGAATTCAAAGTTTTATAGCCATAGAGCTCACTTTCTTTCAGTCTAGCACAAATAGGTACCCAGATGCTTTCTAATTGTTTCTATTTACATTTTCGATAATGTTGGTATATAAAGGGCAGAAGACTCCATTTCTTTAACTGGTTTTACAGAATTATTGTGACAATCAAGTTGGAGTGAGAAAAAAATACTCATCTTGAATGTCCTAGAACAGTGATGGCTAACCTTTTCCAGACCAAGTGCCCAAGCGCGCATGAACTCCCAAAACCACCCCGCCCCCACACATGTGCCCCCCCCCCGTGCATACGCGGCAGAGACCCAAAGATCAGCTGGCTGGTGGGAGATGTACATGTATGCGCAGCGGAGCTGAACTGGGGCGATGGCTCACGTGGCATCAGAGAGGGCGCTGTGTGCTACCTCTGGCCAGCGTGCCATAGGTTTGCCATCACGGCCCTAGAAGTTAGAATATATGTGGTAGGTTTTTTTTTTTTAATGATGCTTAGAGCACTCCTCACAATTGGTTTATGCCATCTCAAACTTCAGGAAGTAGTACTTTTGACACCCAAAGAGCCTAGCTCTGTTCAAACTGATCAACTGGATACTCGATAAACTTTAAAATTAAATACTTAAAACACATCCTCAATTTTATGGGTTGATGAATAACAAAGAAAGTTCACTGCTTTCACTCCACTGCTTGCTGTTTAAATTACACTACAGATAATACATTCCTGATTTTCAAAACTTCTCCCAACTTTCAGAGCTGAATGTTTCTGAATTTACTGTGGTTAGTTTGTCATATATTATTTTAGCTCTAACTGATCAGAAACAATTACTGCTAGTGTCAGGTTTTATTTTCAATATTTCTAGAAAAGGAAACATTAATGTATTTGTCCCACTTTTAAATTATGTACATTTTTTCAAAAAAAATTGTAAATCTGCATTATGTGACACTGAAGCAAAATAATGCTATTTCCTCTTTAAGGTATTTGAAGCTTTTTACTTTCCTTTCTGATATGGAAATTGATCATATCATGCAAGTGCATGCTAAAGAACCTGAGAAGCGGGGACCTCAGAAGCGGCTTGCTGCTGAAGTAACTAAGCTTGTTCATGGCAGGAATGGTCTGGAATCTGCCAAGAGGTAAAAGACAGATTGAATTTGTTAAATCTCATTTGGTGGACAAAAGTTCTGTTAATGGATATATAAACAAGGCTGTAGCTTTACACATAGCAAAAAGAGAGGCAATTAAATTCTGGATTTCCCATCTTAATTTCTCCATCCCAAGTTGGAAACTTCTAAACCAGGGGTGTCAAAACTCAATTTCATTGAGGGCCACATCAAGGTTGTGCTTGACCTTGGGGGGGGGGCTGGGTCTGTGTGGCCAGGGTGGGCATGGCCAGCTCGACGTTACTCATGTCGGAGGCACCTGTGGTGGCCCAAGTGCTCTGCCAGCGAAAACAGGCTCCCAAACTCCATTTTCGGCTGCAACGGCCTCCTGCAACCCTCTGCCAGCAAACATGACCTTGGGAGTGTCACACACAGCCGTTGTGAGCTCTGTTTTCAGCTGCGATGGCCTCCTCCAACCCTCTGCCAGCAAAAACGGAGCTAGGGAGAGCCACACACGGCCCTCCCGAGCTCCGTTTTAGCTGACAGAGGCACTGCTGGCCAGTCCGCTGTTTTAATGGTGGCCCCACGGGCCAGATCTAAGCACCCTGTGGGCCGCATCCAACCCCTGGCCCTTGAGTTTAACACCCCTGCTCCAAACCAAGGAAAATCTAATGTAAAGACACTTTCTCATCATTTATTTCACAAATGGTGTGCAGGGATGTTGAGGCACACGATTGGTGCAGAGGAACTTTGGAACTGAATCCTTTCCAGTCCTCTAAACCTACTCTATCCCCAAAATGAAGAGTTTCTCCCACTGGGAGCAGCAGATGTTTATTTTATTTTCTAAAGTGAGGGAGAAGACATGAAGCTGTCATTATTCATGGTATTTTTCCAGCAGGGTGATTGTAAACGCTAGAGCACATTGAAGCATACAAGTGCTCTTCCTAAATTGAGAAAAACTGGAATAGCAAATATTGGTGCAGTGCGCGTTTTGATACCTACTTCTTTATTACCAGATGTACAAAGGCCTTTTATTACAGCAATGTGGATGCATTAGAAAATATGTCTGACGAAGAGCTACAGGAGCTCTTTAGAGAAGCACCTTACATAGAAATGCTACTTGAACCTGGAACAACAGTACTTGATTTGTGTCGGAAAACTAATGCAATTGCAGATGGACCAAAGGGGTAAGTTAGGACGTGTTTTTGTCTCTTTGTACTCCTGCTTTCTATAGGATATGCTACAAATTGCCTTGATGTAGAAGTTATTTTCCATGAATCCTATATACAGGTAGTCCTCAGGTTACAATGGCAATTGGAATTGGGATTGCTATCACTTAAGTGAAGGGATGATAAAGTACATCAGATGGCATCATTGCTTAACAATGGCAATCCTGGTTGCTGTCATAAGCCTAAGATATAGGGGTCATTAAGTGGGAAACACTGTGAGTCCTAGATAAAGACTGAAGGGGTGTCACAGATAGGTAGGAGAAATCAGGGATCCTTGATTTAGGTTTAGGTTTAGGTTTAGGTTTATTTGATTTGTATACCGCCCTACTCCCGAAGGACTCAGGGCGGTGAACAGCCAACAATAAAATACATAAATACAAAAAATTTAAAAACCAGATAAAATCAAATTAAATCATTTTGGCCCAGACAGATTAAAACACCCCAATAATTTAAAAACAGATTAAAATTTACATATTTAAAAAGGGAAGAAAATTAGGCCAAGCCCGCCTGATGGAATAAAAAGGTCTTCACAGCACGGCGGAAGGAGCGCAGATCCGGGATCCTCCGTATCTCCGGGGGGAGCTCATTCCAGATGGTATGCAGGAGTTGCAGGCAGCCTGGGAGCCTAGCAGAGGTGATGGTCATGTGTGGGCAGGAGATACTTGCAATTCTATCAGAATATAGGGTGTCTGCTTTTTCCAAGTTTTAAAAACAACAAATCTGCCCTACTTAATGTTCCTGATAAATGCTCATTGCTTCTAAACCATTTGAGATTTATTAATAAGTCCAACTGTACAATTTCTTCTTCCAGATACCGTGACATAACAGTTGGTGCGGTTTCTATAAACCATATTACAGAAACTAATCCTGAAGCTGTACTTATTCTTGGACAACATATTCTCAGTAATGGTTTATCACTACTGAAGATTGGAAAGAAGAACTATTATATTATAAAATGGCTTCAGTTGTCACATGAAGAATGACAATATTAAGGTTTGTAGTAAGTTATGAAAGTCACCTTCCTTCAAAGATATCAGAAAGGCATAACATACAGAAGTACACATCAAGGACAGTGGAGCAGTTGTGTAAAATGTTTTTTTCTCACTGAGTGAGACCTGCTTACCTACAGAATCATTTGGAAAATGGATGGTGTTTTATTTCATCATTCAGTCATGAAATACCCTGTTCCCCCCAAAATAAGACATCCCCTGATAATAAGCCTAATCGGGCTTTTGAGCACATGGCAATAAGGCCAAGTGCTTATTTCGAGGTTCAAAAAAATATAAGACAGGGTCTTATTTTCGGGGAAACACGGTACATGTAATGGTTTCAGTTATAATGGAATTTAAATATATAAATCATTGTGGAAATATTCTCTGCAATAAGGACATTAAAGTGAATTTTCAAAGACTTACTAGTTGCATCATTATTTGAATTACAAGCTCTAGGTAAAATGGCCTATTCTAAACACTATAACTAATTTTGTTCACTATTTTCTAAGATAATATGCTGAGAGTTTATGCACCTGAGACAAATTCCTTGTGTGCCCAATCACGCTTGGCCAATAACGAATTCTATTTAGTGTCATTTTATGGGGTGGACAGTTTGGACAAAAACATAAGAATGCCTTGAAAAATGCAGCTAAGTTTCTTATTATTGAAACATCAGTAGTTTCAGCTTCAAAACAAATACTGGGATAGGTGAGAAATGTTAATTTTATTATAATTTAGCTTTGAGATCTAATCTAAGTGAAAAGTCTAATTTTTTTAAATTATCAAATATCAGCAACAGCTTTATATATCCCATGCTTTCCAAGTAAGATATTACAGATATTTTGCAATAACCAAATGCTGCCTTTACTGCTTTCCCAGCTTGCTTTTGTTTAAAGCTTAGTTTTCTCTGAATCTAGTTACTATCAAATTGCTATTCATCAACAGTAGTGCTGGGCTGTAGCCATAAATTGCATTTATATAATTGGAATCAGATTTGTAGTTTAATCTGACATGCCCAGTCTGTAATAGTGGGGTGTGCTGATCATATGCTGGCAATTAAAATATTTCTTTGATTGGCCTTACTGTCTACAAGAACCAGAATTGCCAACGTCCACATCTTGTGAGTACATTTGATATATTGTTTCATATTTACTAGGATAATGTTTCACAAAGCTATATTATAATTGTATTAACTTCATGAATTTATCCTTCTTAGACACTTCATTAATAAAGGAGGATTGAAAAACAGTAGTAGCAGAAAAAATTGGGCTACACTTCTTTTTAAATAAATCTAAGCAACTACTATTATCGTAGTTACAACTATTTAAAGCAATTAAAATACTTGCATTTACTGAAACTTCACTCAGCTGCCTTGACAAGTGATTATTAAAACTGATCATACTTTAAAAGGTGATTTATTGGTAAAAAACTATCAACTTTACAGAGTTAGTTACAGTTATAACTTTAGCAACTGACAAATTGTCTATGCATAATCTTCAGTTTTCGTAGGTTCAAACTGCAAATGATTTATCTTTGCAATGTTTGCTATGGCAGATGAGGTTTACATTGCTTTAGACCCAAAAAATCTATTAAAGAAGAAATATTTCTGTAAAAGTTAACTGTGATCTGATCCAGGACTAGAATACTAAAAAGCACCTTGCCTTGATATACATTTCATACTTTCTATTGTACCAGGACTATTGAAAATTATAGAAATTGGACGAGTGTAAAACATGTACTGGGAATGGAACAATTTGGGAACCATTCCATCTTCTTTATCTTCCCTAGTAGAGAAGGGGTTTACTTGGAACATCAGAAACAATTCCTGTTCCAAAAGAGCTACTTCTCAAGATTTAGGAGACCATCACCAGAAAATGGATCAGTGTAATCTGAAGAAAGTTGCTATATGCCCAAACAAAACAGTTGTGTTGGCCCATCTCTAAGTAGTCATATTACTCCACTTGATTTGATTCAAAGCTGTTGTTAGTTCTTGGAACTGCCTGTATTGATGTAATTTAGAACAACTTACTTCAGAGACAAACGGCAATTAAATATTGCAAGAAATATGAGTTTTGCCTTCAAAATTATATTTCACATTACTTTTAGAGCAAGACAGATTTTTATCAATGACAGGTTAACATGTTTAGTCTGACCCATGTTCTTGTTTACTTTTGAAGATGCAATGGAAACTTCCAACATCCACATCTCTCAGTCACGGATCAATGCAAAAATTATCAGGAACATGCAACATTACCTATGCAATGAAAAATCTTTAAATCCAGTTGGATGTTCCCACTTAACACCAATAGCACTTAGATTTATATACCAGTTCACAGTGCTTTACAGTCCTAAGTGGTTTACAGAGATGGCATCCCCCCAACAATCTGGGTCTTCATTTTACCCACCTTGGAAGGCTCAGTCAATCTTGAGCTGGTGAGAATCGAACTGCTGGCAGCAGACAGTCAGCAGAAGTAGCCTGCAGTACTGCTTTCTAACCCACTGTGCCACCACAGCTCTTAAAGGCAGGATCCAATCAGAAATTAATATAAACAAGAAAACAATGTTTCTTCCAAAGTTCCTCTAAAACAGAGTAATTTCCCCAGGGGTTAATTTGGGCATATCCTAGGAGTAATGGAATAATGTGTTGCTTGTTTGTGAGTTGGGGATACTGCTGTCAAGACATTTGTGTAAAACAGCAGTCTGGTTTTGTGTGCTTGTGTGTGTTTATGGGGTAATGACTGGGCAGAGATAAAATACTATAGTACTTCTAACTCATATACTAATGCAATTCATTGAATTCTGCCAGAATCCTGGCATAGCAGTTCTTAAATTCAAGACCATCTAGTTCCACAGATTTGCAAAGGCCACAAACGAGATTCAAACACAATTTTATTTTTCATATGATTAACCTGTACGTGGGTGTGAATTTCTGTAATAATTCTGAACGCAGAGACACATTTAACAGCAGTAAATGCAACTATGTTTCAGTGTAAAATAACTCATATACTTTCAAACTTACTGAATATTAAAAATGTCCGGTCTCAAATGATTTAGGTCAACTCCTTTTTTAGCCTGTTACGTTGACGCTATCAGCCAAAATTTGGTTTTCCACTAGTATGCATGGAAGAAAGCACTGCCTACTTCCCAATGTGTGCTGCTCAAAGGAAGCTAGAAATATTCATTTCAAACGCGACAGTTAATATGCTTCCTTTAAAAAGGAAAAAAAAATATCTGTGATAAGAGGTGTTGTGCTTTAAAATAATAAAATATTCAGGGATCAGTATGCCATTGTTGCTTTTGCTGGTCATCGTAGAGAAGTCAAACAAATTGGCTGTATCACTGGTTTTTTTTTTTTAAAGGCAGTAATACATTCTGGTGATCCAAGTTGATGTGATGGACAGCTGCCTTCAGTGTTCTTTTTAAGATTTTTAAGAGAGACATGATCTTTCATACTATTTCCACTTATTTTTTTAAAGCCTGGTATTTTAAGGGAATGGTCCCAGGTTTTTGGTCCCATCCAGAGGAAGCTGGTGAATGGACATTTCTTGCCAATTCTATTGTTCCTCAGCTGACTAATCAAATATTCCATATTTCTATAACAAAGAAAAGTTCAATAATACCAGAAGTTAAACCAACTATCTTTGAGCTTACATATCACATGGCTAAGAGGCAATATTTCTCCTGTACTTGTCCATCTGCTTGAGATCAAGGGCATGCAATTAAATTCATAATTAAATATTGTAGGGTCTTTCTTTCATGGTTAAAAACTTATATTGCAAAAGCAGCTGAAAAAGCTACATCACAATACTACACTGCTCATCCTATTCACAGGCAACTAATTTAACCAAACCAGGCACTGGGATTTTAACCTAGCTTTTTTCCCCCTCCATTTTAACTTAATTCAGTCCCACATAAAACAAGGTTGTTCTTTGCATCAGAAAACAGCTGGGGGGTAATGATGATTAAATATTATTTGCTTTGCAAAGTATAGGATGTTTTTCTGTCCATAGACAACTGAACCAAACTTCTTGATATAAGCAGACTTTACATGCTGCAGTACACATGGAGTTTCATTAGTATATAACACCTAGCCCTTTTCAAGTCTCTTGTTTGTTCACCAAAGATGCGTTTCTCTAATCTCTGCGATAATTTGACTGGCTCGTTGCAGGGCCTGAAAAAAAAAAAAAGAAGAAATCATATACCAATTAGGGCAAAGGGCATCAATTCAGAAGTGCTTCTTGTCAGGCAATAATTTACAACTCTTAGGAACACCCTGAATCATTCTGCTCTGCAATTTTTTTAAAAGAAAAAGGAGTATATTAAACATTGTAAAATGGTGGAAAGGCTTGAGCACAAAGAATTGTGGTTCAGGTTTTTCCTGTGATGTTACTGTATCTTCACTGACACTTCTAGAAAGAAGGAAAGATATTGAACATGGGGGAAGGAGGGAGATGCTGGCTCTCAAAATCCGCCCACTATTTTATGTAGATTTTGCCCTCTAGTATAGACTTTGCCCTCTATTATAGATTCAAATGCTCAATTGGGTTATTTAGGTTACTTTAAAGAAGCCAATGCTAGGGGAGAGTTGATTTGTTTAATAAAAACTCAATTTTGATCTCCATAAGCATTATGGGTCATAAATGCATTTAACAGCAATTACTTCGCTATTATTGTCCTAGAAACTCCAGTTATATCATGCTTATTTCAAAGTAAAAGTAAATAATAGAAATAAAAATTACAAGAGCCAGGGAGATACAGACATACTTCCTGCATTGCAGGACATTTACAGGAAAAATAGGATTAAGTAAAGATATTCATTTTTTTGATCTTCATATGCCAAGGCGTGCTAGCTATAGGCATGTAAGTAGTTCTCAATTACAATTGTAACTGAATCCACAATTTTGGTTGTAAGCGATGATGGTTATAAAGCAGATCATGCTATCATCCACAATTTTATGGCTTTTGTGACAGTCATTACACAAACCCATAGTTCATCATGGGGCATTTTTGCCAGAAACTAGAAGTAAATGCCATATCATAAATCGCAGTCATGTGATATTGCAAACAGTGGTAAATTAGGGCTGGTTCCTAAATGCCCAAAATGCAGTTCTGTAAGAGGGGGAGGAGGGTGGGGAACAGATGTTGGAACTTCGAATCCAGGTCATTAGTAGCTTTTTCCGGATCCATCATAACTTCTAACAGTTGTAAGTCAAGGACTTCCTATAATACTTTTCATGGAGAGGTTCCTTTAGACCTGAAAATTATTCTAAGGGTTCCCCCAGGGTAAAAAGGTTGGGAAAACATGCTCGAGGCATTGGGTCAGAAAACAGATTTTACATTACAAAACTACTTTGCCCCTTTTCTGAACTACCAAAGAATTTGTTTCTTTGCTCACCCTTGTATCTAGAACAGGGGTGTCAAACTCAATTTCATTGAGGGCCACATCAAGGCTGTGTTTGACCTCGGGGGGGCCAGGGGGGGCATGGCCAGCTTGGCATCACTCGAGTCTGGGGCACCTGTGATGGCTAAGTGCTAAGGCAGGACTTCCCTCAGACCCTCACTCACTCTTATTATAATCTCCTTCCTTCCTTCCTTCTTTCTTCTTCCTTCTCCCCTTTTCTTATTTTTCCTTCCTTGCTCTCTTCCCATCTTTACTTCTTTTTCTTTCTTCTTTCCCTTTCTCCTTTCCTGTCCCTTCTTGGATGCTCAAATGCAAAAGGGGAAAAATTTCCCCCTTTTGTTTTGCTTTTAATTTATTTTGCTAGCCCTCTGCCAGCAAAATGGAGCTGGGGGGAAGTGGGGGGGCACGCGCAGCCATCCCAGGCTCCGTTCTCTGCCACAACAGCTTCCTGCAGCCCTCTGCCAGCAAAAACAGAGCCTAAGGGGCCATGCGCACCCCCTAGGCCCTGCTTTCGCTGCCAGAGGCACCGTGGGCCAGTCTCTCACTGTTTCCAGGGCGGCCCCGCAGGCCAGATCTAAGCACCCCGTGGAACGGGTCCAGTCCACGGGCCTTGAGTTTTGATACCCCTGATCTAGAATGTATGTAGAACAAAACAAAATGTATATGGATTTATGATGCTTCAGATTTAAACCTTCAGCAAAAGGTCTCTGTACCTGTAACATGTCAGCTGCCTCCTTCCTGCGCTGAGCCATGTCCTCCGATTCAGTTAAAAGATCGTCCAGCAGTAAAGCTTTGTACAGCTTTCCAACTAGCTCACTCTGAAGAGAATCTTTCACGTGGTTGACCAGAAAATGCATCACTGCTTTTGGCACACTGAAAGCAAACAGCAACAATTCAAGCATACTACTGCACCTTTCTGAAGATAAACTGCTTTAAGCTTAGGGGGATAAAAAGGGGAAATCTCTCTTTAAACAGTTACATGTGTTTCTGCAGTCCGAGAAGCGAACAATCAAAACTCAAGAAAAGTCAGAGATGTCATCTGTAGTGTGGCCATTCCAGTTCTGTAGTCAGATGATCAAAATTCAGGCACTTGGCAATTTGCCCATAATTATGACCTCAGGGTTTGCTTCAACTCCCCCCACCTGCCCATCTCTCTCCATCTCGGCCCTTTTGGCTGCCCTGTGCTCTACCACCTGCTGCTCTCAGCTGACTTTCTCCATGATGAGGTGTGTCATCATCAATTTAGCAGCTATCTTGCTAGGCACACTTCATCTGCAAGGGAAGGATGAAGATGGTGAAGGTCAGCTGGGGATAGGGCAACTGAGCACAACATGGCCAAAAGAAGGTGGGGGGGGGTTAATAAAATAGCCAAGTGGGGAGAGTTGAAGTAGAGACAAGCATGGCATTGCAGAAACATGACATCCTTGACTAATGATGGTGTATTCCTTGCCTCACTCTTCTAACTGGGTCTACCAGTTTATCTGTATTCCAAAAAATAGTTAAGAATTGTGCAGCAATCCAGATCTGAGAGGCAAACTATTATTGGAGCTTGTGCTGGCATGCATATCCTACCAGCCAGGAACTTTTTAAAGCAAAAACACATTTTTCTGGAATCCTATAAAAGCTGCGGAAGATAACTGTGTGACCCAGGGGGGGAAAAATGACAGTTGCTTTAAGATTCTATTTTTATGTATTTATTCAATGTACCTGGCCACTGAATCACATTATGCTTGTGCCCAGCACTAGAAACTGACATGCTATAAAATGAAGCACCAGCCTCCAGCAGGGCAAGGCTTTTGAGCCTCAAAACAAGCTCCATGAAGATTTTTAGAAGCTAAAACTGGCAGGAGGCTGCAGATGAGTACCATATTTTTCAGAGTATAAGATGCACTGGAGTATAAGACGCAGCTTAGTTTTAGAGATGGAAAATAGGGGAAAAAATCTGCCAACCAGGTATTCATCTGGCTAGCGTCCTTAGTCTGGTCAGCTTCAGCACATTAGTTTGCTGGTTTTGAGTGAGTGAGCACTTTTTATCCCCTGCTTGGGGATTAAAAAACAGCTCTAAAGCACAATTGATCTTTGGAGAGAGAAGCAATGAGAAAAGCAGGCAAAGCATGGAGATCACTTCACTCGCTAGCGCCTCGTTAGGGCTGAAAAAAAGCTTCACAGCTGAGAGTGGAAGAGAACAGGCAAAGCACGGAAGCTTCACTAAAAAAAAGCTTCTAAAGCACAGCTGAGTCGGAGGGAGCAAACAAAGCACAGAGATCGCTTAACTCACTAGCACCTCGTTAGGATTGGAAAAAAGCTTTGAAAAAGCTACATTCGGCATATAAGATGCACCCAAATTTTCAGCCTCTTGGGGGGGGGGGAGTATGTCTTATACTCCGAAAAATGTGGTACTTGTTTTAAATGTCTTTTCGGGGAAAAAAGTCAAAGGGTGGCAGAAATGTAAGTGCTCTCAAAATGTTTTCCCTGCTAACTCCATCCTCTCCCAAAGATTGGCTTACTCCTGCTTTTGAATCATTGTTTGCTTAAATTCTGAGTTGGCGTAAGGAACTAAAATGGAAGCAAACTGAAGGCCTACATTCAAATCAACCCAGTTGTATCCAAGTCTGCAGAAAAAGACTGCCATCAGAACATCCATGTGATCATGGATGCAAGCTGCAACTGTCACCATGCAAGCTTCTTGGGGTTTTAATGTATCTTACCTGTCTTGAATGTTCTTCCTCACAATTAGGAAATAGGATTTGATGAGACGTTCTATCACTTCGCAATCTCTTTGTTCCCGGGCTGAAAGCTTGCGTGCAACAGGAACAGGCTAGAAGGAGTGTAACAGGAAAACAAAAATCACAAATATGTTACGTGTAATAGATTAAGCAACATTTGTAAATAAATGCTAACCTGATTTTTTAATAGGATACTGCTATTTATTATTGTTGCTGTTGTTATTGTTCATCGCAGAGTCAGCCAGATGTTCTGACTGGATTTGGCCTTTTTGTCTACCTATCAAATCCTTTCCAAGGATCTGGGATAGGCAGATGTGTATGTTTGATGGTGTGACAGATACCATTGCAGGATGTAAGCTGTTCCAAGTAAAGCTGCCTTTTGCAATTGACTGATGGCCAATTTGTCAAATCACATTTCTGTGACAAATTAGTATAATTGGTTCATAAAATTGCCAAATCAAAAAGAGTCAAAGCAACTTACAGCTTTAGTCTTAGAAATAGTTCAAAAGATGAGCTCTCTTCATTGTAATAGAATACTTGTTTGTGTTCAATAACCTGTTCTTTATCTTCTACCAAACTAGCTTTGCTCAGTCAGGCTCCTCTAGGTACTTACCACATCTAGCAAGTTTACAGCGTGGCCTTTTTGAGGGCTGGCGGGTAGAATTGTTACTGGTTTGGATTTTTCCTCTGCTAATATCTCTTCCGTCCTAGATGTTTTCAGCATTCCTCTCCAATTGCCAGTTCCAGATTCTGGAATTGTTTCTCCGGCAGCAAGAGATGCCTAATTCGAGGAAAGATAGAATATACAAATTCAATTTCTTATTTATGAGACAAGTGCTTATCCGAACATTTCCTCCAATTTTGTTCAGTCAATTTATTCAATTTTCTTATTCCATCACTAAGAATGGAAGGCATATAGTCCTCCCACTACCCCTATTATTTTAGCCTTTTAACTCTCTTGACAGGTAAATGTAACAGAGGTGTGCTATTTATTTATTTTATGGGACTTATATGGCTTCCTAGCTCAAATAATGATTCTAGGCAGCCCACAACATCCATTAAAAAATAACTAAAAGCAAAAGTACACCCACCCACCCCAAGAAGTTGGATCAAACAGCCTCCCAGCTGAAGTCCCATCCTAGGCTAGTGTTTTGGGGAAGAGCCAGGTCTCTATGGTCCTCTGGAAGACAAATATAGTATCACCAAAAACACACACAAGAGGCGAAGGCTGAGACTGATCCTTGAAAATGTACAATTAGTTTTTAGTGCAACCAACATTCCCTAACATGCAAATCTGTACACCTGTAAGTGGAAACTACAATAATTTATTGTCAGGCTAGAGTGGAAATGCATGGAAAATTTAGCCTAAATCCTAGAATAATCTTAACACAGTTAATTTCTCCAGAATAATTACCAAGAAAAGGCTAATAAATTATCTCCACTAATTTTGTTTCACCATTCAAATCTATATTGTCTCCAATAAGTTAGAAAGTATGATTTAACTTGAACATGCACTCACACAGATTTACACATACATGATAAACGTGACTTGTCTACACTTTTAGCAATCCCATGTTTTAATTCTTAAAACTCATTTCCATTCTTTGTTCCAAGTGCTCAACATCTGATCTCTAATTAACGAAACATCAACTTAAAAAAAATCCCCTCTTAAATTTTTCATTAACTGCATAGATTTGTAAGAATTTCTCAACCACTGTCTTTGAATTTATTACCTTTTCAACAGATAATGGTAGATAACCATCCCTTTTTAACTATCTGCTCAGGTGTCTTGTAAACCCTCCTGGTGCTTTTTAATGAATTAGTCTTAAGTTCATAAAAGATATATTTATGTTCTTTAAAAGTTAAGAGCATTGACTGTTAAAACTGGATACCTTAAATCTTTACCTAATTCTTTCTTATAAATTGTCAATATTTATAACAATATGATTCTTCAATTGCTGATAAAGATGAACTGTTGTCTTAGCCATTTTAAAAAAAAACCTAAGATGATCTGATGCTTCTGACGCATTAGGTCCAAACTGAAAAACTAATGTTTTAATTGAATAAATTGCCACGTAGCATTTTTAGGCAGCTCTTATTCAGAGTTTCTTTAAAAAGTATAATTAGCAATAAGATGATACAGGTTATTAACTCCTTTTTAGTCCAATTTTTCTTTTACAGATTTTACTTCTCATTTTTAAATAAGATTTATCGCAGAGAGTCAGCTTCTCATGACAAGGATCAAAATTAAATCACTTTCCCAATAATATCCAAATGTAACTTGACTTATGACCATTTTTTACCATTACGGCCATTGCAACATCTCCATGGTCACATGATCAAAATTCAGGTACTTGACAATAGGCATGCATTTATGACATTTGCAGTGTCCTGGGAGTCATGTGATCACCATGTGGTACCTCCCCAGCCAGCTTCCAAGGAGCAAAAGTCAATGGGGAAAACCAGATTTGCTTAAGGATCACATGATTCACTTAATGACTGCATTAATTCACTTAACAAATGACATAAAAACATCATAAAACTCAGTTAGCAACTATCTTGCTTAGCAATGGATATTTAGGACTCAATTATTGTTGTAGATCAAGGACTACCCGTATGGTCACCGTAACTTCACTCTGATGTAAACACTGAGGTAAAAAGGTACAAGATTCTTGAGTCAGAATCAACTTCTGGAGCCTAGAGACATTCACGTAATTTTCTTGACATCAATGTGGAAGTATTTTCATATTCCAGGCTTCCTGTTTTGTTTTTTAACTTCCTAATTTAGTCTGAAGCTCTATGTCAGTGATGGTGAACCTTTTTGGCATCGAGTGTCCAAACCGGAACACGCGTGCGGAAACTGCAGCCCCGGAAACCCGAAAATCAGGTGGCTGGTGCGCATGTGCACGCCGGCCATCTGGTCTTCAGGTTTCCGGCATGCACATGCGCCAGAAACCCGTGCCAGAGCACCGGCCAGCTGGTCTTCGCGTTTTTGGGCTTTGACATGCGCGAAGATTAGCTGGACGGTGTGCATGCGCGTGTCAGAAACTAGAAGAGCAGCTGGCGACTGTGCGCGTGCCTACAGAGAGGGCTCTGCATGCCACCTCTGGCATGCGTGCCATAGATTCACCATCATGGCTCTGTTTTTCTGATAACCTCTTATCCAAATACACTACTTCCTAGATCCAATCCTACTTAGCTTTCATGCAACAAAGCCACTAAACCCACTAAACACTCAGAGCTGCCTAGAACCCCAAGATGAAACCCTTTACCTCAAGGCCATTCAATAAGCTAACACCTGAAGACACACAATCGACCTGAACGATGAATTCTGAGCCATCACATCAGCTGTCTTTGAGAGCCATTGACCAAGGTACAGCACAAAATAACTAAGCATGCAGTGCTTAGAAGAAAGAGAGACAGACCTTGCCGTCAACCTCAGCAGAACCAGCAGCAGAAGTCTCCTGGGAAGATGGTGCCATAACACCAGGAGGCTTATTAGACTAAAAAAAGGCAAGAAGGGCAGAGAAGGATATCAGTATTGCTTGACAATACCTCATGCATTGAGTTTAATCAGGCTCTTTTATCCCCTTTACTTGCTGAGTCGCGGAAATAAGAGGTACACTAAACAGCAATTTGGACTGCCTTAAAATTTTTTTAAAAAGCAAGCTGTTTGGCACAAAACCTTCCATCAGTTTTATGAAGAATATCAAACACACACTCACCTTGTCCCGTAATCCAAGAGAAGACATCTCTCTAGCTAATCTGTTCCGCCTTTGTTCCTTTAAGAAAAAAAAAATGCAGAATTAGAAATTAGCTGTCAAAACAGCAATCAAATCCTGATTCTTAAGGCATCGGGATAGCAACTGGGAGACTTGACATTCTAGTCCTGCCTTAAATACAAAGCCAGATGATTGGCCTTAATCCAGTCATTTTCTCCTAACCCTAGGACAGGGGTCGGCAACCCACAGCTCTGGAGCCGCATGTGGCTCTTTCATCCCTCTGGTGTGGCTCCCTGTTATCAGTCGGCTCCGCAATTGATAGGGCTTTCGGTTAGGACAGGTAGAGGAAAAAGAAAGCAGTGCTAGGAGGAGACTCTATGGTGGGCGGGGGGTGGGGGTGGGGGAGGGGGAGGGGAGGGAACAGGACTTTAAGTTGGCAGAGGAAAAAAGACACCACGCTAGGAAGAGACTCTATAGTGGGGAAAACTAGACTTCCAGTCGGCTCCAGAATTGAATGGAGGACTTCTGGTTAGGACCTTTGTGGCTCTTTGATTGTTTAAGGTTGCCAACCTCTGCCCTAGGAAGACGACATTGGCTAAGCACTTCTGAAAACCTTGCCAAGAAAACTGCAGGGACTAGCTCTGGTAGTCTCCAGGAGTCCATACTGACTCAAATGCTCACGTATCTAAGCCTGATTTCTGCAAACTCAGTAAGAGTTAAATATGTTTAAAGATGAGTTAATAGCAAGCGCAACAATAGCATTTAGACTTATATACCGCTCGATAGTGCTTTACAGCACTCTCTGAGCAGTTTACAATGTCAGCATATTGCCTCCAACTATCTGGGTCCTCATTTTACTGACCAATACTGCATTCTAACTAGTTAAAGCATGTTCCCCTAACGAAAGGAAGTCTTGCAGCCTGTTCTACCTCCAAGAATTGGAGGCACAGATGTTTCTGTCACACAGGCAAGTTGATAATTTATGTTTGAGTTTACATTCCCAATCAGGCAAATAAAGAATCCATCCTCAGCAGTTGATATGAAAGTCTAGTAAGTTTAATAATGTATCGTAAACGTTTGAGAAGATGAGATTTTCTCCTTTACCTCTATATTATTGTTTATTAGCCCACAAGCATCTGCAAAATCTGGATGCTTGGTGTTGATATAAGCCAACTCAATGGCTACTAAGTTGTGAACCTGGAAGCAAATAACAGAGAGAAAAAAAATCAAAACTTTAATTCCAGTGAAAAAACAACAAAATTCAGCTGGCATTGAACACTGCATCTAGAACAAAAATAGTTTTTCTCAGCAAATTTTTCATATTAGGTTTTTGTAAGCTGCTTGTTTTCTGATTCAAAGTGATTTTATAGTTCTCAAAATTTATGCCGCATGTATCATGTTTCAATACTTTGCAGCCTTTAATGTAGATCACTTTTTTTAAATAAAATGGAAAGTCAAGTTCTTATGAACATTTGATTCAGAGTTAAGCCATATATTTATAAGTGATCCCATATACTGAATATAATGGAGTTTGTTACCGTATAAATATATAACAAACTGAAGCTTAAGTCCTATAAAGGAAGCTTATTCTACGTACTTCTATCAGAAATTGCAGGTGTCACATGCAAAACTGCTATTTAATCACCAAAATTTTTTAGCAACAAACCCCCTAGTGATTATCTCATCATATTTGTCTCATGTTTTCATGTAATCAAAAGTGTCACAAAACAAGAATCTCCACCCTGATTACCATTTCATTTGTAATTGGTAGCCTTCGGCGCAAAAGACTGGTCACAACCTCAACAATGGCATCATGGAGTTTAGGAAATCTCAGCAATTCCTGAATACAAGCAAAACAGCACAGGATTTCATTTGCTATAATCAAAAACAGAATGGTCAAAATGAATGAACTAGAACATTTAGTTTCCAGAAGAAGCTGGTCTTCATAAATGATACAATTCCTATAAATCAGCAGAGACCACTTGAGTGTACCCAGGACCATCCCAATTCCAAAAGCTATCTCTACCCTCCTGGTTGTGGACTTCATTTCAATAGCAAATCCAAAGGAGTTTTGCTTGAGTTCCACTTAGAGCAGGGGTGTCAAACTCAAGGTCCGTGGGCCAGATCTGGCCCATGGGGTGCTTAGATCTGGCCTGCGGGACTGCCCTGGAAACAATGAATGACTAGTCTCTGGTGCCTCTGCCAGAGAAAACAGAGCTCAGTGGGGCCGTGCGCAACCCTCCCAAGCTCAGTTTTCACTGACAGACGGTTGCAGGAGGCCGTCGCAGCTGAAAATGGAGGTCGGGAGCCAGTTTTCGCTGGCAGAGCACTTGGGCCACCACACCCCTGACATGAGTGACGTCGAGCTGGCCCCGCCCACCCTGGGCCCCCAGAGGTCAAACACAACCCTGATGCGGCCCTCAATGAAATCGAGTTTGACACCCCTGACTTAAGAGGAATCCATCCCTTTATACTGGTGTCAATCACTCTTCTTTAATTATCTCAACAGAGCAGAACATGGAAGTATGACTCCTGAAATGCTCATCCTTTTATCTCTATAAAGTAAAAGAGAACCTCTGTGACTCTACTCTTACTCAATGCACTTCTCAAGCTTCCTTAGGCACATATTTAAGATAACGAGCCTTTTCCCATTATGATGTTTTAGACTATACTCTCTTGACTTTCAGCCAATGTTATCACCAACCAGGCTGGACAAATTGTGGAATTTGTCCAGAATCCTCTGGGGCACTACACTGTGTAAGAGATGGTGAAGCAAAGCATTTGCTTGCATGTCTATACTAAAAAGATCCCCCTGTGTCTAAGTATGCACATATCCCACTAGAAGAATCTATTATTATTCCAACACCTGTTTGTTTAATTTTTTTTTTCCTGAATGAGAAGAGCTCTCCTTCATCTCCAAGGAGATTATAATTTACAGACTGCATTATTTTGATAGCCTTGGCAGAGAATTTTCCAGCCTGCCCACATTATGTCAAGCTCTATCAGCAACAACTTCTACCCACCAGCTGCTTCTTTTACCTGGGTGCTGTAATTGCTACAGTGTTGAATAATCCGCTGCATTTCCTCATGAACGAGTTCCACACATCGCAAACTGGGCTCTTCCAAGCGTTTGATTTGCCTCTTTACTAACAATTCAAATGAAACTTCAGGTATAAACAACGCAGGCCGGGGGCCCTGATCAAAAGGAAAGCAATTAAGTTATTTTATTTTTTTTGTTATCACAAAAACACCATACTGTTATCACTACTGAATAGGGCAATGAAACATTGAGCAGATCATTCTATTATTAACACCACCACCCTGACCACAGAGCAGGGTGGATAAAAATCAATGATTTTTTTTAAAAAATCAAAAAAAAATAGGATTTTTTTTATTTAAATCGGATTTTTTGATTTAAATCAGGTTTTTTTGATTTTTATTGAATTTATTTTAATAAAAAACTTTTGGGGTAAAAAATCTATCGTAAGATAGTTTTCTATTTAAGATACATAAATAATTTAGTTTATTCAGCATGAAATGGAGCTTAGTTATGTAGCACAAGGCTGTATATTCTGCAACACTGGGACTATCGGTGAGTCAACAGCGGGTCAAAGGAGTAGCAGAGATGACAGTTGCTCTTTAAAAATTAAGATTTAAATCGAATTGATTTAAATCAAGTCTTTTTACTAGTGATTTAAATCATGATTTAAATCATGATTTAAATCATGATTTAAATCGACTCGATTTAAATCAAATCCACCCTGCCACAGAGTATCTATTTTAACCAGAAAAAGTATCTCACTGAGTAGTTATAAAAGGATAATACCTACAGTAGCATTTCTAATGGCAGTCAGGATGTCAATGGTGTTAAGGCCACCTAATGGATCCACAGACTCTAAGGTGCGCCCGAAGGTTTCATGAAAAATGTAGCAAATTCTAGCTCCACCACACCTAAAAGATGGGAAAAGAGTAAGCCAAGGTGAGTCTAATTGTAGGAGAGGACCAGGCTGAGACCGAGGGAGGGGTCAAAGGCGTCATCAGACTCGAGACCCTTTGTGCCCATAAGAGATCTAAATCCAGCCCACCTTGAATTCTGTTGATTCTTATCTATCGCCAATTTGCTTTGACCCTTAGTAGGTCAGATTGTTGTAGAGAACAAAAGCTTGCAATAAACCTCTACATTCATTTTAAAACTGCCAGGATTTCTTGATTTTCCTACCTTTGACACTAATGGTGCTTTTCCTCAATTCTCGAGGCCAATAAATTCTATAAATAAATAAATACCCCAGAAGAGTCATGGTGGAGCCATTATAGGTACAGGGAGTCCTCAACTTACAACAGTTCATTTAGTGACTGTTCAATGTTACAACGGCACTGAAAAAAGTGACTTATTTTTTCACACTTATGACCGTTGCAGCATCCCCTTGGTCACATGATCAAAATTCAGATCCTTGGCAACCCGGTTCATATTTATGATAGCCGCAGTGTTCCGGGGGTGTGTGGGGATGTGAGGGGGGGGAGGGGGGCGTGTCAAGTGATCACTTTTTGCGACTTTCTGACAAGTAAAGTCAATGGGGAAGCCAGATTCACTTAACCACCATGTTATTAACTTAACAAATGCAATGATTTACTTAACCACCGTGACAAGGAAAGTCATAAAGTGGGGCAAACTCACTTAACAAATGTTTCACTCAGCAACATAAATTTTGGGCTCAGTTGTGGTCGTAACTCGAGGACTACCTGTACATGGATTTTTGTGAGGACAAAGGTGTTGTCCTCGCAAAAATCCACCTTTCAAGTAAAGTTTTAAAAGCTTACTAACCAGGTAAGCTTACCAATGAGGACCTACTCACCAACGATAATTGGGACCGGGAACTCTGTTGCTCAACGACACAGTTCTAATGTGTAATGTCTGTGTACCAACAACAGTTCCAGCACTCTCAGCTGCCATTGTTAGATCCATTCTGTGAAGTCACAGTGCCCCACGGCCACCTGATTGCCATCTGCAAGCTCTAGCTGGCTTCCCCACAGACTTTGCCTCTCAAAAGCTGGCACTGAAGATTGGAAATGGCGATTATGTGACCATCGGACACTGAGACAGCCACAACTACGAGGACCAGCTGTATAGGCAACCCACAACTTATGAACATAACAAAGCCTGGCATTTCCATCATATATCATGATGATTGTAAGTCACGACCGACCTGTTTTTACGTTTTTTTGTGGGGATCATTAAGCTAATATGGCAGTCGTGAAGTAAATAACATGGTTGTAAAGCAAACCCATTTCTACAATGGGCATTTTTTTTTTTTTTTGCTAGAAACTGGAAGTAAATGGCAGTTTCTAGCAAAAAAAAAAACGCTATCAAAATTATGGCCATATGGCTATGGGATCTGCAGATGAGGCCTGGTTGCCACCCCATCCCACCCCCAAATTGTGATAATGCAACTGGGGGGAGGGAGGAGGGAAGAGCTGTTGAAACTTTGAATCTGGGTCAAGTCCCATCTTAATTCTGAGTAGTCACTAAGCAACCAGTTGTAAGTTGAGGACTACCTCTAATTACCTCTTGTTAAGTGCTGCTGAACTTTGAACAGTCACCAAACAAGTGGACATTGAGCAAGAATTACTTGTAGGTAAGTATCCTCTATCATCTAGAACAGGGGTCTCCAACCTTGGCATCTTTAAGACTTGTGGACTTCAACTCCTAGAGTTCTTCAGCCAGCTTTGCTGGCTGAGGAACTCTAGGAGTTGAAGTCCACAAGTCTTAAAGCTGACAAGGTTGGAGACCCCTGATCTAGAAGAGGTGTGTCAAATCCGCTCACATTGTGGGCCGTATTGTGACATATCACAATGTTTTTTGCCTTTGTGGAGCCGGGGTGGGCGTGGCCTGCGCGGGCCGTATCCAACCCATGGGCCGCCAGTTTGACAGGCCTGATCTTAGAAAAGCTATCATCTATAGCAAAATCTGTAACATTTGCTTACAGTTCTGAAGTCTCTATGTATTTTGCTGTCCCTTCAATGGTGTTGCAATATTCAGTGGCAAATTTGGTAATAAGCTGCAATAATGTGGCACTCTTATCATCTACTGGTTCTCCATAACTGTTGAGCAGAGACTGGTACTGGGCAGCTAAAACATTGATTCTAGTTTTCAGTTCAGGTAAGCAATCTCTAATGTGATGCATGAGTAGCCTAAAAGCAAAATTTGGAGGGGAGGGAAAGAAAATGTTAGAAAGATGATCAAAGCATGCAATCTATTCAAGTTTTCATTCCACATTTTGGCTATTAAACAAATGAACTTCTAGGAGCCTGAATACCAGCAGTTTTTGATTGAAAAATATATAAAACTAACTGAGATTTGTGAATGAAAAAGCAATGAATTTATAGTAGGCTAAAGTATTTCACTGAGATGTTCCAGACCATTCCTCAAATACTTTAATTTTAATAGATGACATACAGTTTGAAAGATTTAACAGTATTCAGCTATATAAACTACATTATTGATTAGTTTTAATTATTTAAAATATTTTTCAATCTCCAGGCAGGATATTTAAATGCAATAACATATGATAAAAATAGATAAATGTAATAACAAAATGCACAGTATAATAGTGATCATTACCCAGCTGCCAGTGTGAATACTAATCTTTAAAACAATTCAAAGATAGTCCATGTTTTCTTTCTAGGTAAAGGTAAAGGTTCCCCTCGCACATACGTGCTAGTCGTTCCCAACTCTAGGGGGTGGTGCTCATCTCCGTTTCTAAGCCGAAGAGCCAGCGCTGTCTGAAGATGTCTCTGTGGTCATGTGGCCAGCATGACTAAATGCCGAAGGCGCACGGAACGCTATTACCTTCCCACCAAAGATGGTCCCTATTTTTCGACTTGCATTTTTTACGTGCTTTCGAACTGCTAGGTTGGCAGAAGCTGGGACAAGTAACGGGAGCTCACTCCGTTATGCAGCACTAGGGATTCGAACTGCCAACCTTCTGATCAACAAGCTTAGCGTCTTAGCCACCGCGTCCCCGTTTTCTTTCTAGGGAAAGGCTATTTCAAATAATGGGTGCTGATGGCCTTTGCTTATAAGCCGTCCTTCTAGAGAGATTATCAAGTGAGTATTTACAGGATGTGGTACAACTAGGTAAGTCTCTGAGGATCTACTGGGTGGCAACAAACAATGAAATGTAGCACAATTGTGCAGAAGTAATACTCTTAACCAGGTATTGATGTGCTGTAATTAGAGGACCTTGCAATTGTTTATTTCTTTAATTAGCAACCAAGCTGGTTTGGAAGTGAAGATAGTATCAAATAAACCAAGTTACAGTATAATAAGATTGACATGAAGAAATATATCAGTAAGGATTCCATTAAATTATGTTAGTTAATCTATCATACAGAATTAGCACTTAAATAGATTTCAAAATCTATCCTTTATAAGCAAATAATTTCCCAAGACAGGGAGGAATCAAATTAAAACTGGCAATTTGTTTACCTCACAAAACTAATCCCATATATCAAATCAACCCATAATAAATGCCAGTTATCCAAGTGTTCCTGTATATATGAGAATCAAAACTGCAAAAAATAATTCTGTATTCAGAACATTATTTTACCTCTGGACATCACTGATAACAAACTCTTCAAGATTTTCCCAGAACATTGTGTTCCTAGAATTGACACTTTGTGCATCCCTTATTATTACTCGTCAGCAAAGGGGGAAAAAATCTCTAATAGGGGCCCGATGGGGGAATATCACTCTGGAGGTGGTTGATTGACTTACAGGAGGCGGCATAGCAGTTAGAATGCAGTATCGCAGGCTAACTCACTGCTCACTGCCAGAAGTTCAATCCTGACTGGCTCAAGGTTGACTCAGCCTTCCATCCTTCCAAGGTTGGTAAAATGAGGATCCAGATTATTGGGGGCAATATGCTGACTCTGTAAACCGCTTAGAGAGCGGCTGTAAATCACCATCGAGCGGTATGTAAGTCTAAGTGCTATTGCTAATAGAGGTTCCCACCTCACCCCCTGTACATTCTCCTCACTTTCTCCCAATCTTTAATTATAACTTGTATTTTATTGTAATTTTAATGGGATTTGATACATTTATATATATATATATATTTATGGTTTCATTTTAATGTTATAAACTGCCCAGAGTTGCGTTGTGGCGAGATGGGAGAGCAAACAAATTTAATAAATAAAAAATAAGATAATAATAATAGGAAAAAAATCAAGTTGCAACTTAAGCTCAGAGCAACATCCTGTACCTGTTAAGTGTTCTAGCTAGATATTTTGTCCCATTGCGGTTGGCTAAAGAGGGATACTTCTTCTGGAGAAAACCGTACTCATCACGAATCGAATCAGCCACACTCTTCTTAGTGTTGATATCCAGCTGACTCCTGCAGGTTAATGAGATTTTAAGTACTTATTGTGAATTCTGTAATAAAAGACTTCACATCTTATTCATCACCAATGGGAATTGACCATCCGCAGCATATGAACTAGATCTTATTCATATTCTTTTCCTGTTGATGGCCCACCAACAGAGGTTTTTTTTATATATATTTTGGGATTTATTTTGTCTCTCTCTCTTTTTTTTTTTTTGCTTTCCATGCAAAAGTGCAACCACAATACCACTTCTATTGCTTTGCCTATATGACAAGATGCAGACCTGGCACAAAACGTGTATCAATATACAGGTTCTGCAATAATGCCAAATTCTAACTGTTTTTTCATTCATCTTATCACAATTTCCCATGTCTTTTCGTTAGATATAGGAACAGACTTCCCAGACATAGGAACACACTATTTATATCAGAAGTGAGCGGGGTTTACCAGCACTAAGGCATTGCTGACAAACTCTGATTCCATCCCTCCCAGTGAATCATCATTTGCCTTCTCCAGGAAGGCCAAGTTGCCACCTAACCTGTTAAATGTTGCCCATCTCTCTCTCTCTCTCTCTCTCTCTCTCTCTCTCTCTCTCTCTCTCTCTCTCTCTCTCTCTCTCCCTCCCTCCCTCCCTCCCTCCCTCCCTCCCTCTCTCTCTCTCTCTCTTTTTGTATCAGAAGCAAAGGAATAGGCACTTCTAGGGATAAAGAGTGTGGAGAACAGGAAAAGCATACCCTGTGTGCAGGGCAAGGACATGTTTGTGCCCAGTTTCTTCAAGTTTGGAAAGGGGGGAGGGGAGGATGGTCTTTGCTATTTATTATTATTTCTATTTTGGGACCCATCCTATATGTCTATGGTGATTCTCAGTCATCCAGGTGTCAGGGTTCCGACGGATGACCTAATTAAATCATGAGCTTCGAGCTACACTTCAAAAGAAATCCAGTTATTTATTAGGAGCTTCATGTTGGCACATTCCCAAGTGAAGCCAGCTCTGACCCTATGTAATTTACGCCCCAATTATGACCCTGTTCTCCCTCCTCCCCCCAGGGTCTGTCATCAATCACATTCGTCAATGGAGCAATTTAGTGGGTTGTAGAGGTCACTCCCTTCCGGCTGCTGTGGGTAACTCTGGGATACAGCCTTGAGAGAGATAAACATGGAATGGCTGCCGTGCCATTTTGCCGGTTTCCTATCCCCCTTGGCCTATGGCAACTCAAGAGCAGGCCAGGGATGCTTTGCGAGTTGACACCAAGTCATAATTGTCCCAAAGGTGCTTTTTCAAGAGGCAATTGGACTTTCTTTGTTTTTCCTTGAAGACATTTCGCTTCTCATCCAAGAAGCTTCTTCAGAGCTGAAGTCCAGTTGCCTCTTGAAAAAGCACCTTTGGGAGACCCATCTTAAGGTGTTTCCTGTTTCAAAGTGACTGCAGAAAAGAAATATCTCCTAACCTCTAGTTTACACAATATAAAAGTTTGAGAATTTTAAATTTGGGATGTGTGGGAATAAAAAGAATTCTTTGGGAATCAAACTCTCATGCCACTCCACACTCACCTGTTGACCACACCAATGATGCCAAGCTTCACAGGTATTACTCTTCCCATAAGTATATCCATGGCATCTGTGCCAGCATCCATGAGATCCAGCTTTGTGATCACAGCAAGGGTACGCCGCCCTATCAGAGCGGCAGGAAAACTGTAATTTACATTAAGCTGGTCATCTATTTAACTTTTCAAGCCTAGGAAATATCTACCCAAAGTAAAAACAAAACAAAAAGGAAAGGGAAAAAGGTGAAAAAGGTGCAAAGTTGCCCATTAAACAAGGCCATGCAGAAGGGAAATTCACTATTTAAAGGTTGAGCTATTCTCTGATTTAATGCAAATTGTGAAGTTACTCTAAGCTGCCTCACGCATAGTGCTACGTCAGTGTTTTTCTGACTTGTAGTTTCTTATAATCCAGCTAATGTACTCATTGCTGAATCACCACCTCTTGGCTTGTTCTGCCTATAGGAACTGCCAAGCAAACTAGGAATTCCGGACGCATTTGAACTGGGACCTTTTTGGTTTGATACTAGCTCAGTCTTGGTGATGTACATTGTGTATAAATTGTTTATCTTTATTAAACAAAGATATACTTTAATTCCTTTGTGTTACCATGAACAATATAAACAAAACCCTCTCTCTCTCTCTCTCAAGGAAATTTCAATAAAAAAGCTAATGATGATGATTTGCAGTAAGTTTGTACAGAGCAAAGCATCGCAACTAAATCTCTGTTGCTTTGAAGCTTAATGACTAAAACAAAACCGAAACATAACCAGAACATGGAAGCAGAAATAAATCCAAACATAAGAAATTAACAACAGCATACATTTGCAAAGCAAAACACCTCAGCACCTGAGACAATTGTTCTAGGTTTCATAAACAAGGATTCACAAAGTGAAACAAACTTCATGGCTAAGCATTCCTCCTAGTCTGTTATTTATTCTATTCTGCTCCCAAGTACCATTCAGCACGTCAAATCTGGCTTGCATTAAGAGAGGGCTCTGAACTGGTGAACTCTAACCTGATACTATAGTTACTGTCAATAAAGTTAATAAAACAAGCAGGGAGCCATGGGGGAAGAGTATTCTGCCTCCCTCGTTTTATATATAATTCTGTAGTAATCCCTGAACAGTTAACTGTATGCCTTCCCAGCTGTTCTTGCTAATTTATGGGATTTAGCCCTGTGTTTTGTCTGAAACCCTCCAATCAGAAGGCTTATTGACTCATTCCAATGGAGAATATGCATTTTCTAAGAACAGATGTTATGACAAAGTGACATCAAACCATCAATTGGGCTTTCAAATAATATTTCCTGGAGATAGACAAGACTATCTGGAATACACCTTTTATACTTACCATCTGGATCTACCTCCCGGGCTATTTTCAGTGCCTCAGAGGTGGCCATGTCTGTGTTGGCAGCAGTGACTGCCAGAATAATTGAATTGGGGTTACTAATGAAGCGAAGGATTAGTTCTCGGATCTGAAGTTCAATATCTTTTGGCTGATCACCTACGGGTACCTAGGAGGGGGGGAAAAAAACCAAACCAACTTGAGTAGGAAGAATCCCTATGAATCTTTTTCTTTAAAGTCACATAAGAAAGTCAAAGTGTTTATTTAAACTCCCCAAGTCCCGAACTAGTATAACTGCAATGATAAAAGTTACACTTCAAGGAATGTGGAGGATGAATGCAAGATGATTATTTGAAGAGATCTGTGCTGCAAGGTTAGAAGAAAAGGCTTCATAGAAAAGTGTTTCTTGGCAATTTTTAAGATGTGTGCCAGCATGCGGTTGGGAAATTCTGGGAGCGGTGGTCCACATATTTTAAAGTTGCTGAGGTTAAGAAATACTTCCACAGAAGACAGTGCAAAGTGATGATGTAGACACAGCTTGTTGTTGTTGTTAGTTGTGAAGTTGTGTCCACCCATCGCGACCCTATGGACAACGTTCCTCAAGGCCTTCCTGTCCTCTACCATCCTCTGGAGTCCATTTAAGCTCAGGCCTACTGCTTCAGTGACTCCATCCAGCCACCTCGTTCTCTGTCGTCCCCTTCTTCTTTTGCCCTCAATCTTTCCCAGCGTTAGGCTCTTCTCCAGTGAGTCCTTCCTTCTCATTAGGTGGCCAAAGTATTTGAGTTTCATCTTCAGGATCTGGCCTTCTAAAGAGCAGTCAGGGTTGATCTCCTCTAGGACTGACAGGTTGGATGGCCTTGCAGTCCAAGGGACTTGCAGAAGTCTTTTCCAGCGAGAAGTTCAAAGGCCTCAATTCTTTGGCGCTCAGCCTTCCTTATGGTCCAACTTTCACAGCCATACATCACGACTGGGAAAACCTTAGCCTTGACTATACGCACTTTTGTTGGCAGGGTGATGTCTCTGCTTTTTAGTAAGCTATCTAGATTTGCCATAGCTTTCGCCACGACAAGGCAGTAATCCATGAATGGGGTAGACACAGCTAGGACCCAGGTAAGAATCATTTTGAAAGTAAGTGCAATACAGTATAATATGCTATCTTGTAATTTTGCAAACCCAAAAGTGCAGTTAATGTATTCTTACCTTTGTCATTCCTGGCAAATCTACAAGGGTCAGGTTGACAACATTAGGTGAAAAAATCTTTAGGTGAATAGGTTCAGGACTGATTCCCTACGAAACAATGGAAAAAGAAGCCAAGAATAATTTCTAAACAAATGTTGAGTTCCAAGGCACTGAACCGTAGTACCAGGTAAGGTCATTTTTTACTGAGCAAGCTCCCATTTATTTCAGTTTGCACTTCTAGATCTCAGCTGTTCATAAAGTAGCACACAAGCTTATATACTCTGAGTACATTATTTGATATTCGAAATATATGTTTTTTCCTAAACTTGCTCATGTGCTATTTTCCTTAAAAATATGACTGACAAAAATGCCTATTTTAAAAAAAAAAAGTGCTAAGAGGAAAAACAATGCAAAACTTTGCACTGTCAAGGCCAAGCTGTCTGGGATGACATCCGAAGCTACTATCTTAGATTTTATGAGCATCATAATCAGTGGCACATTTGGTTTCTGGACAAAGAAAGCTTGAACACAGACATCAAGATTAACTTTGTGTGACTATCTGACCAACGGGAGCTTCCAGTTCATGAATTGAAACGATCCTTGTTTATAAAATATAATAACTGTGAGTTATTATTGCCTACCTTATTATTTCCTGAAATCCTTTCCGTTTCACTTTCTATTTCTTGTCTAATTTCATCAAAATCTGTGTAGAGCTGAAATAATAATGAAAAAGAAAAGGAACTGAAAGTCTTTTGCAAGTGAATCTATTCTTGTCAGCCTATTTATCTAGAATGCTAACAGGCAACTTAACTCATAATAACTATTTAACAAGTTAAAAACATATCCAATACAATAAAAACAAAGAAAGCCATAACCCAGGCACTAATACATTGACAGGCAGGATGACAGGGTCAGCACCACTTAAATTTCCAGGTGAAAGTGTTCCAGGGGACAAGTATTGTTACAGGAGACATGCCACCTAGGTACCATTGCGTATCACTGGAACTTGCCCACTTGTTTTACATTTCTGGATGGACAGAAACAATGGGAAAACATTTGATAACTACATTCTATGCCATCAAAGTTTTATAAGTGACAACCAGCACCTGGAAACTGAAGGTAACCAGTGAGTTCGTGCAGCACAGAGGCAAAACTGCCCACTGAGGGGTCCTTGATGGTCTCTCAGGTCTCTTGTTTTCTTGCAGATATCCCATTACCCAATCTAGGTAACATCATCAATACTAGTCTAGCACTACAAGAAAGTTTCTACAAGAAAACAAGCAAGCCGAGAGAGCACCAAAGGACCCCCTCATTTCAACCCTGAGCTACAAATATTCTCCTTTATTGGTACTGCCCATTCTGCTTTATTCTGGACCAACTGAAGGTTCTTAGTGATGATGAAAGGCTGCCAGATGAAGAGTATATTTAATATTCCACGTGCAAGATGATTGTGGGTTGAGTGACTATGACAATGGGCTCCTATTCCAGACAATAACACAACGGGCACTCCATATCAATCTGGGCAAAGGCCCCCTTGGCTGATCTGAACTACAGAAGGAAAATCCATGGCACAAGGAAGCCAGAAACAGTGTTATTCAATCTCGTCAGTTTTGAAAGTAAGGTGGGTGCGGATTGGAGAGATGCAGCTTTATTTAACAACTTCCAAGGCCAAGAATGGCTATTCCACACATGAAAGTGAAAGGCAGTTTTCTGAAGCTCATATTGTTTCACTTTTTTCTCCTCTGCTAGGGGATGTAGTTTGGTTGCAGTTTTACGTGCATTACAGATAGCTCTCAATTTATGATCCACAACTGGGACTGAAACCTCTGTTGCTAAGCAATGCAGTTATTAAGCAGGGTGGATTTGATTTAAATCGAGTTGATTTAAATCACGATTTAAATCACTAGTAAAAAGACTTGATTTAAATCAACTCGATTTAAATCATAATTTTTAAAGAGCAACTGTCATTTCTGCTACTCCTTTGACCCATTGTTGACTCACCGATAGTCCTAGTATTGCAGAATATACAGCCTCATGCTACATAACTAAGCTCCATTTCATGCTGAATAAACTAAATTATGTATCTTAAATAGAAAACTATCTTATGATAGATTTTTACCCCAAAAGTTTTTTATTAAAATAAATTCGATAAAAATCAAAAAAATCCGATTTAAATTAAAAAAATCCGATTTTTTTGATTTTTTAAAAAAAATCATTGATTTTTATCCACCCTGTTATTAAGTGAATTGTGCCAATCTAATGACATTTGTGTCACGGCCATTAAGCAAATCACCGTGGTAGTTAAATGAATCACACAGTAATTACACGAATGCAGCTTAACCCACTGAAACCAGTTGGAAGCCTCTTCAGAAGGTAACAAATGGCAATCACGGTCAGATTTTGATCATGTGATCGCAGGGATGCTATAACGGTCCTAAGTGCGAGCACCAGTCACAAGTCATTTTTATAGCACAGTTGCAATTTTAAATGTTTGTTAAATAAATGGGTATAGATCCCTGGACCATCCATATTGCAGCTTTTCTGCAAAACTCAGAGGAGCGATTTGAGAAAACAGGGTGCCCTGTCTGCAAATTTTGCTAAGACAACATCTTCCTGTCTAAAGTACTCACAAGCGTTCATGCAAGTCTTAAAGAAAGGTGTTTCAATACTTGCATCCAAATCTTGTGTTATGATTGTTGAAATATATAATTATGACACTGTCTATCTAACAGGACAACAAAGCAACGTAATTATATAGATGCAGGATAGACATGGGGACCTGGAACTCGTTTGTTTTGGCAAATTGCCCATTTCTCCTGAATATAGACAGAAATTGGGAAAACATAGGAAATCTTTGAAGAAGCCAGCTTAGCTGGTCGGCAAGAAAAGCACTGATTGCAAGACTGAACTTTGCTTATTCAACTGACTATGATTAAAACAACTATGGCTTAGGTATACATCATGATCCAGCCAGAATCAAAAACAACAGTGTGAATCATGTTTGCATGTGAAGCAAGCAATCACATTTACATATTACAAGTATCACACTGAGAATGTGTCTCTTGCACACATACATGGCTAGTTTGAAAACCCTAGAGCTTTCAAGGAACTACATTTTCACTCTCAATGCTTAAAAAGCTGCTTTGGAACATTGTTCTGAGCTGCACCCACTGACCATCTCTATCTTCTATTTCTTTTTCATTATGCCCTTGAATGCTTATGGATGATTGTAGAGGAATCAAAATGATAGCATTCAGCCATCTTACACAGCAGGTGCTGGCCATCCTCTGTTACTACAGATCATGAAGAGCAAAGCTTACCTTGTTTTTGGTGTGTAAAAATTTTCCCCATTCTTCAGCATCAATCCCTGCAAAGAGATCATCGTGGCATGAGAAAAGAGGTGGGCAACACAAACAAAAGTTGTCCATCTATACATATAGTTTCTTGAGCTCTTTCAGCTATTCAAGATGAAACTAAAAACAAGCAACATTAGTCAACTATAAGCAAAAAAATTTTTTTTAGCATTAACAAATAATGTGCACTCTGCTGAGAACTGGTAATACCATAAATGGCTAAGAATCCAGATCCTGGTATATACCGTATTTTTCAGACTATAAGATGCACTTTTTTTGTCTCCTAAAAAGAGGCGAAAATGTGTGTGTCTTGTAGACCGAATATTGCCAAAGCCCCGCCTACCCACTAGCCATTTTTTGGCCTCCGCACACCCTGTTTTCGGGCCTTATTTCAGCCCATTTTTGAGGCTTTTTTCAGCCTGTTTTTTTTTTTTTTGGAAATAGCCCAAAAACTTCCCCCAAAAAAAGCCCTGAAAAATGGGCCAAAAAAAGCCTCAAAATGGGCCAAAAAAGCCTTGAAAATGGGCCAAAAAAAGCCCCCAAAACAGGCCGAAAAAAGCCTCAAAAACGAGCTGGAAAATCCCCGAAAACAGGCCGAAAAAAGACTGGAAAAGGGCTGCGAAAAGGCCCCAAAAAAGGTAGGCCAAAAACTTTTTGTTGTTTTCCTCTTCTAAATTTAGATGCATCTTATAATCAGGTGTGTCTTATAGTCCGAAAAATACGGTAACTGCTTCTTCTATTTAGATCCGTTTTGGTCAGTCTTTGAAGCAGCTACAGAGCAAGTAAGTACACCTGTGGGTGCACTTTTTTTCTTCCATATCATCAATGGCCTTAAAGAGATGGCTGATAAAAATCATAAAACTAATACCGACTAGGCAAAATCTTGTTGCTTAATATGTAACTTGGTCATAAACAACCACAACTGAATTGGGGCCGTTATAACAATTAGCCATACAAGAGAATGCTTCTGTTACCCTGTTTATCTATACAGGATCTTCTACCATTCCCTTGTTTTATGTGCCAAGAAGAATGTTAGCATAAACTTTCCAGGGGAGAAAAAGTACAATGAAGGGACAAACTTTAAAAAGGGGTAACTATAAAAGTATTGAGTAGATGTCTAAAAGGCAGCCAATATCTCTGTCAAGGAATGTCCTTACCTCCTGACTCATTTCAATTCTACGCCCAGTTTTATCCTTATTCTATATTGTCCATAACTGTGGCTTCCTGGGATAACAGTTAAGAATATTCTCTTCACAGAATGATGAGTATCCAGAATTTACCTTATAATAATCCATGAATGGATATCCCTTTTTCTTTAAAAAAAACAAAATCCTCTTGCCCGAAGCAGAATTCTCAGCTTTTAATGTTCAAAACAAATTACAATTACAATTCTGAGATTTATAGTCCCAATTGTCCAAAGTCGTTTTCAATTGGGTGCCCGTATAAATGTTAGAAATAAAAATAATATAATAATATGTATATTCTATAATACATATAAAATAATATAAACATCTGGGGGGGAAACTATTTGGAAAACACTAGCTTGGAGGCACTGGTACCTATGGTCAAAATTCATCATCCTGATTTGATGAATCTTGTTTAACAAGAAAAGCATGCTGAATTTGTGACTCTACTTTAAAGCAACTTTTAAAGAGTAAGCCAGTTTTTGGGTGGCCTGCAGATCTCTTGTGAGACCAAGCAGCTTTTCCAGAAACTTTGGCAGGCGCAAAACAATTTGCTTACAGATGATTTCTCAAATTAGCCCTCTCATAGCCTATGTCACATTTCCATGACGCTAGACAAGTGTTCTTTTTCCAGTACTTATTGCAATTATTCACCATTTTACTACTTCCAAGAAATGCACACTACCATAGCTTCAAGGAAAAAAAAGAGAAAAATTATATAAACAATTAAGTTCAAGCATTATACCACTTTCCAGAAAAAGGATAGGTTTTCCAGTTAAGGTTTCTAATTTGACACAGATGCAGGCAGAGAGATGGAAAGGCCCAGATTAAGGCAGCCAACCAAAACCAGAGATTTAGCAAAACAGCCAGCGTGTGAATGTGCAAATACAGACAGCAGGCAGCAATAGAAGTGACATGGAAAGCTGGTGGCTACACTACAGAAATAAGCATGCAAATTCTGTGTAGTGGGAATAGAAGTGAAAAGGAAACCTTTAAAAAGGTGCCTTGAATTTTTCCATGTTGCAGGGTCTGCAGTTAAAAAGAAACAGCATCAAAGGTTTAGTTCTACAGAGGGTTGTCTTGTCTGCCCCCCCTCCCCCCACCCCTTTCAGATCACTATGCGTTACTTCAAGTTGCAGTTTTTTATTAGTTCTGCAAAAATCACAGCATGCACAAAGACAAACGTGCTGATTTAAGAAATTATCAACGCGATCAAGATTTCAACTGAAAAGCTGTAGGCATCGAGCAGATAATCATCAAAGAGGTGAAAAGGTTTGCTGACTTTGAAATGATCAATCGACTATTATACCATGAGGTACCTCCATTTACCAAAAGCAGAATTAAGCACCAGAAAACAGTCACACTGGGAACACAACCATCCATTTTTTAGAATACAGAGTTAATGCCCAATTTGGATTAATGGGTATAGAAGTCGACATGCTCATGTTACTGGGTGTATCAAACTCAAAGCCCGGGGGGACAGGACGGGACGGGTCTGGGCCACGGGATGCTTAATCTGGCTCCCAGCAGCGCCTTGCAAATAGTGAAGGACCAGCCCGCGGTGCCTCTGCCAGTGAAAACAGAGCTCACGAGGGCTGCGCACGGCACTCCTGAGCTTTGTTTTCACTGACAGAAGGTTGCAGTAGGCCGTCCCAGCTGAAAACAGAGCTCACGAGGCCCATTCATGCCCCCCCACCGAGTTCTGTTTTTGCTGGCAGAGGGTTGCAGAAGGCCATCGCAGCTGAAAATGGAGCTCAGGAGCCCGTTTTTACTGGCAGAGCGCTTGGGCCACCACAGGTGCTCCTGACACGAGTGACGTCATGCTGGTCACGCCCACCCTGGCCACACACACCCCACCCCACCCCCAAGGTCAAACACAATCCTGTTATATATATATATATATATATATATATATATATATATATATATGTAGGTCTTTGGTTATTCGGGTCTTCTCCCACGTAAAATTGGAAGTGTCTTGGCGACGTTTCGACGAAGTCTCATTCGTTATCTTCAGGCTGGTGTTCTCGGCTTCGTGCTTCCAGGAGAACACCAGCCTGAAGAACAAGCCGAGAACACCAGCCTGAAGATGACGAATGAGACTTCGTCGAAACGTCGCCAAGACACTTCCAATTTTACGTAGGAGAAGACCCGAATAACCAAAGACCTACATATATATATATACACACACACACACACATATATACACACATATATACACATATATTAACATGTTTATATGAACTCTATTACAGGCTGCTTCGGCCTGAGATTCTCTGTACAGGTAGTCCTCTCTTAGCAACCACAATCAGATCATTCGGTTCCATGTTCACTGAGGGGAAAATCATGTGACTGCAACAGGATTACCACATTGCTTCCCCTTTGGTTGTTAAATGAAACATCACATGGCCACAACTTTTTATTTTACTGTCATCTTCTTTATAAAGATGACAAATAAATAAATAAATAAATAAATAAATAAACTGCTTGTTCCAAGTCAGTTGCAAAGCACACAAATGGAGATCCAGTGACCAGGGGATACTGCAATGGTCATCAATGTGCTCCAGTTACAAAGCATCCAAAAGGCAATCCTGTGACTGCAGGGCAGCATCATAAATGCAAGAATTGATTGCAATGTGTTTTTTTTTTTTTACACTATCATAAGCTCAAGCCACCGTTAAACAAGGCAGTTGACAAGCAGGGACTATAGGTAGTCCACAACTTACAATAGTTCATTTAATGACCGTTCAAAGTTACAATGGCACTGAAAAAAGTGACAGGATCATTTTTCACACTTTGCAACCTCCCCATGGTCACATGATCAAAAATAAGATCCTTGGCAACTGAGTCGTACTTATGACTGTTGCTGTGTCCCAAGGTCATGTGATTCTCTTTTGCGACCTTCTGACAAGCAAAGTCAATGGGGAAGCCACACTCACTTAACAACCGTGTTACTAGCTTATCAACTGCAGCAATTCACTGTGACAAGAAAGATCATAAAATGGGGCAAAACTCACTTAACAAATGTCTCACTTAACAACATAAATTTTTGGCTCAATTTGGCCGTAAGTCAAGGACTACCTATACTTGTATATCTTAGGAACACTACTAAAATTCCCTGCCTACACCAGAAAACTGCGATATAAGACTGAATCATATGATTGGTCATCTAGAGACATCACTGTCACAACCCATGTAATTAAGCCAATTAAAAAATTGGTGGCTGCAATTTACACAATATACTAACCTTAGTAAGTTTTAACACTAAAGCCATTAACATAGTGGTTACAGTGGTGGATTAGAAACTGGTGATTATGAGTTTCAGTCCTCCCTTAGCATGAAAGCTTTGGCTAGTCAGACTTTCTGTTGACCTAACCCTCTTCACAACATTGCTGTGGCGGACAAAATAAGAGATGGGCGTATTATCAATATTGCCTCAAGATACACGAGAGAGAGAACAGGATGTCATCAATAAAAGTTGTCAGATTATATAAGCATCCACCATTGAGGGAACTTTACTTTTTGTCATAGCTCAGTCCGAGAGGCTCATAGCTCTGTGTGTGTGAGAGAGAGGGAGAGGGAGAGGGAGAGAGAAAGATTGAGACTTACACACGTACTTACAAACAGAAATATGAAACACCCACATAAACCCTTACTTGCAATGACAGGAAAATTTGCAGGACAGAGCTCAGCTGGCTTGGGAACCCTTGTTTGACAAAGTGGAAAATCCAGGCACTACATAGAATTTACCCTGTTTTCCCCAAAATAAGACATCCCTTGATAATAAGCCCAATCGGGCTTTTTTTGAATGCATGGCAATAAGGCCAAGTGCTTATTTCAGGGTTCAAAAAAAATATAAGACAGGGTCTTATTTTCGCGGAAACATGGTATATTTTTAAATTATATTTGATTTATATTTGATTTCCTTCTATTTTTCCTTTTTGGAAAAAAAATCTTAAATTCAGAATCATCCTTTTTTCATATAAATGCAGTAACTAGGATTATTTGCTCTGTTCTACGAGGTCGGTTCTGACTGTATTTTATTCTCTTCTTATTCAATTTCTTTATAAATTTCCCCAAATTATAAAATAAACAGGCATCTAAAACATCACAATCCGGCTAAATTCAATGCCTAGTGTCTTCAATGGTGGATGCAGAAAGGGCTTTAAAATTGTGATAGTTACAGACTTGTTCAGATGTCTTTTAGGATTTGTCCTGTGAGACAATGTGTGGGTTCACATCAGCTTCCCTATATGCAGTACACCTGATACATTTGATCACAACTCCCATCATCCCTAACCAATTCCCGATTGTTATCTCTTTTGACTCTGAAATGCCATGGAAAACAACAGAAGAGACTGTCCCAAAGGTGCTTTTTCAAGAGGCAACTGGACTTACTTGTTTTTCTTTGAAGACGTTTCGCTTCTCATCAGTGGTGAAATGCTACCGGTTCGCACCGGTTCAGGTGAACCGGTAATGATAAAAACTACCGGTTTGAGTGAACCGGTAGTTCCGACAATCAGCTGTGCCGCGCGATTTAAAATCGCTAGTAAGCAGGAAACCCTGCTTTCTAGTGAATCTAAATCGCGCGGTACAGCTGATCCCCCCCTCGCTATTCTACTTACCTTCCCAAGCCTCCTTTTGGCATGTACTGTGCATGCGCACGTGTGCATGCACACACACACAGCGCATTTGACATGCACTGTGCATGCATGCTCCCACAGCGCGTGCTTGGCGCGCAGCGCGCATGGGCAGCCAGCGAACCGGTGGCAAATCGGTTCAGATTTCACCACTGCTTCTCATCCAAGAAGCTTTTTGAGCTCTGAAGAGATTATTTATTATTGCCAAGAATGCGAATCATATCATGTTTTCTGCATTCAAACCACACTGCCCTTAAAACTGGCTTCCCACATGGTTCTACAAAATGCTATTCAGCCTGACAAAGTTCAGCAGTCCTTAAGACAAAACAGATCAGAGCCTATGTACCAATAAACTAAGGTATCTTGCCCTTAGCTTGTTGGCCTAAATAAAAAAAGGAGACAGAACATGCATACTTGGTAAGCTATTCCATCACAACATTGTAATACAGAGAAGAGTCTAGGGCTATCCAGGGAGCAGAGTAGAGGTATAAGTATTAACTATAATCCTTATCTTTTGCAGGCGTCATTAATAGGATTAATAAGAACAGAGTAATACAAAGATTTCTCCATTAAGGAAAAGGAAACTAGATTGCCATGATTTCATATTCAATTTAAAAAGCCACCATTAAAACCAATGTATTCAATATCTTCAGAATATATAAATTGGGTGAGGAAGGTGTATTGCTTTTTACTAAGCCCACAATCAAGGGTTGCAAATACATCCTGAGTAATGAAAAAAGGCAGGACTATGGGCTTGATGGCCTAACCATGGACTAGAATTTTTCCCTATGCCTGTAACATCAGCAGTACTCCCTTCCCTTGGACTTTGTCTCCCCTGATGATTATATGTATTCGGTGTCGGAACTCCTTGCCCTGCGAGATTCTCCCCTCTCGCAGGTTTGGCCCTCCACATTATCGAGGGCCTATCTCGATGACGGACTTTGGAGTCCAGAGAGATGGCATGGAGCAAGGAAGAATTTGTGGGGTTTTTTAGGGAATTTTTTAAAGATTTTAAGGGGTTCTGGGAGGGGGGTTTGTAATGATCTTTCTAGAGAAATTGGGAAGAAGACTCTGGGGGATGGGGGGGGAAATCCACCAGGGTCAGAGCCGAGCCCGGCACAGGGTAACGATTTGGGAGGTGTTGGTCGAGGGACTGGGAAAGGGATGGGGGACGATACCTATGAGGTCTGTACCATCTGCACGGTAGATGGGAGGGGCAGATATGGCGGGAGCAGGGGACCATATCATGTGTTGGGGGCTCGCACTCGCTGTTTGAGAGCAATTGCGTGCCCCGGTCCCCATGGCTCCTCTCGGAGACTAGGTGGCTTAGACACTCAGGATCTGGGCCTTCGGCTGATGTTATGCAATGCCAGGTCCGTGGTTAATAAGGCCCCCCTCATTCACGATCTTATACAAGAGGGAGGAGCGGACCTGGCGGGTATTACGGAGACCTGGTTGGGCCCGGAGGGTGGCGTCCCTCTGGTTGAAATGTGCCCACCAGGCTTCAGAGCATTCCATCAGCCGAGGGCCCAGGGGAGGGGCGGGGGGGTGGCGGTTATTATTAACGAGGATCTGGATCCGAGGGAGACCACTGTGCCTCAGATAGCCGGATGTGAGTCCCTCCTTGTGAGGTGGGGCCGTGGGGTTCAGATGGGCTTGTTGCTTACGTACCTGGCTCCCTGCCGCGTGGCAACAGCCCTACCTGAGCTACTCGACGTGATAGCCACGGTGGCAGTAGATACACCCAGGCTTTTAGTCATGGGTGATTTCAACTTGCCATCCGTCGGTGAAACGTCTGAGGTGGCTCGGGAGTTCATGGCTTCCATGACGGCCATGGACCTGACCCAGTTAGTTCACGGCCCTACTCACAGGGGAGGTCACACTCTGGATTTGATTTTTGTCTCTGGCCAGTGGTTGAGTGGTCTTGTTATAGGGGATATAGACATGGAACCCTTGTCATGGACTGACCACTCACTCCTTCGCCTAGATCTTCGAACCGCGACCCCTCGCCGCAGGGAGGCGGACCCAACTAGATGGATCCGCCCCAGGCGCCTGATGGATCCTGATAGGTTCCAGACGGAGCTTGGGCCATTTCCTGAGGATCTAGCACATGACTCGGCCGAGGACCTGGTAGCCGCCTGGGATCGGGCGGCTGGTGGGGCCTTGGACCGAGTTGTGCCTTTGCGGCCTCTGACCCGATGCCGATCCCGGGCGGCTCCTTGGTTTACTGAGGAGCTGAGGGAAATGAAGCGCCGGAAAAGACGCCTGGAGAGCGGTTGGAGGGCCAGTCTCGCTGAATCTGATCGAACACTGGTAAGGTCGCATATTAAGACCTACCTAGTGGCGATAAAGACGGCAAAGTCTAACTACTTTTCCGCCTCTATTGCGTCATCAGGGAATCGTCCGGCCGCCCTGTTTAGGGTGACCCGCGCCCTGCTCCACCTGGGAGTGCGGGAGGATCCCTTAGAAGGCAGGGCGGAGGATTTCGGACAATACCTGTATGACAAAATCGCTCAGATCCGGGGGGATTTGGACTCTGACTGGGTAGATCAGGGCAGGGTGACGAGGAACAGTCTTGAGAATGTTATCTGGGAGGAGTTTGATGCTGTGACTCCCGATGATGTGGACAGGATTTTGGGGAGACTTAGTGCGGCCACATGTTTACTGGACCCGTGTCCCTCCTGGTTGGTACTGGCTTCCCGGGAGGTTACACGAGGCTGGCTCCAGGGCGTCATTAATGCTTCGTTGAGTGAGGGTCACTTCCCCGCTGCCCTGAAAGAGGCGGTGGTGAGGCCTCTCCTCAAGAAGCCGTCCCTGGACCCAGCAATATTGGCTAACTATCGTCCTGTCTCCAACCTTCGCTTCATTGCGAAGGTTGTTGAGAGTGTGGTCGCGCAACAGTTTCCACAATTCCTGGAGGAAACATCCTATCTAGATCCATTCCAGTCGGGTTTCAGGTCTGGGTACAGCACGGAAACGGCATTGGTCGCGTTGGCGGATGATCTCTGGAGGGCTCGGGACAGGGGTTATTCCTCTGTTCTGGTCCTATTAGATCTCTCAGCGGCTTTTGATACCATCGACCATGGTATCATGCTGCACCGGCTGGAAGAGTTGGGGGTGGGAGGCACCGTGTTGCGGTGGTTCTCCTCCTTTCTCTCCGACCGGTCACAGTTTGTGTTGGCAGGGGGGCAGAGGTCGACCTCGAGGCCTCTCATTTGTGGAGTGCCGCAGGGATCGGTCCTCTCGCCCCTTCTGTTCAACATTTATGTGAAGCCGCTGGGCGAGATCATCCGTGGCTTTGGGGTGAGATACCACCAGTACGCTGATGACACCCAGCTGTACATTTCCACCCCAGGCCACCCCAACGATGCCCTTGAAGTGATGTCCCAGTGCCTGGAGGCTGTGCGGATCTGGATGGGGAGGAACAGGCTCAGGCTCAACCCTTCCAAGACTGAGTGGCTGTGGCTCCCGGCATCCCGATATAGTCAGTTGACTCCATCACTGACTATTGGGGGCGAGTCTTTGGCCCCCACTGAAAGGGCTCGCAATCTGGGAGTCCTCCTGGATAGGCAGCTGTCTTTGGAGGAACATCTGACGGCTGTTACCAGGGGGACCTTTTATCAGGTTCGCCTGATTCGCCAGTTGCGGCCCTTTCTTGATCGGGATTCCTTGTGCACAGTCACTCACGCCCTCGTCACCTCTCGCCTTGACTACTGCAACGCTCTCTACATGGGGCTCCCCTTGAAGAGCACCCGGAGGCTCCAGCTGGTCCAGAATGCAGCAGCGCGGGTAGTGATGGGAGCAACATGGCGCTCCCATGTAACACCGCTCCTGCGCGAGCTGCACTGGCTCCCGGTGGTCTTCCGGGTGCGCTTCAAGGTGTTGGTTATCACCTTTAAAGCGCTCCATGGCATAGGGCCTAGCTATCTCCGAGACCGCCTGCTGCTACCGACGACCTCCCATCGACCCGTGCGCTCCCACAGAGAGGGCCTCCTCAGGGTGCCATCAGCCAAACAATGTAGGCTGGTGGCCCCCAGGGGGAGGGCCTTCTCTGTGGGGGCTCCCACCCTCTGGAATCAGTTGCCCCCGGAGATAAGAAGAATCCAGGACCTCAATGCCTTCCGTCGTTCCCTGAAAACCCATCTTTTTCAACAAGCCGGGTTGGCCTAAGAAGAAATTTTTAAAATTTTAAAATTTTTAAATTCTTTTAATTAGTCTGTGATTCTTAACTTTCGGGCCAAAATTTATATATATTTTTAAATGTTTTAATATTTGTATCCTATGTTTTTTATCTTGGCTGTACACCGCCCTGAGTCCTCAGGGAGAAGGGCGGTATATAAATTGGAAATTAAATTAAAAATTAAAATTAAACTAGAGAGGCTTTAAAAACCAACGCAAAATGTAACAGGTACAGCTTGATCTCAGCCAAGGATTTTGTGAAACTCTATCATATGCAGCAATTATTCTAAATGGGGGTTAAAAGCATTTATGCAGACAAGACAATTCCCCAAATCCCAGTTGTTATTAAAGGACATTTTAGTAAAAACCCAACTGTCTGCAGATGTTATTGCCCACCAGTTATCTCTTTTCAAGTAATAAACTCAACAAACAAACAATATTTTTTCAGGGCCTCTAATACATTTACTATGGACATGCATTTATACAAACTTTTCCTCCAGCAGTCAAATTAGCAGCAATCAATTAAATATGTTTTGTAAAGATGGCAAAAACATGTTATCTTTCTTTCATCATTTAAACCTTTCAATTTCAGTACACTTTTCATGGTATTTTTCATCAAGAGAAATATATGTGAAAAGTGCAGATACTAGTCATGCAAATAATGTAACTTCTTGATATTTTTTCTTTCCATAATAAGAACAGGTCCAATATATTCCACTTCCCCTGTTGCCCAATTAAAATCATTTTCCCGGAAGGGAAAATTACACTTTCTTAATCTCCTGATTAAGCATGGGGCATTGGGGCATCATTTGATTAAGCCAAAGGATGATTCTTCAAGAGGACAAACTCCTGCTTTTACAGTAAATAAATGTTCCTAGAGCTTTAGAAAGTACTAATCAAAATTAGTCTCCTTATTCTTCCAAAAATTATTTGTTCAGCTGTACGTAAAAGGGCCAAAGCCCATAATCCTACCTTCAACAAGGTTGGCGATACTTCCAACCCCCTATCTGCATGAACTGAAGGTAGAGATATACACATACAGGTCCTTCTTTGTATGGGAAAGTGTCCCCAGATGCTGGAGCTCTGAATATAATACAATATAATACTAATATACCCTAACTTGCTGTCGGATATAGTGAAAGTTGTCAATAAAGTGCTTTGAACATACTAAAGCAGGAGTTTCCAAACTATTTCAGGCTGTAGAACGTGTTAAAAAAATTCATTCCCAAAATCCTAATCAAGAGACAAAATCTAGTGATAGAAAATTGGCTGCAAATGAATCTTCTCAGCTGCACAGAACCACCATTAATTTTTCACAGAACCGCCATGTTCCATAGAACAGGGGTCTCCAACCTTGGCAACTTTAAGACTTGTGGACTTCAACTCCCAAAATTCCTCAGCCAGTTTTGCTGAGTTGAAATCCACAAGTCTTAAAGTTGGAGGTTAAGGTTAGAGGTTAAGGTTAGAGATTAAGGTTGGAGTCCCCTGCCATAGAACACCATTTGAGAACCCTTAATCTAAAATACTATTAAAATACTAAGCCCAATTTTGATTCCCCCAATATTCCATGTCCAAAAAGAAATTTTAGAACATCCATATACAATATAAATATATTCCATTAGATCTTTCTCCCCCCCCCCACACACACACATATAGACTCCCTTAGACATAAAATTACTGAATTCCTGTTGCAATTTGCTACTGTACTTTAACATCAGAATACATAAAGGGAGAAAAATGATCAAACAACCCTAAGGCACAGGAGAAATTTAAGTTCTGTTTCTTTTCTGTGGCTGACTGCATGACAAAGCCTCACAATCACCTATTGCCATATAAATATCCATTAATCTCACAGAGGGCAGGTCTTACCGTTTTCATCTCCAGCAGTTTTCCGACTTTCTTCTGACGTGACATGTACCAGCTGCAGGATGAGGGGTCTTCGAGTAACAATCCCAGTGCCTCTTGGGAGCAGATCTCTCCCCACTAGGCTTTCTAGTACAGAACTTTTGCCACTGCTCTGAAAATGAGAAGAGAGGACTTAAATACTGATGCCACCATTCCAATGACTTTGAACAGAGTTTCTTGCCTCTCAAGCAATCATCAAAATAAACTCCCAGTGAGGTGGATTTGTCCTGGGAAATCCAGATTCAAAGGGGGAGAGGTGACGTGAAGTGGACAGGATCCTCATGTTGAATCCTGCTGACACACACTTACCTACCTTTCAGTACAAAGTATGAATATATCAGATCAGAATCTATTGCTAACTAATGGTTGCAGAACATTCCTGGTGATGTATGGTTAATATTATGTTGCTGAGTTTCAGAGGAGAACGAAAACTTTATCTGTACTTGGAAAAGAATCTTGGGTGCCTTTCATTTTTATTTATTCAATTTCAATTTCTATACCGCCCTTCTCCCGAAGGACTCAGGGCGGTGAACAGTTAAAATAACATACATATAAAATGTGAATATAAGATGATTAAGCCAATTTGGTTCTTCGGTTAAGAATTTGCAGCATAAAGATTTAGAACAATTAGAAGAGATTTATGCCAGCCCGGCTTGGTGAAATAGAAAGGTCTTAAGTGCATGACGGAAAGTACGAAGATCTGGGACCATTCGTATCCCTGGGGGTAAACAGGTTACCAAAGGGTAGGTGCCCCCACAGAAAAGGCTCTTTCCCTGGGAACCACCAGTCGACATTGATGGGAAGGCAAGGTATAAATCAAAATGAATAAATATTTTGGGACTTTGAGATTGTGTATTTGTTGATTTTCATAATGATATGAACCAGGGTGGATAAAAACCAATGATTTTTTTTTAAAAATCAAAAAAATCAGATTTTTTTTATTTAAATTGGATTTTTTTTATTTTTATTGAATTTATTTTAATAAAAAACTTTTGGGGTAAAAATCTATTGTAAGATACTTTTCTATTTAAGATATATAAATAATTTAGTTTATTCAGCATGAAATGGAGCTTAGTTATGTAGCATGAGGCTGTATATTCTGCAACACTGGGACTATCGGTGAGTCAACAGTGGGTCAAAGGAGTAGCAGAGATGACAGTTGCTCTTTAAAAATTATGATTTAAATTGAGTTGATTTAAATCAAGCCTTTTTACTAGTGATTTAAATCATGATTTAAACTGTGATTTAAATCAACTCAATTTAAATCAAATCCACCCTGATATGAACCATTTTAATATGCCTTGTACCAAGTTCCTTTGACTGCTTTTAAGTGTATCTTGTCTATTTAAATCTGCCTGGCATATAAGAACACAAAAACACACACACAACTTCCCTACTGCTATCACTGATACCTAAATATCACTCTTACCTGGACCTTCAATGAGAAGGTGACTTGCAAAGTTTGAGCCATGTGTACCAGTGGTGGGTTCCTCCCGGTTCGGTCCGGTTCGGCCGAGCTGGTAGCGGTGACGATATGACGTCACCGAACCGGTTTTCCCCCCGCCTTCCCACCCCCCCACCCACGTTATTCTTACCTTTTATTTGGTCCCACCCCCGATCTATTGCTGCCTCCTGAGTCCCAGCTGATGACTAGAGGGAAAAACACTGTTTAAACTCTTGCTGCGGGGCTTCAAAGGGCCGTCCTACAGCTGATCAGTGTTAAAAGCAAACAAATGAGTCGGGTCGTAAGTGCGAAGACTGGTCATAAGTGTGAGGACTGGTCGTAAGTGCGAGGACCTTCCAGAAATGACTCTGACCAGCTAGCCATGCCCACCTAGTCACATGAGCTCCAAGCCACACCCACAAAATAAGCCACGCCCACAGAACAGGTAGTAAATTTAGAACCCACCCCTGATGTGGGCATTCTAGTTACAGAAAAGTAACACATTAAAAATATAATTCCTTGAAGTAAACTCCCCTTCCTTTAAATATTCTTTTTAAAATTTTGAATTTTTACTTACTCGCAACTATGTAAAAAAGAACATTTGGAACTAAAGTCACTACTCCACCATATAAGACTCTTTTAAGTAGATCATCTTAAGCAGCATGAATGGATAAACCATTGTTTTATCAACGCCAAATAGTTATCAACAAAACCAGTTTCAGAAAGCAGATTTCACTATTAGTAAGGAAACCATACCAGGAGGAAAGAGAAAGCAGAAGTCACATTCTTGGAGTATAGCCACAATGAGTCGCTTGACAGTGAGATGGGAAGAATATTAATTTAATAAGTAATGAACTAAATAAATATTTGTGTTTAATATTTATGCTTAACAAGGCAACGCTTATGCAGCCCTGCAGTATAATATTAAACACAATTTAACTGCATCCATTACAAATTTCTTCATTCAGTATTCTCTGGGATGTAAAGAATCAACAACTAATTAGTGTCCGTTTCATTTATCTGTTCTTTCTCAATACATAGACCAGAGCAGGAACAAAGCTATCTCGCAGAGACCAGATATAGACAGAAATAAGAAATTTCTTCTGCCTAAGAAATAAGAGTAGCCATGTTGATCTGTTGCAGGAAAAAAATAATCCACCATCCGCCTGTATTGGGACACAGGATTTATGGACTGCAAGCAAGTTGGATTAGATAAACGATATCTAATCCTGAGACAAAAATATAGGAGTATCAGAGACTAGGGGGGTTATGTGGTCTCAAAAAGCAAAGGCACTTATTTAATAGTGATTATTCATTAAAATTGCTAAGTGGTAAACCAGATATTCTTGTGGTTTGCTGGTTAATCTAAATCAAGGGTGTTAAACTCACGGCCCATGGGCTGAATGCCATGGCCATGCCCGGTTTAGCGAAGAGGGAGAAAAGTTGTGATATGTTATATGATGATGCAGGTTTGACACCCCTGATCTACTGTATTTTTCGGAGTATAAGACGCATCTTTCCCCCCCCCCAAAAGAGGGTGGAAATATTGGTACGCCTTATACACTGAATACAGCCATTTTTGGCCTCCCGAAGCCCCGTCTCGCTTGTTCCATTTTTGCGAAAAACAGGGCCGTTTTTCGCCCAAATTTCACAAAAGCAGGGGCGTTTTTGCCCTCCCCCAGCCCACAGGAGCACTCTGCAAGTCTCCCAAACCCTCTGCACACCCAGTTTTTCACAAAAATGGCCCGTTTTTCACCCATTTTTGCAAAAAACGGGGCACGCAGAAGGTTTGGGAGGCTTTTTCTTACTTACCTCTCAAAATCTTGGTGTGTTTTATACACCGGTGCATCTTATAGTCCGAAAAATATGGTAAGTACATCACAAAGAAAATTTAAATCCAGATTCAAGGTACAAGAGTGCTATCATTTCAGATCCAATTCCCACTTTACATTTTTTGTTAATGAATTACCACCTTTATGTCATAGAACGATAAACAGGTCACAGAACAAAGTTGGAGGAAGCATTTACGCCATCAGATTCAAACAGCAGCGGGACTCATATTAAAGCATCCCTGACAGATGGCTGTGTCACCTCACCTGAACACCTGTATGTACTGAATAGAAGACTATGACCTCTCTGGGTAATTTGTTTTATTGTCAAATCAACACTTATCTTTAACCTTCAATAAGGCATTATCTTAAATCCATTATTGGTATTCTTTACTCAACTACCTAAATTAGGACTGGAATTTTGTCACTAAGTGAAACAGTCATTAAGCAAAACATCATGTAACCATACTACTCAGCAATGGCAGTTTCAATAGTCCAGTAGTCCCGGTTGCAGTCATTAAGCAAAGACTATGCTGTTGTTGGACAAGGATCTCATGTTTCTCTGCGTGAATTGCTGGCAATTGTATTCTATTCTATACTATGAAGCGGTATATAAGTCTAAGTGCTATTGTTATTACAATACCATGTTTCCCCGAAAATAAGACCCTGTTTTATATTTTTTTGAACCCTGAAATAAGCGCTTGACTGTATTGCCATGTGCTCAAAAGCCCAATTGGGCTTATTATCAGGGGATGTCTTATTTTGGGGAAAACAGGCTAGAAAGTGCCTTATAAAAGATAAATGCACCAAATCTGGCTAGCCAAGAAAAGCAGTTTAGTAAAAAGATACTGTAACCTTCTGTACAAAGAATTTTCCTTCATAGAATGATACTGGCCTGAGAGAACATTGTGAAAGTACCCTACTTGCTTACTAGCCTTTCATGCTTTTTGGATAATTATTATGGGTAATTTCCAGTTAAGTACATTCCCAGGAAACCCCCAGCTCAGAGCAACCGCACACATCCTTCATTTCAATTAGCAAAACTATCATCCAATATTTATTTACTAAACATCAATGAACATTTAAAAAGTTAACTGGCACGCCTGAAGTAAAAAGCAGGCCAGAGCAGAGAAAGATACTAATAGCAGGCAACACTTTACATTAAGTACAGTATACCATAGTAGAATACGGGTGTCAAACTCACAGCATCATGTTGCCATCACATGACGTTTCCCATTTTCCCCCTTCGCAGAGCTGGAGTGGGTGTGGCCTGCACATGACACATCCGGCCCGCAGGCCGCCAGTTTGACACCCCTGCGTAGAACAAGTATAGAACTTTCCAGAGTCACTGGAAACAGTGCTATTGGTAATTAGCACATATAATCCAAAGACTTGGGTTATTCTAACCTTAACCCTTTTAGGAGAATACCAGGTGAACCCTCTCCTTCTCTGCACATTAAAGAAATAATCTGCTGGATGGAAATGATGTAACCAGCAATGACACAGGCCCATTTCTATGAGGGTGAGAGACTCTGGGTAACAAACAAAGTGGAATATCCCCCAGTCCTTCCCTGTCCTGTATAAATGAGGTTAGATTTCTATACAATTTTCTTGTAATATGCAGTATTAATTTAAAACTTATTTAATATCTTCTCAGACATCCTAACAAACAAAACTCTATTTGTAAAAAAAGAAAAAGAAAAAGATGCTACCTGGAACATTGTATTTTCTTTCTTTTTTAAAATAATTAAGTTTAATGTTGTTTTTCTTATGTGAGATTGGTCTATCTCCGATAAAGGGAAGGAAAAGCAGGAACCTTTGGACATTATGCCTATACTTCACAAGACCAGGAAACCACTTTAAGAAAAATATTTCAACTATTGTATTGTTTCCTTGATCTAGAAAGCACAAGATATGAGAACTTACGTAATGTACTAGATTTAGGGTGTGATCAGAAGGTGTGGTGTGATCCTCTGTCTGATTAATTTTGTCAATCAAAATGTAGCCTTTTTCAACTGTGACTTTCACATGCTTTGGGTTACAACTTCACATGTGTTGGAGGATTACAACTTCCATCATCCTAACTAGCATGCTTGAACTAATATAAACAAAGGCTGGAGTCAGAAAATTGTAATGATAACCTTCAGGATGGATGAATAGGAAGAGAAAGGAATATTAGATATGTTAGCCACCTTGAGTTATTTATCAAAATAATAAAGGCCGGAAATAAATATAATAACACCGTTCCCATTTGATTACAATACATCATCGATTTAAACTATTTTTCATTCTGTAATACACTACACAAATTTTCTGAATAAACACATATCCTAATTAACTCAAATAACTGACATACATTGCTTTGCATTTCAGTTTTTAAAAGTTAATTGATGTAACATTTAAAGATTTCAATGGATTTGGTTTTCTCCATACATACATAAGGAGCCTAAAAAAGATCCCTTCATTAAAACTATGAGCTACAGAGAGTTTGATAGTTGAATTAAGTTGCTGGCATTTTTCTGTTAGTAATTGGTTCTTCAATTATACTTAAGACTCAGTGGTGAAATGCACATTTTTTTACTACCAGTTCTATGGGCGTGGCTTGGTGGGCATGGTGTGGCTTGGTGGGCGTGGCAAGGGAAGGATACTGCAAAATCTCCATTCCCTTCCCACTCCTGGGAGGATATTGCAAAATCTCCATTCCCACCCCATTGATCCGCGCATGTGTGCATGCATACATGCATGTTCGCACATGCGCACGTTTGCACATACTTTTAGTTTGGGCATGCACATGCATGCACAGTTTGGGCACTCGGTGTCTAAAAGGTTCGCCATCACTGGTATGGAGAAAGAAATAGGAAAAAGAACTAAAATACATAAAGGAAACCCTCAGAACCTGTGGCTATCCCAAGTGGGCCTTCATCAAATCTCAAAAAAGACCCTACAGGAGCTTCTCCATAACAGACAACAATAAACAAAGCAATGTTGTCACTCCATACATTGCAGGAATATTGGAAAAGCTCAGGAGGATCTTCAGCCAACACAATGCACATTTCAAATCCAAGAATACACTAAGGCAGAAGCTTGTCCACCCCAAGGATAAAACACCCAGACACAAACTGAGCAACATGGTATATGCAGCACAATGCAGTGAGCCATGTGCAGATCTGTACATTGGGGAAACAAAACAACCACTTCATAAACACATGGCACAACACAGGAGAAAAAATGCATCAGGACTAGATTCAGCAGTCCATCTGCATTTAAAAGTCAAAGGCCACTCTTTTGAAGACAGTAAAGTCCACATTTTGGACAGAGAGGACCGCTAGTTTGAAAGAGGGGTCAAAGAGATCATCTATGTCAAAATTGAACAGCCCTCTCTCAACAGAGGAGGAGATATATGACATCATCTATCTCGGGTATACAACACAGTCCTTTCAATGGTTCCAAGAAGGCTCCACACCCAATTGCACCACTTAGCTGACCTTGATGATACAGATAAACCTCCAGGTGGCCTTAACTCGTTAAAAGAATGCAAATGACCAGCTGTCTGCAAGGAGTATAAATCCTTCTATTTCCCACCATCTAGTCAGAGCTGAAGAAGCTTCTTGGATGAGAAGTGAAATGTCTTTGAAGAAAAACCAGAAAGTTCAGTTGCCTCTTGAAAAAGCACCTTTGGGATATTTGGCAAAGGATTAAAAGTGCCTCACCCAACTAAAATTATATCTCAGAGGCCTACAAATCCTATTTCTAATTTTACTTTATAAGATTAGACGATAAGTCAGGCTTTCCTATTTACATAAGCACAAATAGTGCCATGCTTTTCTAATGGTGGTAGAAATTTCTCAATAAAGACCAATTTTATCTTGCTTGAAATTATTTATTGAATAAACTATCTGTCTCCAATCTGGTTATATCTAAATGTATTCAACTTCAATCTCCGAAATTTCTAGGCTGCTCAGCCGGGGACACTTCTGATTACTTTTTGGTATATTTGGGGAAATCAACTTTTGGAACCAGGTTACTACTATGCTTGCAACACATTTGATGAACAGCCTTTATAACAAGATCATAGAATTGATGGAACCTAGCCAACCTTCAGTTATCTAGAAAAAGCTTGGCAGAATTGGACTTGGTAAGATCTAGGATGGGAAATAACCAAGATTACCCAGGCTCCAGAACGGACTAAAAAACAGGGGGGAAAGACGCAGAAGATGGCAATGGCAAAATATTTAGAAGCTCTTATCCCCCAAATTATATCAATCTGTAGGAAATAATTACAGGTTTTTTGTTTTTTTGATAATACAGTAAGACTGTAAGGAAGAAAGCAAGCAACCAACTACCAACACCAATATATGGCGGCAGCAAAGGATGGCAAGACAAACCAAAGATAAGAGGAATCAAAGTTAAGGGTTCATCTAACTGATTCTGATTGGGTGGTCAGGATGCAGGCCTTATTAGACAAGAGAGAAAACAAGGGAATTGAAGATCTGTATTTTATGGTATGCTTTAGATACATTTATTTATTCATTAAATTTATATCCTACAGTTAAAATATGTTTCCATTGAATTAAATCCCACATATCCCAATTATATCCATGGTGGAACTTACATTCAGACCTACAACTCCAATAGTGCTCATTATTCACCACTGATGATAGGGCTTCTGGGAAATGTGACTTAGCAGAACTACCATGGCATGGAATTATCATTAATAACTTCTTTAAAAAGATATATTTATCAAATATATTTATATGCATATTTATATGCACATAAACTTGTTTCCCACTTAGAATGCATAACAGAACCCAAAATCTTTGCTATATGGAGTGTACAATATAATGCATTGTTACGTTATTTATTTTATTTCATTTGGAAATATTTTATTTATATTGCTGCCTGCTCACTCACGCAGACTCAAGGCGGCTTACAGGAAATAAAAACACAATATAAAAGATATTAAAATAATAAAAAATTAAAATAATAAAATAACCCTCCCACCCTGGCGACAATACACATTTGTAACAGCCATTTAATGGGCTCCATCCCGCTCTGGGTTCCCCAAACCCAGAATGTCTTCAGGACCTTCTGGAAGAGTGTCAGAGTGGGGGCCAATCTAATTTCCAGAGGGATGATGTTCCAGAGGGAGGGAGCCACCACAGAGAAGGCCCTTCTTCTGGGTCATGCCAGACGTATTTCCTTAGGGGACAGGACCCGCAACATTCCTTGCCTCCCCGCTCTAGTGGGTTAGGTGGATGTGAGCGGCAAGAGATGGTCCATCAGATAACCTGTTCCCAAGTCTGATATTCCAATTATCATAGTTCTACAACTTGAGACAATGGAATGATCAAGATGCCTGGCTTATGCATTTTAGGAAATAAGTAGAAATTGCCTAATGGGAGATCCTAGGTCCTAGGATATCTTCATGTAGATACAGTCTTGTATGTTTCATCACATTGCCTAATTTTCTTTGGTATGAAGGTGTGGAATATGATGAAGGTGTTAGTTGATAGACTGCTGTATTAGAAAGTTGTCTTCCTTTACATAATCCACCACAGTCATAAGGACAACAACCCCATCTTTGTTAGCTTCTCTGAGAGTGATGTAATTGATATACTTGAAACCTTAAATGGCATCTTTTCCTACTCTGCTAAGAATGTTGCATAAGGTGAATTCTTCATTGGTGATTGATGAAAGCATTCAATGTAGAAGTGCAGAAAGTTGGAGAAAGGGTGCCAGGTAAAGGAAGATAGGTGGCAGCAATAACTGCTCTGTATATTTATTCTGGATGTTTTCATTGGTTTTTGTTGTTCAAAAATATTTTTAATGTTTTAACTGTAATATATTTTTGAACAGTAAGCCACCCAGAATCATTGATTGAGATGGACAACTATAGAAATTGACTGATTGATCGACCAATTGATATGAATGAATGAATGAATGAATGAATGAATGAATGAATGAATGAATGAGCAAGAAAACTACTAAAGGGCTATACCAAGGCAAGTCAAGGTAGGTATGAATCTAGAAAGTTTCTGGGAGAGAAAGACTGAGATCTCCAATCTTTCTCTGTACAAGTTTAGCTGTGACAGAGCAAGATCTCAGTAAATTTAGTCCTGAATTTATTATAGAAAAATGTATAAATCTCTTACATTGAAATGTTCTAAACTGTTTTCCCCCCCCCTGGAAAAAATGACACATTACAATATACTTCTAATAAAGCCTGTATACATGCAATGAAAAAACTCAAGATTGTTATTATGTACATAGATCTTTTTTCTGTGAGATTCCAACTTTTTTTTTTAAATCAAGTTTCTTGTCTTTATAGGTACAAAGTTATGCTTGAAGGAATTTAAGTGATACCAATTGGAAGTTAACAGACAAGGCCAAATGAAAATGGCAGTCACTAAAATATATTATTCTTCTCCTCCAGAACCAGCACACGTAACAAACAAGTGAAATAGTTTATAAAAAATTATGGAAATATTCAATTTATACAGAACTCATTTCTTTTGAGAAGTGCCTACAGACAGAGCCATTAGCCTATAAATGAGAAACATTTTCTCTACTTCCTTTGCATTATGACTTTTAATAATTTGAAGCCTTCAAAGAACTCTGAAGTTGCTTCTTGGATGAGAAACAAAACAAAATCAGGATTTGATTTTTTTCAAGGGGAAAAAATCAAATCCTGCCATCTTTTGGAAAAGCACCTATGGGGCAACCATGACCTGGATGACTGACTATCTCCATAGAGTTTCTACTAATTCTACCCTGCTCTGTTCCCTCAGTTTATGTGAGAGGAAGATTGAGATCTTCAACCTTTCACTGTACAAGTTTAGCAGCACCAGAGCAAGATTTCAGTAAATTTAGGTCTGAATGTATTATAGAAAAATAATACAAATCTGTTAACTGAAATGCTCTTATTTTTTCCCCCTGGAAAATGCAATCCATGTATTTGATCCTTTGTCAATTTGTTTTTATATTTATAAATTTTATATTTCTGTATATATTAAAATGTAGAGGACAGGAAGGGCTGGAGGAAAGTTGTCCATGGGGTCGCGATGGGTCAGACATGACTTTGTAGCTAACAAGAACAACATATATTAAAATTTAAACTGTCACTTTAGAGAAGGTTGAGTGACAACTAAATTTAACAAAGAAATATATTAACTTAACCTTCTGATTTTCATATTCTCTAATTTTCATAATATTATATCCCTGAATTCTTACCACTGAGATCTGATCTCTTGTGGTTTCTACAGTTTTAACCCTTATTTATCAATCATAATTTATACATATATTGTCCTCTGAAGAACAGGGTGTGGCATTCATATTTTCCCTAGCTACTCACCTCTGCAACTGACAGAATAATTGCTGTTTACAGCATCACCTCCAAATTGTTCTCTGAATAAAATATTTCTCATTATCACTTCGAAATCCCTCCATAGGACCTTATACTGTCTATATAAGAATGCATGTGTTTACAATGTGCATTTCCTTGTTTATAAAGTGACAGGATACAAACCTATTTAACACAGTTGTTGCAAGGATAAATCTTTGTGCATAGTAGTTCCAGACAGCATATAGTATGCCAGACACAAAAGACCTACAAATTTCTCTTACCTTAGTATAGAGGGAGAGTGTGTTCCCATTTTTCTTTTTAGCTTTAACAAGCTCAGGACTCCCCCCCCTCAACATTTAAATACATTAACTTTTAGCACCATTGCAGAATATCCAAGCATCTTCTCCCATTCAGTTTAAATGTTAGTTACCGTAAACGGTTTAACAAACTTGACTAATCCCATCCTTAGGATTTAACAGCAACACAAACCACCAGAGGCCTTCTGATAACCTTAAAATATAGCCTTAATACAGCTTTCCCTAAAGTGGTCAGTATCAACCGTCAAGGATGGCTGGCACTATCCAAGGGGTTACTGTTATTATTGTTGGTAGCGGTGCTATTCAAATAGAATTTATTTAATTTTTTTCATACAATTGTTTGGGAATTGATGAACAATCTGAAGGGTTCAATGAGCTGAAGAATTGGAGGATTTTAGGGTGCTATCCCAAAAATTTATATTGCCTACATGCAGCCTTCAGGATGTCAGGCCTGTTGCGTTCCCCTTAATTTGCTAGCAAAGGGGGAAATATTAATTATTAAGTCAGGCCTGGAAAGAGTCTCTCCGGCATGCTTCTCCTATTTGAGAGTGGCTTCTTTCATTCTGGGAAGGGAATAACAGGCGGTTCCAAAAAAAAGAAAAGAAAAGGTGTTTATGTCAATGCAGCTCTTAATACCACTAAATAAACCCATCCCGACCGCTTAATTTATTTATATAAAACTTAACCCTACACCTCAAGAAGCCTCTAAGAAATACTTCAATACAATTACAATAAAGCTCAACTTCCAGACCCTAGTACCCCTGGAAGGCTGCCCATGCTAATCACAACTGCAATAGCCATAAATGCATTTTTTTTACAATTTTTGCACACCTCCCAGTCTGGCTGGGAGTTTGGGCGGCATATACATTTAAGTGTATGAGAATTAACAACCACCACCCCTCCAACCCGTTGCAAGACTCGCACTGGCCGGCCAATATTTCCTTCCCTCTCAAACACCCCCCACCCCCAGATCAGGAAGGAAACAACCATCTCTCCAGCACCCGCATACTGAAACGCTCCGCTCCCCCCCCCTCCCCGGCTGGAGGGCTCCCCCAAGGGCATCTGTTCGCCTCCAGCACGGGCGGAGGTCACCCCTGGCTCAGGCCCCGCTTGCCTGCCTGCCTGCTTGCCTGCCTGCCTTACCTGCGTCCCGACCACCACGATCTGCGGCAACTGGATGATATCGGCGCCCACCGTGTTGAAGACGTCCTGCAGCTTGTTAATGACCGGAATCAGCGCCTCCATGGCGGCGGCCGGCGGGAAAGAAGGGCGCGGACGGTCCCGCAGAGCAGCAATGAATGGACGGGCAAGGAAGAGAGAGAGAGAGAGAGAGGAGGAGAAGGCGCCAGGGAAGGGCGCTCGCTCCGCCACCTTCCCCGGCCGCCGATACAGACACACACACACACACACACACACGAGCGCGCGCACGCTCCCTTCCCCCCCCCCTCCGACCCAACAGGCCCTGCGCGCGCTTCTCCCGTCTCCAGATGGGAGCCGGCGTGGGCGCAAAGCATGACGGGTATTGTAGTAAGGGTCCTTCCTGGGGGCGGAAAAAACTGCCGGAGATTTGTCACGTGCAGGAGCGCTTTAGGGTGTGTATGTCTTTTATCCATCTCGCTTGGGGTTAGTTAGTTAGTTAGTTAGTTCCCTGGATGTACTTATTTGAAATGAAGGGCGAGGTCGGTCAGGGAGTTTGTCTACCTGAGGAATAATGTTTTCAGAGTTCTTTGGTTTTTGGCTTTGCTTTCTGTAACTACTTCGGCTTTAGTTTTAAAAAAAAAATAATAATTGTAAAATAAGTGTATTCTAATATTTTTGCTGGTGTATTTTCAAAATCGAAACATCCAAGCGTCAAAATGGGACGTTTAAATGTTTTTACTGGGTATTTCCCCCAAGCCAGAAAAATTACCTTATTTTTAGAAGATAAAGAGTTCTTTATTGGACTTTATAAGTGTGATGGACACACAAGGAATTTGTCTTAGGTGCATATGCTCTCAGTGTACATACATTCGTCAAGAATCATAAGGTACACTTAATGATAGTCATAGGCAGAGGTGAAATCCAGCAGCTTCTGGAGAACCGGTAGCGGAAATTTTGAGTAGTTCGGAGAACTGGCAAATGCCACCTCTGGCTGGCCCCAGAGTGGGGTGGGAATGGAAATTTTGCAATATCCTTCCCCCAGGAGTGGGGTGGGAATGGAGATTTTGCAGTATCCTTCCCCTGCCACGCCCACCAAGCCACACCCACAAAACCGGTAGTAAAAAAATTTGGAATTCACCACTGGTCATAGAGTACAAATAAGCAATCAAATCATATTAGGAAACAGTCGATATAAATCATAAGGATACAAGCAACAAGGTTACAGTCATACAGTCATAAGTGGGAGGAGATGGGTGATAGGAACGATGAGAAGATTAATAGTAGTGCAGCCTTAGTGAATAGTTTGACAGTATTGAGGGAATTTATTTGTTTAGCAGAGTGATGGCGTTTGGGAAAAAACTGTTCTTGTGTCTAGTTGTTCTGGTGTGCGGTGCTCTATTTTCCCTAGACCTATCGCTTGAATAGTACAAATTTGAATAATTTGAATTTATGAGCTTCATTAATCCCATTAATCATGATCTACCTGTATTGAAGATTTACAGTGCATTCAGAAAGTATGAAACACATGACAGCCCTGAAGAAGCTTCTTGGATGAGAAGCGAAACGTCTTCAAAGAAAAACCAGAAAGTCCAGTTGCCTCTTGAAGAAGCACCTTTGGGGCAACCATGACCTCTGGATGACTGAGAATCTCCATAGACATGAAAGCCCCCTTAGAGTTTGTTCCTCACAGTCTGAGAGTCCTTCAGGTGCTTTTTTGCAAACTCTAAGGGGGCTTTCATGTGTTTTGCACAGAGGAGTGGCTTCCATCTAACCCCGTCATGGCGAACCTATGGCACGCGTGCCCGAAGTGGCATGTGGAGCCATGTCGCTTGGCATACGTGGCGTAGCATGTTCCTCTTCCGGGCTTATGTGTACATGACGATCAGCTGGCCTTCTTGTGTGCGGCAGTGCCGGAAACTGGAAAAGCTGGTCTTCCATTTTCTGCGTGAGCATGCTCACCAGCCAGCTGATTGTCATGTGCACATGAGCGCCAGAAACCTGGACGACTAGCTGGCCAGTGCACATAACGTGCGCCGGAAACCAGAAGTTCATTTTCAGGTGCGCGCATGAGCCTTGGGCAGCTCCTCTTCCAGGTCGCAGCCCTGACAAGCACTTCCCATAAGAAGGTGGGACAAGGCAGGATAATAAGTCACATCATTCAATAAACATTTCAGTAATAATCTAACAATTTGTTCTATTGGTCTCTAGCCATCCGTATTCCTAAACCTTGGCTAATGAATGCTCCAGGAGTTATCTAATGCACATTCTATTTGCTCCAGGCCGTCTCTACTCCTAACTTTTAGCTTAGCTATGCAGGATATCTAACTCTTTGTTACTGTTATCAGTCCTCTAATCACCTAGAATTGCTACAAATGTTACCCATGCATATTCTCTGTGAATAAGCATATTCTTTGTTCTTGCCAGACGGACTCCACAATTACAGGCTTCCCAAGTTCCTTTCAAGTTAGGCCATAACCTTGCTTTGTTTTAGCAGCCAGCCCATCAGATTAATGAGGGGGAAAAAATGAATTTCAACAACTATAGAATCAGGCTGCAGCACAACAAAATTGACAAAAGTGAAAGGGGTATGACTACTTTATGAATGCACTGTATGCTTTTCAGCACTTGAAGCTGTAGTCCCGCTTATAAATTTCCTGAAGTCACATCAAGGGTAGGCTCCTGGGAGTTCGGAAGGGTTCGGGCGATCCTCTAGCCAGAGACCGCCAGGGTTCAGCGAACCCCCAAATGCCATCCCTGGCTGGCCACGCCCACCCCGCCCCTCCCAGGAGTCTCCACACGGCCCGTTCATCATTCCAGGTAAATGCAGGGGTCGTGTGGAAGGTCTGGGATGGCAAAAAAAGGGCCTATTGGAGATTCCAGAAGTCCAGAAACGGGTCTGTTTCTGGCCTCCGGAGGATCTCCGGACCCCGGGAGAAGCTATTTTCAACCTCCCGGAAGCTCAAAAGCTTCTGGAGCATTGGGAGGGCAAAAACCAGGCCTCCCAGAAGTTCCAGAAGTCTGGAAACGGGCCTGTTTCCGGCCTCCGGATCCCGGGGGAAGCAGTTTTCGCCTTCCCGGAGGCTTGAGGAAAGCCTCTGGAGCCTGGGGAGGGCGAAAAACATCCTCCCCCACCATGGTGCAGGTGGCCAACCAGGCCACGCCCACCATGGCCACGCCCACCCAGCAATGGGGCAGCAAATCCGTTGCTAAAGGATCTGAAGCCCACCCCTGAGTCACATATAGTACTTGATGTATCAGAGCTACATTCCAAACAGCTGAGCCACTGCTTGAGATCTCCACAGATATTTCAGTTGTACTTGCTATGCTGGATGAGTTTCAACAACTGTTCCATGTCGTCATATGTTACTTTCATGTGCACAGCATAGCCAAAAGTTCCTGAAGGGGTCTACTGTGTAAAAACAGACAATTTATATAAAAAGGAACATGATAGGTTAAATTACAGGTTGCTTTTGTGATTGGCAGCCAAAAATCTGTAAGATATACCGTATTTTCCGGCGTATAAGACGACTGGGCATATAAGACGACCCCCGACTTTTCCTGTTAAAATATAGGATTTGGGCTATACTCGTGTATAAGACTACCCCTCTTCCAACACACACCAAATAAAAATTAAAAAACATCAGCTGGCTCACCCACAATGTAAAAGCAGCTGTGCTAGACTCAAAATGGCCCCTGCAACAAGCAGGAACCTCACACAGCCACAAAAAGCCCAAAAAAAACAACTTTGACACTTTACACACACACAACACAACACAACTGGCTGACCCACAATGTAAAAGCAGCTGTGCTAGACCCAAAATGGCCCTTGCAACAAGCAGGAACCTCACACAGCCACAAAAAGCCCCAAAAAACAACTTTCACACTTTACACACACAAAATTCCACATACAGCTTTGTGAGATTTTGTGTGTTTGTGTAGTTAGAGTGAAACACTACAGAAACACACTAAATCTCAGAAAGCTGCACAAATATTATTTTATTTTATTTTTATTTTTATATGAAAACTAAATTTAAAACTTCCTAAACTTTAAATGGCTAGGTCTAAAAAAGAACAACTAAAAAAAACCCCAATTAACTATTTTTTTTAAAGATCCCAAAGGGGAAAAAAACTTACCCAATAGAACAGGGGTCTCCAACCTTGACGACTTTAAGACTTTGTAGACTTCAACGCCCAGAATTCCTCAGCCAGCTTTGCTTTGCTGGCTGAAGAATTCTGGGAGTTGAAGTCCACAACTCCCTGCCTGCTTGATTGCAGGCAGGGAGTGGCTTGCTGATGGATTCAGGCAAGCGAAGCAAGGCAAGCATTGTGACTAGCAGCTAAGGTAAGCAAGCTGGAGGGGGAAAACTTTTTCCTTTTACATGGCTCTGGCGATCCCTGCTGCGTTGCCTGATTAGCAGATCGTCAGAGCCATTTAAGGCTCGTCAGAGCCTTTCGGGCTGGTCTGCCTGGTTACAGGAGAACGACACCCGGCGTATAAGACGACCCCCGACTTTTGAGAAGATTTTCATGTGTTAAAAAGTCGTCTTATACGCCGGAAAATACGGTACCCAAAAGTGTTCAGGTAGCAAAATCTTTATCGTCCAATTATATTATAAAGACGGGGAAAAGGAGTCCAAAGAAAATTATCAAGGAAGATGATGATTTCATATTATAGTTTGACAACTAAATGGTCAAATCTAGATTGGAATGTTGAGGGAGACTGTAATCATTCAAAGCAGGGTTTACCGACTCCTGTGATACCAGTAAGGTTATAAAATTAATCAAAAGAAAGAGAAATGGCAACAAATCCCCCACGTTAAAAAATAAAATCATTCATACTCTCTGTGAACTATTCCTCTACAGTTCCCACTGAAATGAAGAAAAACTAAGTAGCAATCTTTATATTATGGTAACAACTTGATAATAAGAACTCATAAGAATTGTATTTATGTTATTAAAAAGAGAAAGCTGTTTTGTTCTTGCTGCAACACTATCCCAAAATCTGCAGTACAATTAATTTTATGGCTTCATTTATTTTTATGGACCATTTGAAAGCAATGGCAAACTGCTTATTGCTGCTAAGAACACTACAAGGAACCTTTAAAAGGAACTTTTTCTATTTTATTAGATTCCTCTGTTTTAAAAAAATTAGAAACATAAAAGAAGTTTGATAACTGAATATCCCCAAAAGAAATATTCTCATAGAAATTTCTTTCACCAAATAATTGAGAGGGATTAACTTACACAAATTTCATAACTGGATTGTGATCACTTTCAAAAGCATTTTAAGAGCCTGGGTGGCGCAGTGGTTAGAATGCAGTGCTGCAGGCTACTTCTGCTGACTGCCAGCTGCCTGCAATTTTGGCAGTTCAAATCCCACCAGGCTCAAGGTTGACTCGCCTTCCGTCCTTCTGAGGTAGGGAAAATGAGGACCCAAGTTGTTGGGGACAATAGGCTGACTCCATAAAGTGCTTAGAGAGGCCTGTAAAGCACTCTAAAGCAGTATATAAGTCTGATGCTATTATTTCTCTGCCAAGGCAGGATTTTCCTTAGCCATAGCATCTATTGAATTACCAGACTGCTGTCCCCCCCAAAAGGTACTCATCACCTGGTTTCAAAGTTCTGACAGCTGGGCATCGCCCCCCTTGCAGTCACAGGACAGTGTTTTGGATGTTCAGCCACTGGCCACATTTACAATTGTTTGCAGTGTCCTGTGGTTATGTGACTGCAATTTCCGATGATTTTGCCAAAAGTTGCGGCAATAACTGGTCCATAGCAAACAGTGGGTTTGCTTAATAACTGCCACATTCATGTTATGACTGCTGTATTCACTTAATGACCGCAATGAAAAAAAGTTGCAAAATTGGGTCAGTCAGATGATGACCCGCTTTATGACAGTCACAACTTGTAACCATAATTGCTAGGCTCAACTATGGTCATAAGTCAAGGACTACCTGTATCATGGCTGAACCATCACTGAATTAGCACGGATCAGAACTGAGTATCTTACTGAAAGTGTAAGGAAGCAACTTAACCCTAGAGATATTATTTCTTTGCCAATTAAATATCTGCAGTTTCCTAAAACAAATTTATGTAAACTTAAAATATTTAATGATAAATAAAAGTATTATATTGTAATAAAATAATCAAAATTTACAAAAGCAAAGCAAGCTGAATATTGTAGCATAATAGTTTTAAATCATATTCGATGAAAAAAGTTGTAGTTCACAAATATATGCCTATTAATAAAATATGTAGGTACAGCTTCCCTGATACAATGTCTATAATAGTTTTATCTGGCTGGCCATAAGTAAATTTTAAAATATGAAGTAGACTTTAACTTCAGTAGGATAGGCGGCATTTTAGACCCAAAGGTTTAACTGGGTTTGTGTTTACACAACACCCCAATCCTTATATTCTGGTTTACAAACTGATCGACTAGGTTCACACAACATACTTAATTGCAAATTACATTTGTGTTTGCCATGTGTAAACTTATCCATAGAAAATAGTTCCTGTATTTCCCACAAACTTTCACAGTGAATTCTGACACCAATGGACGCATGGACAAAACTTGTGACACTATGCTTTCCCAGTGTTGCTGATTAAATTTAAAGATGTGGGTATTTCTCAGAAGGACCAAAATTTTTGGTCTACACAGGCAAGCCCTAATAGAGAAGTTGAAAGAAACATAATAGGCATTTGAACAGGAAATAAAACATTTAGTGTAATGAATGGAGAGGAACCTCGTTCTAAAAAATTCAGGCCCAAAAGAGTTAAAGGAAAGCCAAACTTTAAACCTGCTAATCTAAGTCCTGTACAGAAACAACCCTGGAAAGCCTCCTATTAAATTGCTAATCAAGAGCAAAGAAACTTCTTTAACACAGCTTTTAAAAAGGGAGGAGAACTCAATAGATACAAACTTAAAGTGAAACGCTCCAAACTCGATTGCAGAAAATATGACTTCAGCAACAGAGTGGTCAATGCCTGGAATGCACTACCTGACTCTGTGGTTTCATCTTAAAACCCCCAAAATTTTAACCTAAGACTGTCCACTGTTGACCTCACCCCATTCCTAAGAGGTCTGTAAGGGGTGTGCATAAGAGCACCAGCGTGCCTACCACTCCTGACCTAATGTTTCCTCTACTTGTATCTATTTTATGTATTCAATTAATGCTTATAATTATATAAATTACCTAATACGTTCTTGACAAATAAATAAAATAAAGAAAGAAAATTAAATAAAAAAAATAAAAAATAAAATAAAATAATAAAATAAAATAAAATAAAATTTGCATCCTTGTGTCCCTCTATGTCCCAGGAGGAGCACCTATTTATCTGCTACTTCTAAAGTCAGTTAAGCGGGGAACTGAAATTGAGGTTGCAAGAAACCAATAACAAAGGTGAGGATTAGGTTCTTGATATTTTCAGAGAAATGGCCTGCATTTTGGCCTTTTAGCTTTTCTTGGTCTGTATATTCTTGTCTGGAGGAACAGTCACTGAGGTAAACCCTGCGGGCATCAATCTTTTATTTGCCTTTCTCTTTAACATTCAGTTCTGGTACCGTTCCAGAACCTTGATCCGCATAATAAAATCTTACATTTCTTATTGAGCCAGCCCTCTCATGCCAATAGGGAATTTGGCTTTCATCATACGTCTTAGCTGCCATGCCTAAAAGTACGGATAGAAAACAGAGCAGTAGAAGGCTAAATCAGGGCAGAGAAGACATTCTCTAGAAGAAAGCAGATGGTGGATTATTTACCAATTAGCCTAGCTGCCTAGCATAGTAGCAGCAATTCTTCTTCCCACTTTGTATCCAGAAACTGAAGGCAATGATCCCAGCACTCTTTCATTCAGTTATTTCCTCACCACATCCCTGTGAGGTAGGCTGGGATAAAACTAACTGGCCAAAAATTGCTGTGTAACTTCCAGGGCTGGACTTGGATTATTCCTCCAGTCCTTGTACAGCACCCCAATTGCTTCATCATACGGGCTCTTGGGAGTTGCAGACGGTGGAGGAAGGTTGTGGGGAGAGGATGTAGGGACCCCGCTTATTGGAGCCTGCGACCCCTGCCCCCAACATCCCTCTGCTTTCCAAGTGCAAATGAGTATTGCAATTAGCAATTCTCCTGAGAAGAGTTTGATTTGAGAGTAAGTTACACAAAAAGACAAATCACTCCTGTGCTTTTAAAAGTCATGATAGTTTAATTACTGACATTCAAAGAAGGCAGGGTTTCTGTTTACACGTACTTCCCTTTTAAAAACAGGAATAAAGTCAGCCAGAACATAAAAAGGAAGAATCTACCAGATTCTTCTCATTTGGGATTCAGTAGTATTGAGGGGAGGTTGTGCAGAAGTTGAGTGTCTGGAAGGTAAGTGGTTTGCCAAGCCTATTTATGTGGCTGTCGAGATCCCCCTTGGCTGGAGCTCCACAATCTAACACGGGAGCATTTTTGGTTTCGTTTCAAGCTCTCACTGGGCATAACAGAAAGCTATGCAAGGGAAAACATTGTAAGCGTGACTTCCTATGCCGAAGCCCTTTCTGTTGCATCCAGGACAGGCTTTTGAATGGGTATGTATATAATTTGAGATGGTTTGCAGTGAATTGTTCATTCACTTCTGGGCTGTAAATATTTTAATTGTTTATGGTATTATAATACATTGGGTTTCTTTGCATATCATGTTATTTCCATTTATGCTTAATATTAGATACAGAATACATAAAGTCACTGACAACTTTTTGGAATAATTTAATAGACTTTTAGGAGATATGGTGACATTGGGCTTGGGATGCTGCTAAGAGAATGTTTTGAAAAACCTGAATGTAATATTATCCTGATATTAACGACTGGATTCAAGAGATGTTTAATTTATTTAGTTCAAAAAGGAAATGTTATCTGTTGGTCAAAAAAGGATGTAGTATGTTTTCCTTTTGCATAGATTTCATGACTTTTTACAATAATTGAGTATTACCATTTTTTTTCTTTAATTTCAATACTTTTAAATATTTAATGGATATGTGATATGTATTGATAGTTTGTAATTCCTTTTAGTTGTTTTTTTCTGTTTATTTTCATATATATATATATATATATATATATATATATTATACACACACACATATATATACATATATATTATACATTATACATCATATTATGTTATACTATGTGTGTGTATGTGTGTGTGTGTGTATATATATATATATATATATATATATATATATATATATATATATATATATACATACAACTGATGAGGGTTTATAAATCCGAAATAGATCTATCTTAGTCTCCTTAGTCTCCCAAGGGCAGCAGAGTGCTTGCTGCTGCCTGAAGAAAAAAAGCCTAGAAACCAGTGGATTGGGATTTCACTGAACTAGGGCTGCCTAAAAATCTTGGTTTACGTAGGAAGAACCTGGCTAAAGAGAAATACATACATGTATGTATGTATGTATGTATGTATATGTATATGTATATATGTATGTATATGCAGTTGTGCTCATAAGTTTACATATCCTGGCAGAATTTATGATTTCTTGGCCATTTTTCAGAGAATATGAATGATAACACAAACACTTTTCTTTCACTCATGGTTAGTGTTTGGCTGAGACCATTTATTATCAATCAACCATGTTTACTCTTTTTCAATCATAATGACAATTGTGCGCAAAGCGTGTGCACGAAGCGAACCGGTGGTAACACCGGTTGGAACCCACCACTTCCATGGGGGGTGGGATGGAGGGAATAAGAGCATAGCTGTTAACTCAGTGCTCTGAAGTACGTCCACTTGTTAAAACAAAAATAGAGCAATGTGGAAGAGAATATTCTGGGAGAGCAACTTATTACATTGCCTTTTAATTAAAGCCATACCCACCATTATAACTGTTCTGTTGAATGGTCACCCAAATATACTTTCAAATTTCCAGAGTTAGCTCCATTATATATGATGTATAACTGATAATGTTGATATATAAAGAATGCTTTTGGTTTTCTGTTGAATAGCTCATGGATTCTTTCCCTGTCAGTCCCCAAAACCTTTAAAATTGACTCCTAAAGCATTGATAACACAAGGCAACACAAGAAACTCTTCGACTTACAACCACAATTGAAGCCAACATTTCTGTTGCTAAGCGAAACACTTGTTAAGTGAGTTTTGCTCCATTTTACAACCTTTCCTGCCACAGTTGTTAAGTGAATCACTGCAGCTGTTAAGTTAGTAACAGGGTTGTGAAGTGTATCTGGCTTTCCCATTAACTTTGCTCGTCAGAAAGTTGCAAAAGGCGATCAGTTGACCACGGGACATTACAACCAACATATAAATATGAGCTACCGGTAGTTGCCAAGCGGTTGAGTTTTGATCCCGTGACCACAGGATGCTGCAATGGTCATAAGTGTGTGAAATGGTCACAAGTTGCTTTTTTCAGTGCTGTTTTAACTTTGAATGGTCACGAACGAACTACTGTAAGTCAAAGGCTGCCTGTACAGAAAGTGGAAAAATATAGGCATGAAAGTGTAATTTAGTAAATTAAAATAAAGTGGAACTAGATGGTAAGATTTTCAAAACCAGCAAACCAAATACTTTATCCAAATAATAGGATATTTTTTGTAAAGGTTACTCCACCTTCAAGAACTGGTTTCTAACAGTTCTAGACCGTCTTGTCTATAGCCGTGATGGTGAACCTATGGCACGCGTGCCACAGATGGCATGCAGAGCCATCTCTGGGGGCACGCGAGCTGACGCCCAGGTCAGCTCCACCGTGCATGCCTGCCGCCTCCCACTGGCCAGCTTATTTTCGGCCCTCTGCATGTGGGGGGGTTGCACGTGCATGCGTGGGGGAAGGATGGAGGTTGCGGTGCCCCCCCCCGGTGCCCCATTTTGGGTCCCAGGAGACTTCAGGGAGGCCTGCTAGCACCAAAGCGAGGCGTGGGGTGTGTGGCGCCCCCCCCCCCCCCCGTTTTGGTGCTAGCAGGCCTCCCTAAAGCCTCCTGGGATCCAAAATGAGGCGTGAGGGGGTGCGGCATGCCCCCCGATTTTTGGTCCCAGGAAGCTTCAGGGAGGCCTGTTAGCACCAAAATGGGGGTCACGTGCGTATGCACGGGGGCGTGGGGGGGACACATGTGCATGCACAGGGAGTGGGGGAGCACGGGGGAGTCACATGTGCATGCACAGGGGGCGGGTCTGCGGGGTATTGCATTATGGGTATTGGCACGTGTGTGTGTGCTGTTGCGCGTGCGTGTGTGCTTGCTTTTGGCACATGAGGAAAAAAAGGTTCGCTATCACTGGTCTACAGTATGGTGTTTTCCAGCTGGAGTTTAATTTCTATTGTCACTAGCCAGAATTTGACAACTTATGGGGAGGTGGTCCAGCTAACTAAAAGGAAACTAGACTGGGGTTGATCAATAGTTACACAGGTAGCTGCAAAGAATGAACTCCCACCTGTATTGTTCACCTTGTCTTCACTGTATTTTTAATTCTTTAGTTCTCTTGTACGTTTGATTAAACTGTTGCCTTCTCCTTATCCCTGTCAAATCTCTTCCCTTCTTCTGTTTTTTTTTAAATGACCTTGATTGTGCCCTTCCGCATGCCACAGGGTTTATAAAATGGAAAATGGTTTTTTTTTTCAGCAAGAGGTGGGCAGACAAATTAATTTAGAAGATTGGGCTGAATTGGTTTGCATGCCTTCATTATTATTTTCCTTTCTTTTTTTTTTTTATCATAGTTCAGGTTTTCTAAACGCGAACCAATGGACCTGCGTGATTATCAGTGGGAGGTGATTGGGCCTGCTTTGGAAGGAAAGAATATAATCATATGGCTGCCAACAGGAGCTGGAAAGACCCGAGCGGCTGTCTACGTTTGCAAGAAGCACTTGGAGAGTCAAGATAAGAACAAGGTGGTTGTGTTAGTCAACACAGTAAGTACCAGTAGATAGAGGGTGGTGGAAGATCGTTTTCCAAAATCCATGGCTTCTTGGATTACAAACATCTTAGAGACGAAACACTTTGGACCTCAAAATTCTCACCAGGCTCAAGGTTGACTCAGCCTTCCATCAGGGTGGATTTGATTTAAATCGAGTTGATTTAAATCACAATTTAAATCATGATTTAAATCACTAGTAAAAAGGCTTGATTTAAATCAACTCGATTTAAATCATAATTTTTAAAGAGCAACTGTCATCTCTGCTACTCCTTTGACCCACTGTTGACTCACCGATAGTCCCAGTGTTGCAGAATATACAGCTTCATGCTACATAACTAAGCTCCATTTCATGCTGAATAAACTAAATTATTTATGTATCTTAAATAGAAAACTATCTTACGATAGATTTTTACTCCAAAAGTTTTTTATTAAAATAAATTCGATAAAAATCAAAAAAATCTGATTTAAATAAAAAAATCCGATTTAAATCAAAAAAATCTGATTGTTTTGATTTTTTAAAAAAAATCATTGATTTTTATCCACCCTGCCTTCCATCCTTTTGAGGTAAGTAAAATGAGGACCCGGTTTGTGGGGGCAATAAGCTGACTTTGCATAAAATAGAACACCGCTCAGGGCCCCCCCAAAAGCCCTACTAAGCAGGTATATACAAAAGTATGAAGGCTATTGCTTAATGCATTGTAAGCCGCCCTGAGTCTCCGGAGAAGGGCGACATATATAAATCGAACTAATAAATAAATAAATAAATAAATAAATAAATAAATAAATAAATAAATAAATAAATAAATAAACAAGTACAACACCTCTGTTAATTTTAAAAGCACCCCCTTTTCCAGGTTTCTGAACAAGTTAAAACAAAGGAACAGGGTTTTTTTTGTCTTCAGGCACACGTACGTCTGAAGAAAAGGAGTTGCTTTAACAGAAAAGAGTTGTGCTCTTTCCAGTTCAAAAACGCCTCTTCCCAAATATTTTGGAAACGTACACAGCCTAATGGTGTCTGTTTTATCCCCTGGAAAATATTTCACTACAGCACCTTTGTCCTGGCAGGTACCTCTAGTCGACCAACATCTGAAGAATGAGTTCAGTTTCTTACAAAGTCAATTCCAAATTACATCTATTTGTGGTGATAGTATCCAGAAGCTATTCTTCTCAGATATGGTAAAGAGCCACGACCTGATAATCTGCACAGCCCAAATCCTGTATAATGCCCTCAGCAACCAAGAAGAAGAAATGCATGTGGAACTGACTGGTGAGTAGTCAGTGGTAGGGTAAGGGTAAGGGTATTGTGATGCACAGAGATATAATGTCTGCCATAGCCTGGAGTTCGATCCTGATGGGGCCCAAGGTTGACTTAGCCTTCCAACCTTCTGAGGCCGGTAAAATGAAGATCCAGATTGTTGAGGGCATATGCTGACATTTTATAGCAGCCAGAGAGTGCTACAAAGCACAATGGCGCAATATGTAAGTCTTAAGTGCTATTGATATTGATGTAATGTGACTCATTCTAACAGTTTTGCTCATTGTTTTGATCAAAATATATTTAATCAGAATTATTTAATCACTTAATATAACAACCTATCAAAATATGCTCTTGTTTTGTAATTGCATAATAATTAAATACAAGCTCTCACACAATCTATACTCGGCATTCTACTGAATCATTTTTAAGACCTATCTACTCTAGAGACATGAACTTTTTGTATCTGGACTACAAATAGCAATCAAGTTATAAGGAGCTGCCCCAGATTCCTGTTCCACAACCAGATCACTTTATTTCTTGGAATACAGGTGGTCCTCAATTTACGACTACAGTTGAGCCCAGAATTTCCATTGTTAAGCAAGACAGTTGTCGAGTGAGTTTTGCCCATTTTGCAACCTTTCTTGCCACCGTTGAATCGCCACAGTTGTTAAATTGCTAACGTGGTTGTTAAGTGAATCTGGCTTTCCCATTGACTTTGCTTGTCAGAAGATTGCAAAAAGACAACCCAGCCGTCATAAATATGAACCTGTTGCCAAGCATCCGAATTTTGATCATGTGACTACAGAGACGCTGCAACAGGTCTTAAGTGTGAAAAACGATCATAAGTCACTTTTTTCAGTGCCGCTGTAACTTTGAATAGATATTAAATGAATGGTTGTAAGTTGAAGACTCCCTGTACGTAGAAAGAGCTTCTATTTATTAGAGCCTATAGAAAAAAGTGTTCTGGAAGGAGTAAGACCATGTTGTGGCCCGTCAGCGGCCTGTGCAGATTGTAGCTGATTCTGACAGCGAGGAGGCTGGTGTGGTACGCCAGCAGCCTGTGCAGCTGGCACTTGAGTCAGACAATGCGGGGGCTGGAGAAGATGTGGTGCCAGAGGCAAAGATTCAGCCAGGGCCTTCAGAACCTCCAGAAGCTCCTTTAAGTGAAGAGGAAGAAGAGGAGGAGCCTCTTCTTTATGCACGGGCGCGCAGAGCTGCCAAAAGGCAGGAGTGGCTCCTCAGGAGGAGGTCTCCTCGAGAGTAAGGCTTGGGGCTAATTGGCCACTCCCTTAGCCTATTTAAGGAGGAACGCCAACTGAAGCAAGTTGTAGGGAATAACTTTAGTTCATTCTCCAAGCAGGTTATAGCAGATTCACAGTAGACCATTACTGGAACAGTCACAGTCTCTTCAGGGAAGGGGAGCAGCAGCATACAGTAATAATAATCCAGTTTTAGCTGTGAATCCCCCATTCAAGCTCACGGTTGTCTCTATTGTCCCAAAGGTGTTTTTTTTTTAAAGAGGCAACTGAACTTCTTGGTTTTTCTTTGAAGACATTTCGCTTCTCATCCAAGAAGCTTCTTCAGCTCTGATTAGATGGTGGGGAATGGAAGGATTTATACTCCTTGCAGACAGCTGGTCCTTTGCATTCTTTTAGTGAGTCGTTAAGGTCACCTGGAGGTTTATCTGTGTCATCAGGGTCACCTGAGTAACAATAACAGAGTTGGAAGGGACCTTGGAGGTCATCTAGTCCAACCCCCTGCTCACGCAGGAGACCTACACTAGGGATTCGAACTGCCGAACTGCCAACCTTTCTGATCGACAAGTTCAGTGTCATAGCCACTGAGCCACCTGGTGCAATTGAGTGTGGAAACTTCTTGGAACTGTTAAAAGGACTCTGTTGTAGATTGGAGATAGATGATGTCGTTGAGAGAAGGCTGTTCAGTTTTGACATAGATGGCTTCTTTGACCCCACTTTCAAACCAGCTGTCCAAAATGTGGACTTCGCTGTCTTCAAAAGAGTGGCCTTTGTCTTTTAAATGCAGATGGACTGCTGAATCTAGTCCTGATGCGTTTGTTCTCCTGTATTGTGCCATGCGTTTATGAAGTGGTTGTTTTGTTTCCCCAATGTACAGATCTGCACATGGCTCACTGCATATACCACGTTGCTCAGTTTGTGTCTAGGTGTTTTATCTTGTGGTTGTTTTGTATCATCTCTATTGTCTCCTTTGAACATTGCCCTTTGATCACTGATAGAGCAATTGGAACATCCAGAAATTAGCAGATCTTCCTTCTGAGAGCAGGGAAAGAAGATCCAAGTTCGAAACCGCTTTTGTGGAATCTTCCACAATCTTGGGGGATAATTCTTCACTATCAAAGTCCTAGTATTAAAGAAAATGGAGGTGAATCATATTTGAATATCACAATTTTTGGAGACCCCTAGCAAAGAATGAAACACAAATTACATTTCAATTTAGCCACATTTCAGGTCGCACTCTTCACTGAGAACTCTGTGACCAGTAACTGACCTACCGGTAATTTTTCTGGGAAGTAAGATGGATAATGAAGTAAATGGAAAGGGATTCCTTTCCATGGTTAGCAAAGTTTGATCAAGAATAATTGGGAACGGAATCTCTCCATTTCCCCTTCCATGTTACATTGTATGTCTACTCTTCTCTAAATCCAATTGCCAAGTGGCTTTTTAGAGTTAGTACTATAACCGAAAAGTTACACCACACACTTGCAAAGCTCTGTTATGCCTAGTGACATCTCCGTGGACTTTGGTTTTTGCTAAAAAAAACAAAACCAAGAACTGGTTTTAACTGGAGCCCCAGCCAAGGGGGAATTTCGACAGCCACAATCCACTTGCAATAGAGACATTCTGCCTCTTGACAATCCTCCCAATGTTATAGAATCCCAAATGTGAAGAAACTAATACAGCGGCCCCAAACTTTTTGAGCACCAGGAACCGGTTCCATAGAGACAGGTTTTTCCACAGACCAGAGGGGGCATGGTTTCACATGCTGCCTGCATCTCATGGATGGGGGCTTCACTTGTTTGTGTGGCCCGGTTCCTAGCATGCCGTGGCCTGGTACCAGTCCACGGACCAGGGGTTGGGGACCCCTAAATTCTAATTCTGCTGTAGCTAGGAAGCCAGCTGGGTTACTTTGGGCCAGAGGTGGGTTTCAGCAGGTTCTGAGCAGTTCTGGAGAACCGGTAATGGATATTTTGACTAGTTCGGAGAACCGGTAAATACCACCTCTGAGTGGCCCTGCCCCCATCTATTCTCTGCCTCCCGAGTCCGAGCTGATCGGGAGGAAATGGGGATTTTGCAGTATCCTTCCCCTGGAGTGGGGTGGGAATGGAGATTTTACAGTATCCTTCCCCTGCCACACCCGCCAAGCCACGCCCACCAAGCCATGCCATGCCCACCAAGCCACGGCCACAGAACCAGTAGTAAAAAATTTTGAAACCCACCACTGCTTTGGGCCTGTTACTTTCTTTTAGCCCTAGAAAGAAGGGACTATAAGAAACCACTTCAGAAAATATTGCCAAGAAAAATGCAGGGACTAATATGGCTATTTCCTGACATTAGCATGAGTGGGGTGTGTGTGCACATGCACACACACGTGTCCCTGCCAGCCACTCACCCAGCCCGGTGGCCAACAGACCACGGTCCAGTAGTGGGCTGCAGCCCACAGGTTGGGGACCCCTAATATAGACACAATATAGCATTTGACAGTTTTTTCCAAGGCTTTCATTGCTATTCTACCAAATACTAGTCTATGCTTTATTTCCTGACTATTGGTGCTTTACTGCTGATAATCAGTCCTAAAAGGCAGAAGCTATCTCCCTCTTCACTATCAATTACAAGACTAGTTGCTGTTCCAGTTGTCATTAATTTGGCCTTCTTTGTGTTTTAGTCCCAGTTTTTTTCACTGTGTTCCTTGACTTTCATTACTAAAGCTTCCAGATCATTTCCATTTTCAGCTATTAAACTGTGTTGGGTACAGCATAAGCACAAGTTGTTGTTTTCGTCCAATTTTAAAACCATACTCTTCCAATCCAGCTTTTCAGGAACCGTAACAGAGTTGGAAGGGACGTTGGAGGTCATCTAATCCAACCCCCGGCTCACGCAGGAGACCTGTACTAGGGATTCGAACTGCCGAACTGCCTACTTTTCTGATCGACAAGCTCAGTGTCGTAGCCAATTGCATATTTAGCATACAGTTTGATCCTAAGTGGATCAGGGGTGGGTTCTTCTCACCTTTACTACCGGTTTGCAACAGGGCCGTGCGCATGCGCAGAAGCGTTCTGATGATGTCGGGGTCGGTGGGTGGAGCCTCCCTCCGGTTTTACTACTGGTTCTATAGAACCGGTCCGAACCGAGGGCAACCCATCACTGAGGTGGATCCAGAGTTTGATCCTGGGTAGAGCAGATATTTCTCTCTCTGGGCACGATGAGAATATATCTGCTGAATATAACTTCGCATTGGCGACACGAAGGGCATCCGGCCAGTAAACACTCAGATCCATTCAGTTGCCCAGACTCCACCAACACAAGGGATAATGGGGTAAATAAAAGGAGATGATATTCAGCATACAGTTTGAATAAATAGGACAGATTATAAAGCCTTGTCCCACTTCTTGCTGCCAAGAAGGTACCACAAAGATTGTGGCTTCCTAACCGATGTTTAGGTTTCACATAAGCACAAAGAGATAACAATAGCAATAGCACTTAGACTTATATAGTTCTTCGTAGTGCTTTACAGAACTTTCCGAGTTTGTTCTCGGATTACTGTTTTTCTAAACCCTGTTCATCGATTAATATGATTGACACATCCAAAGGCCTTTCTACAATCAATGGAGGACATAATGACATATTTCTGATTTTTCCCAATTATCCAGCGTGTGTGTCAGCATTAATATCTTTTGATATTCTAAAACCAGCTTGAATATGTGGTACGGGTAGTCCTCAACGTACGACCACAATTGAGCCCAAAATGTTAAGTGAAAAAATTGCTAAGTGAACTTATTCCATTTCACAAAGTTTCTTGCCTCATTTGAATGAATCACTGCCGTTGTTAAATTAGTAGCATGATTGTTAAATGAATCTGGGTTCTCTGTTGACTTTGCTTGTCTCAAAATGACTCCTGAACCCTGCAGCTGTCAGAAATACGAGTCAGTTGTCAATCATCTGAATGTAAAACATGTTACCATGGGGATGCTGCAATGGTCATAAGCATGAAAAATGGTCATTATTTTCAGTGCTGTTGTAACTTCAAATGGTCACTAAATGAACTGTTGTAAGTCGAGGACTATCTGTATCTTCCTTTCCATGTTGGGCTTTAATCTGCCATTGAAATAAACAATGCATCAAAACCACCATTTGAAGATCTCCAAGCAGTGGATTTTGTCTGCTGCAGGCCAAATTTATACCTCGTCACCTCTCGCCTTGACTACTGCAACGCTCTCTACATGGGGCTCCCCTTGAAGAGCACCCGGAGGCTCCAACTGGTCCAGAATGCAGCAGCGCGGGTAGTGATGGGAGCAGCATGGCGCTCCCATGTAACACCGCTCCTGCGCAAGCTGCACTGGCTCCCAGTGGTCTTCCGGGTGCGCTTCAAGGTGTTGGTTATCACCTTTAAAGCGCTCCATGGCATTGGGCCTAGCTATCTTCGAGACCGCCTGCTGCTACCGACGACCTCCCATCGACCCGTGCGCTCCCACAGAGAGGGCCTCCTCAGGGTGCCATCAGCCAATCAATGTAGGCTGGTGACTCCCAGGGGGAGAGCCTTCTCTGTGGGGGCACCTACCCTCTGGAATCAGTTGCCCCCAGAGATAAGGAGAATCCAAGACCTTAGTGCCTTCTGCCATGCCCTTAAAACCCACTTTTTCCAGCAAGCTGGGCTGGCTTAAGAAGAAATTTTAAATGTTTTAATTGGTTTGTATTTTTAATTTTGGGCCAAATTTATATATATATTAATTGTTTTTAATATTTGTATTTCATGTTTTTTAATTCTGGCTGTACACCGCCCTGAGTCCTCAGGGAGAAGGGCGGTATATAAATTTAAAAATAAATAAATAAATAAATAAATAAATAAATAAATAAATAAATAAATAAATAAATACCTTAATATGCACTATCAACACAAATTATGTAAAGGTGATCCTCAACTTAAGACCACAATTGCGTCAATTTTTTTGTTACTAAGTGAAACAGTTGGTAGGTGAGTTTTGTCCCATTTTATGACTTTTCTTGCCCCAGTTTTTAAGTGAATTACTGCATTTGTTAAATTGGTAACATGGTTATTAAGTGAATCTGACTTAATCTGACTTCCACATTGACTTGCTTATTAGAAGGTCACAAAAGGCAATTACATGACCCTGGGATACTGCAACCGTCATAGATTTGAGTCAATTGCTAAGCATCTGAATTTTGATCAGGTGACCATAAGGATGCTGCAACGGTCATCAATGTGAAAAATGGTCATAAATCACTTTTTTCAGTGCCGCTGTAACTTTGAACGGTCACTAAATGAACTGTTGTATGTCAGGGACTACCTGTACTCTCCAATTCAGCAGATATTCCTGAATAACGACATTTCCTTCCCACAGGCAGTCTATTAAAAGAAGAATGCACTATAATTAGCATAAAAGCTGATTTATCACTTTCTATATCTTGTGCAGATTTCTCTCTGTTGGTGATTGACGAGTGTCACCACACTCACAAAGGAACTGTTTATAACAAGATTATGGAGAACTACTTGGACCGCAAGCTGAAAGGCCAACAGGATTTACCTCAGATTTTGGGACTCACAGCCTCTCTAGGTACTGGAAGTTCAAATACCTTGGAAGCAGCTAAGGCCCACATTCTGGAGGTGAGTCTGACAGAAGACAGTCGGCTCAAGTTTGGTGGCATTCTGGGTTCCTCTCTTTTTTTCCCGTATAGTCATAAGTTTGGAAGTTGCTTTGCATTGCAAACACAGTTCTCTTTCATACTGATAGTGGGATTTTCAAAGAGCAAACCATGTTTCTCTGAAAATAAGACCTATCCAGAAAATAAACCCTAGCCTGTTTTTTTTACACGTGTGCCTAATATAAGCCCTACCCCAAAAATAAGCCCTAGTGAAGGTGGATAGTCGTGGCCAGCAAAGGCGGTGAGCGTGCATGGGCCGACAGTGTGGCAACAACCGCAGCCCATGCACCACATTACCTGTGCAAGCAGCAGGAGCAGAGCAGAGGCAAGAGGGGGGAGGCAGGCAGGTGATCTGGATGTGCCACACAAGCTGTGGGAAAGCCAAGCGTTGGTGGGCTGGAGCAGTGGGTTGCCGCAGGAGGCTCATCTTGATGTCTCTTGGCTTGCCTGCAGTCTGCGCTGCGCATCGGGATCCCCTGCCTTCAGCTCCGCATGTCGGGAACAGAGGCAGGAGGGGAGCAGAGGCAGGAGGAGGAGGCAGGTGATCTGGATGCGCCACACAGGCTGTGGGAAAGCCAAGCGTTGGTGGCAGAGGCAGGAGGGAGCAGAAGCAGGAGGGGGAAGCAGGTGATCTGGATGCGCCACACAGGCTGCAGGAAAGCCAAGTGTTGGTGGGCTGGAGCAGCGGGTTGCCGCGGGAGGCTCATCTTCATGTCTCTTGGCTTGCCTGCAGTCTGCGCTGCGCATCGGGATCCCCTGCCTTCAGCTCCGCATGTCGGGATCACCTGCTTTCCACTCCGTGTCTTATGCTCTGCGCAGCCTCAGAGTGCGCCAAGGGACCGGCAGGCTGCAGCTGCTGCCAGATACCATTGGTCCCAGCATGCTTGACGGCTCTTGTGTGTGCGTGCCGAGAGGGTGGTGCGCCCAGCCGGACTGATCACTCTGAAATCATGTTTCCCCCCCAAAATAAGCCCTAGTGCTTATTTTGGGGCCCAAAAGAAAATAAGACAGGGTCTTATAAAAACCTGAATCCTTGTCATCTCCAGTTAAGACATATCAAGTGCTTTCCCTGGGAAAAAGAAGATAAGGATCCAGGACAACTCTTCCTCACTGGCTGCTCCTGCTCTTTGAAATATTTAAACCTCCAAAATAAGGAATGCCTCCAACAACTTGGCTTCAAGAAGCATCCTGAGCATTTGGTTGCTGATGGTACTTGGGCACTTTACTTTACTTTACTTTACTTTACTTTACTTTACTTTACTTTACTTTACTTTACTTTACTTTACTTTACTTTACTTTACTTTACTTTACTTTACTTTACTTTATTGTCATTACACATGGTACAATGAAATTAAATGCCGTCTTCAGTGTACATTATAACTATAAAAATAAAAAGACAAACATACATCCTTTACATTCTATATAATTGAAATTGAAAACCCAACATTGCACTATACCGTAGAATTCAATATGGTTATTGCCCTGGGATAGAAGCTGTTTTTCAACCTATTTGTCCTTGTTTTTATTGACCTGTACCGTCTGCCAGATGGTAATAGTTCAAAAAAAAGGGTGCCCAGGATGAGATGCATCTTTAAGAATGTTTTGAACTTTCTTAAGGCAGCGGGAGCTATAAAGCTCTTCCAAAGAGGGGAAAGGGTAAGCAATGATCCTCTGGGCAATGACGTTGACCCTCTGGATTGCTGCCTTATCTGCCACCATGCAATTGGCAAACGATACACAGATGCAGTAAATTAAAATACTCTCTATGGTGCAGCGGTAGAAGGTCACCAGCAGTTTTTCATTCAGTTGTTGTTTCCTGAGAAGTCTCAGGAAGTCTAATCTCTGCTGGGCCCTTTTGACCAGTGCTGCAATGTGAGTGTCCCAGGTCAGGTCCTCTTTTATGATAACACCCAGAAATTTAAAACTGGCCACTTGCTCCACTCGGTCTCCATTGATAAGCAAGGGCTGGATGTCTGATCTATTAATTAGATTAATTAGTTTAATTATATAATTCAGATTGGTTGGGATATCGGTTGTTTTTATTGATAAGGATTACTACTGTCAATCACTTCAAGTCCTTGTGAACCGGGCAGCTTATAATTCACTGCATGTATAAATACACAGGCAAATTTGTTTTTGACTCCTTCAACCACCCCATCACTTAAAGGCATTCCAACTGGCATTTAAGACCAATTGGCTTAGGCCTATTTCCTGAAGTAGTCACACAGCTGTGATCATTCTTTCCAGATCTGTGCTAACCTGGATGCTGAAAGAATTATGTCAACACATAAACAGAATCTGGATGATCATGTCCCATGTCCCAAGAAACAGTACGATCTGGCGGAACCAAGGTTGCAGGTAAGATCACCAGGAATCTGTTGGAAAAAAAACTAATGAGCAGTGTAGATGAGAAGGTTAACATTTCCTCCCACCCCACTTTTCTCCTTTTATCATCTCCAGGACCCATTTGGAGAAAAGCTCAGGGAGATAATGACCCAGATTTATACTTACCTAAATGTACCTGACATTACTGCAAACTTTGGTACCAAGGTCTTTGAGCAGCAAATTGTGGCGCTTGAAATGAAAGGTGAGAATCCCACAGGAGGCTTTGTAATACAGGTAGTCCTCGACTTAACAACAGTTCATTTAGTGACTGTGCGAAGTTACAATGGCACTGAAAAAAGTGACTTATGAGCAGTTCTCAGATGACCATTGCAGCATTCCCATGGTCATGTGATCAAAATTTGGATGCTTGGCAACTGACTCATATTTATGGTGGTTGCAGTGCCCTGGAGTCATGTGATCACTTTTTGCAACATTCTGACAAGCAGAGTCAATAGGGAAGCCAGATTCACTTAACAACCGTGTGATTCAACTGTAGATTCACTTAACAACTCTGGCAAGAAAACTCACTTAACAAATGTCTCAGTAACAGAAATTTTGGGCTGAACTGTGGTTGCAGGTTGGGGACTACCTGAATACATGGATTTGGAAGAAATTTATTTATTTATTATTTATTTATTTATTTATTTTTATATGCCGCCCTTCTCTGGAGACTCAGGGCGGCTTACAATGCGTTAAGCAATAGCCTTCATACTTTTGTATATTTTATACAAAGTCAACTTATTGCCCCCACAAACCGGGTCCTCATTTTACCCACCTTAGAAAGGATGGAAGGCTGAGTCGACCTTGAGCCTGGTGAGAATTGAACTCGCAGTAATTGCAGGCAGCTGGATGTTAAATGCTGCCTTAGTAGGAGGCATTAGCCTCCTACGCCACTCAGGCTCAGAAATGTTCAGAGACAGATTGAATATCTTCTTGATTTTTTTCCCATCTCCAGCCCTATGTTAGTTGTACTACCTAGAATACATGTGTGTCAACCATCCAATTAGCGAACCCAAAATAAGGAAACGCTCTTGAGAAAATTGACTTCCCAAAAGTAAAACTGTATTGGATACACCATGTTGGTGCTAAAGAAACAAAACCAGCTCTGGTTTCCCGCACAAATGCTTGCCCAGTGAAACAATACTTTCTCCTTCTCCCCACCCTGGATAATCACATTTTCCAATTATGAGATGTTCTTTTGTTACGGGAACAGTCCATCTGAACAAGCACCTGCGGTGGTGACCTTGATAGCTGCCATGCTCTCAAGATCTCTGCATACATTCTCCACATTTCCATTTCCCTCCCCCCCCGTTCACTGGCCAGTTGAAAAGCATTAAGGTTTGAAAGAAGCAAATGGATTCAATCTTCACGATGTGAGTACAAGCTTACAGAAGATAAATTAGCTATGGCTTCTTTGGATGTGTTATTCCCCACCCCTGGCTAATGTGCTGCAATGAACTACAAGCTGCAGAGAAGAAATTACAGCCTCATCTACTCAACTTTTAAACTAGAAACCTTATTTTTTTATTTATTATTATTTATTTATTTATTTATTATTTATTATTATTATTATTAGTTTTACCAACTCTACTTAGATAAGAATGTTCTGTTTTACATATGCAGAACAAGTGAAGAGGTTATAGATGAGATGGACTGAAACAGATCAATGGAAAGATAATGTGACAGACCTTTATCATGACATTTGCTCTCTTTGTGGTATTAAGGAGCAAAAGAATGTTGCCAAAAAACCCGGGTTTGTGCCCTGCACCTTCGGAAATACAATGACGCCCTGCTGACCAATGAAACTGTGCGCATGATTGATGCCTTCAATATGCTGGATGAGTTTTACCACGTAGAACGTGCTACTAAGAAATTAACACAGAAAAGCGAACAATATCTTTTCCAGCTCTTCGATGGTAAGTGTCTGTCAGTAATGGAAATGCTAGAGAAAGAGAAGGGATGGGGGAGTCTCACATTGGTGGAGGTGATGGTGTCGGGTTCTTTTTTTGATTCAGAGTGAATTCCTAGATATCCATTTGTCCCTAACGTGATAAATAACAACATGGTTGCCAAAAAATTCATAGAATTATAGAACTAGAAGGTTTTAATTCAGGTTTTAATTTTAATTCAACCTGCCATGTATTTTGAAAGCCAGGAATGTCTACAGAGTAGTCTGGCTGCCAGCAATTACTAGTTCATTTAAGTTTAGTTTTAGGTTTAGTTTTAGGCTTAGGCTTAGGTTTGGTTTTTAGGTTTTTAGATTTTTAGATTTTTAGGTTTTGTTCACACTGTTGCACTATCCAGGATGCATCATGAAAGGGCAAACTAGCTTCACACACACCCCCAATTTATAGATAGGTGGATAGATAGGTAGGTAGGTAGGTAGGTAGGTAGGTAGATAGATAGATAGATAGATAGATAGATAGATAGATAGATAGACAGACAGACAGACAGACAGACAGACAGACAGACAGACAGACAGACAGACATATACACACACAAAATGCATGGTAGGTTGAATTAAAATTAATTTTAATTTTAAAATTAATGTTTAATGTTTAAAATTAAACACTTATTCTCTCCCCTGGCTCAAGCTGATAAAGGGAGGAAAACCTGTGGCTCAGAGGTGAACACAACTGCCTAATATGCAGGCAGCCCAAATTTGAATCTGAATAAGGGTATGGCTAGCTGATGAGAGCTAAATAGCTTGAAATAGATCTATACTAGTCTCCCTTTATTTCTTTATCAGCAAATATAAATTTAGAATAAAATGGTTTGTCGTGAATGCGACTGCTTGAGGGCTCCTGGATTAGAGATGAAAGGCAAAAGGATCCTCAGGCTGTGCCTTCTGTTTTGAAGAGACCAGAAGAGGAGAGGAGAGGAGAGGAGAGGAGAGGAGAGGAGAGGAGAGGAGAGGAGAGGAGAGGAGAGGAGAGGAGAGGAGAGGAGAGGAATGGAATGGAATGGAATGGAATGGAATGGAATGGAATGGAATGGAATGGAATAGCTGGAAGAGATCTTGGAGGTCTTCTAGTCCAACCCCCTGCTTAGGCAGGAAACCCTATACCACTGTAGGTTACTCTACACCAAGTGGTTATCCAACATCTTCTTAAAAACTTCCAGCGTTGGGAGCATTCACAACTTCTGGAGGCAAGTTGTTCCACAGATTCATTGTTCTAACTGTCAGGAAATTTCTTCTTAGTTCTAAATTGCTTGTTTCCTTGATTAGTTTCCACCCATTGCTTCCTGTCCTGCCCTCAGGTGCTTTGGAGAATAGCTTGACTCCCTCTTCTTTGTGGCAGCCCCTGAGATATTGGAACACTTTAACAGGGTTATCAAAGATGAAATCTTTGAAGGCAAATCTAGAAATAAGAGCATCTTCCACAACTTGTGGACTTCCAGATACACTAAACATGATAGTTGGAAGTATTAGGCACTGTAAACCGTGTTGGAGAAGTTAAATAAAATAAGAATGAACAACAATGGAAAGACAAGACATAGGAGAAGGATAAATGCAGGTCACGCAACTAAAAACTCAAAGGAATTTTTCAGTGCTGGAACTGCCTGCATTTTAATTATGGGTAGTCCTTGGCTTACAACCATTTGTTTAGTGGCTGTTCCAAGTTAAAAGGGCACTGGAAAAAGTAACTTATGACTGGTCTGTCATAGCATCCCCACTGTCATGTAATCAAAATTCAGTCTCTTGGCAACTGGCATGTATTTACAACGGTGGCAGTGTTCTGGGGTCATGTGATCCCCATTTGTGATCTTTCCAGCCAGCTTCCAATAAGATTGATTCTTCTCAATGGGAGAAGCCGGATTCATTTTAATGACCACATGATTCACTTATCACCTACAGTAATTCACTTAAGAACTGTGGCAGAAAGGTCATAACATGGGATACGCAACACAGCCACCTTGCTTAGCACCTTCTGGTTCCAATTGTGTTTGTAAGTCAAAGTCTCCCTGTAATGGCTATTACTGTGATATAATCTACCGCACTCTATATTAGTGTTAGGTTATGTTTTTTCTTGTCGTTGTTCGTGTGATTTTGATTTTCTTATTCACTGCTACCTACGTTAATCTTTTGGGTTAAATGCTAACCAAGATACAGGATCAAGAAGTATTATAGATACACGTCAGATTCAGGGATGATTCCCTTGCTGCTCATCCTTATTTGAGACCACACCATGCTTTTGGTTTATAGAGAACAGGTTGTCTCTCTTGGGCCTTGCTAAAGACAGTCGCTACGAGAATCCCAAACTTGGCAAGCTGCAACAAGTCCTGCAAGACCAGTTCCAAGAACTGAAGAGCTCACGGGGCATTGTGTTTACCTGGACACGCCAGAGTGCCTATTCACTACATGAGTGGGTCCTGGGTAACCAGGCTTTGTGTGCACTTGGGATCAAGTCTGATGTTCTAACTGGGGCTGGTTCCAGCAGTCAGACGAAACACATGACGCAGGTAAGTCTACAAAAAATGTGGAAAAGCCTCCATCCCTGTGCTGGGGAACCTATGGCATGCGTGCCAGGGGTGGCACACAGCCCCCTCTCTGTGGGCATGTGAGCCATCGCCCCAGTTCAGCTCTGCTGTGCATGCACATATGCCTCCTGCCAGCCAGCTGGTCTTCCAGTCTCCACCGTGCATGTGGGGGGGGGCACATGTGCAGGGGGCTGGTGCATGCAGGGGGCTGCACATGTTGGGGTGGGGTGCATGCGGGATGGGGGCATGCATATGCAGGGCGCATGTGCGGGGGCCCCGCACGCATTGCATTTTGGGGGTTCGCACACACTTTGGGTCCGGAAAAAGTTAGCCATCACTGCTCTGTCCCATTCCCAGGTCTACTGTAAGTCTAATTGGGATGAGACCCCCCAAAAAAGACTGAAAGCCAATTCATAAGGGTATGCAAGGTGACAAAGGACATTCCACAGGCATAATTTCATTTGATCTTGCAGGATCCAATCTGAGTCGGTTATTGGGACCAGAGGTTCGTTCTTCCAAGCCTTTTGGGCTCATGCTGGAGCCCATCCTCAGGAATCCCTCACAAGTCCGAAAGCTTGGAAAAACAAACCTCTGATCCCGGCGACCGACTCAGATGGGAACCTGCAACGTTATCCTTTGCCTTCATTCATTTGATCTAGTAAATATTCTTTTCCAAATCAAAGTATAGAAAATATCCAAGAAAAATTATTTGTGTTTAATTTGGTTTGGTATGACCAAGCCAGGAATCTGGTCTGAAACAGACAGCTAATTTGATAGGAAATAACCTTTACTCCTTATCTTAATTCCGAAAGTGAAATTAATGCTAAAGCCACAATGGACAGCTCAATTCCTTTGTTACTTGTACATGTTTCAAATGGACTCTGGCTAGCTAAGTTTTAATGCATTAGTTCTGTGCTGTGCAGGGGTGGTATTCACTTATTTTCACTACCGGTTCACAAATGTGAGCGTAGGACCTTCCGCGCATGCGCAGAGTGTCAAAATCGGGACGTGATGACCTCCATGCGGGTGGGTGGAGCCTCCTGCCATCGCCGCTACAGGTTCACCTGAACCGGATAGAGCCGGCTAAATACCACCACTGGTGCTGTGTCATGCCAAGCTATTTTTTAAAAAATGCCTTCCTTATTTTGGTGTGGAATAAAGCCCTTTTGAGTAAATACACAGAAACCTTTCACTCCAACATTATTTAAACAGGGGAAAAAACTATTTAGGGCCCCAAAAAACACATGACTTGGGGAACTTTGTTTCAAAACAATATAGTAACTATATTTTGCAGTTTTCTGAAGTTCATTCATAGGAAACACAACCAGATGAATTAATTTTACTTTAGTGCTACAGTGACAGAATCCTGCAAATTTAAAAAGTATATTTTTCCCTTCTCCTTCACAGCCCAAGGGGCTAGAGAGGGTCTTTGCCTCATCCACTAGCCAGCTTTGGGCTATGGTGTTTCATTATCTGATTGCTGCCCAGTCTCCCAAGGTCATTTTCACATACCATTACATACATAAAAGAGCTTCTTTGAATATCAGCAGTCTCACAAACAAGATGACTTGATTTCTCGTGGTTTGTGGCCTGGTAGCTGAATATATCAAGGAACTCCAGCAGCAATGATCAGTGTTAGAAGCAGGGGTGAAATGCTCCCGGATCGGACTGGATCGCCTGATCCGGTAGTGGTCTTGGCCAGTGGTTCGGTGATCCGGTAGTGATGGCGGAGCAAAGCTCCGCCCACCCGCCCAGGTGTCATTACTTCCTGGTTTTAACCAGGACGTAATGTATTTTTTACCTTCTGCACATGCACAGAAGGTCTGTGTGCACATGTGATGCGAGCGAAGCACGCATGCGCGGGGCATGTGCGCTTCCGAACCGGTAAGGAACGTATGTAGATTTCACCCTTGGTTAGAAGTGATGTTCGGTGAAACTAAAGTTCTTTCTATGACAACTAATCTGTAATGTAGGGTCACATGTACAAGCTATCATTTGATGTAACTTAGTCAAGAAGTTACATTCGCACTTCCCCATACTTTAAAGCACCTTTTTGCCTTTGAATTGAAAATCTTGCACAGCCCTGATTTATAAGCACTGCTGGGGACACATCAACTTTTTAAATAGTCATTCCTTAAACCTGATTTTCTGCTCACCAAGGATGCCTCGGGTGGCTCCGGACAGGAAATCATAGCAAAGTGCAGCCAGATAACATTTTTTTACTACATTATATTACTATACAATACTACTGATAGTATTGATTTGTTTTATTAGGTTACTACAAAAGAAGAGTAAATACAGTAATGCAAAATGACATTTTAAATCAAATTAAACATGCTATTGTTTTGGCAAGACAGAAACATACCACTGCAATGAAATCCTACGGCACAGAATGCCTTAAGAAAAAAGAAAGGCCTTGCCAGATGTAGTCCATACCAGGAGTGGGGAACTATGGCCCCTTTATGACCTCTGGACTTCAACTCCCAGAATTCCTGAGCCAGCCAGCCATAGTTCCCCACCTCTGGTCTATAGATTAGTTGAATAAGGTCTGGTAAGAGTGTTTAAAGGAAGCCCGTTTCTGCCTTCTGGGATTGAGCATCCCAGTTTCACTCCATGGTCAAATTAACAAGCTTTCTAATTTTGTCTTGGGTGTTTCTTTCAGCAAGAACAACAAGATGTTCTCCATCGCTTCCGAAAGGGGCTACTCAACCTTCTTCTTTCCACCAGCGTGGCTGAGGAAGGGCTGGACATCCCCGAGTGTAATATCATAATCCGTTATGGGCTGATGACAAATGAAATTGGCATGATGCAGGTCAGTCCATTTTGACAACCTTATTCCAATGCACCTTGACACCTGCAGAAGGTGTCTGGAAAGGAAAGGAGGAGTGTTGTTAATGCTGGGTCATTGAGAACAATAAGAGTTCAACTGAAGGGTGGTTTTTGATTGATCCATGTATGTTCTTGAGGACAAGTGGAACACTAGTGGGCTTGATCTTTGGAGATGAATGCAGGTGCTCTTCTTTCTCTTTCTTAAGGCCAGAGGCCGTGCCCGTGCCCCAAACAGCATCTGTTCTGTTTTGGCCAAGTCCAACAGCAAGGAGGTGGCCCGTGAGAGGCTTAATGAAACTTTGGAGATCCTGATGGAGAGTGCCATAAAATGGGTGCAGGAGATGCCGGAGACAGAATACCACCAAAAGGTAAAAGAACTTCCAGGAAAGGCCAAGAAAGTAGCCTTTGATATTTAGGCTTTAAGAAAGAATAACAATAAAGTACTAATTTAGTGGGAAACACAGCAAGCCAGATTCTGACATGCTGTGAGAATGTGCTCTTATTTATTCTTTTGCTGCCACTGTACATCACCATAATCGTAGGTCATAGTCTCAAATTACAGTCTTCTAAAGTGGGGGGAGGACTTTGAGCTAATTGTTAAGGATTGGGACTTATGGAATCCCTAATTTGGAAGCCTGGTTTCAGTGTTATCTTAGGGACTTAGCTGGGTACTTGTAAAAAAAAATAAATTGCAGGAATTTTTAGATAGTTCCAGTTCTTATCTGAACGTGGACCAGTTGAGCATTATGGAACATTAAGGATGAACTTCAAGCTACTTACATGGATTTTGAAACAATACGTGCCAGAAGATTGGAGAGTTGTTTGATTTTACAACCACTATCCATTTTTAAAGAATCTTTTAAGAGAAAGCTGTTATAGGGTCTTTTCTTCCAGAGTTTGAGAAGTTACTGGTTCAGTGAGAGGTTTCCAATTCATGTAGTCCTCAGTTAATAACCCCTCATTCCGTGACTGTTCAGAGTTATGATGCAACGCAGTGGTGGGTTCCTCCCGGTTCCTTCCGGTTCCGCCGAGCCGGTAGCGGTGACGATATGACGTCACTGAACTGGTTCTGCCCCCCCCCTGCGTTATTCTTACCTTTTATTTTGCCCCACCCCCAATCTATTGCTGCCTCCTGAGTCCCAGCTGATAGGCTATAAGGAAAAAAACTGTTTAAACTCTTGCTGCGGGCTTCAAAGGGCCACCCTACAGCTGATCAGTGGTAAAAGGCAGTTTGGTGGTAGACCGGTGCCTCCAAAAACAAATGAGTAGACCGGTGCCTGCAAAAATACATGAGTAGACCAGTGTCTGCAAAAAATAAATAGATAGACCAGTACAGCTCTGCAAGCAGTTAAAAGCCTGGTAGACCAGTACCTCTGCTAAATCCTAAAGAATTGTCACATGACCATTAAGCCACGCCCATGAAATAAGCTACACCCACAGAACTGGTAGTAAAAAAATTTAGAACCCACCCCTGATGCAACGGAACTCATATTTACAATTGGGTCTTGGGCCATTCCATCATTTCCATAGTCACATGATTGCAATCTGGATGCTTGACAACTGACTTTTATTGATGATGGTTGCAGCATCCCACAGTCACGAGAAGAGTCAATGGGGAAGCCAGCAGGGAAAATCACAAGTCACTTGAGTAAGGCTTTCCCACTCTGCAGCAACCACCTCCAACCCCCACCCTCCCACTGATGCAATGCCTCACTGGCTTGTCGTGCATCCTTGTACATCCTGCCACAGTCATCCCATGTTCATGTCATGCTACATTAGCTCCTCACGCATTCCTTCAGCAGCCACTCCAAGCCCCATCTTGCTTTCAGCATGCAACACCAGCCCCTTGCATACTCACCTGCACCTGGCAGCAGTCACTTATGTCAGTCTCCTTGCCAACCATCTGGCGCTTGAAATTTCCTGCTGGCTTCCCCATTGATCTTGCTCATTGGAAGCTGGAAAGAAATTGCAAGGAGGTCCTTGCATAACAACCCATGATTGTTGCTTAACAATAGTAACCGGGAGTACTAGGCTTGCCATCACTTAGCAATCTTGCATACCTGCAGAATGAAGTCACAATATACCATATGCATGGGACACAGATTCTTTGATTCTTTCCAATAGATTGCAAAATTGCAGCATGAAGCCATGATCAGCAGGAAATTGCGGGATATGAAACTTCAGCAGCAGCGCCAGCTACACGACCCAGACAGTGTACGTTTCTGTTGCCTAAACTGCAACCTGGCCGTCTGCCGTGCCAGTGACCTGCGCAAAATAGAGAATATGCACCACATCAACATTAATTCCAACTTCAGGTGAGGGAGTTGCTCTGTGCTTTTGGACTCTATTTCCAATTACACTTGGCCATAAAAAATTCTATTCTATTCTATTCTATTCTATTCTATTCTATTCTATTCTATTCTATTCTATTCTATTCTATTCTTTATAACATTGGGAAGAGCCAGTGGCGCAGTGGTAAGGATGTAGCATTGCTGGCTAATTCTGCCATGCCAGGAATTCAGTTCCTTCAAGCCTTACCAGCTCAAGGTTGACTCAAACTTCCATCCTTCCAAGATCGATAAAATTGTCGGGGACAATATGCTGACTCTATAAACCACTTAGAGATTACTGTAAACCACTATGAAATGGTATATATGTATGTATGTATGTATGTATGTATGTGTGTGTGTGTGTATGTATATGTCTTAAGTGCTAGTTCTATTGGGAAACATGTCTTACCTTCTCCATTTCAATAACAAGTTTGTCTCAACTCTGCAGCAGCCTTCTTCAAGCTGATGCCCTCCAAATAAATTGTGGAATTACCTCTCATGAATGAGAGCTGAGAGAAATAAGAATTGATATCCAATATCTGAAGAGCACTAGGGTGGAGAAGGCTAGTGCTGTGATTCAGTTTCAGAAATAACACTTCTTGCTTAATGTATAGAGAATTAGGAAAGAAACTCACTTTAGCTCTTTCTCTTTGCGGCCCTCCTGAGGTCTTCTTCTATGTATGTGCACACACTGAAGTTAGGTCAGTCAAGAGTCTGGTTGACCATTCCCCAGGAATTTTCTAGAAGGAAAAGGTGCTTGCAATCCAAGTAACTAATAAAATATGTGTACAGCCCCATTTATATAAAAAAGGCATCATTGGCATTGGAAAATCACCATCAGTTTATTGCAAAAGATAATTTTACTTGGAATAGCTTACATACCGTGTTTCCCTGAAAAAAGGACCTACCCCAAAAGTAAGTCCTAGTTTGATTTTTACACGTGTGCCCAATATAAGCCCTACTCTCAAAATAAGCCCTAATTAAGACCCCACCCGCTCCAGGGTGCACAGGTAAAAATTAAGCTAGGGTGGGAATGGGAGGGTGGAGCTGCCCTACTACTTACCTTTGGACATTTGCATCCCGACACCTGCCTTGCTGGCCCATTTCTTCTGCAGCCGGGAAGGCTTTCCTGAAGGCCTCTGCAGCCGATAACAGTTCCGGATTGATCCGGAGCTCTGTTATCAGCTGCAGAGGCCTTCAGGAAGGCCTTGCTGGCAGCAGAAGTAGTTCCTGAAGGCCTCTGACAGCAAAAAGAAGGCTGGGGATGAAGTGCACAAGTGAAGTGAATCAGTGGATGACCCGCCCTGAAAATAAGACCTGGTGCCTTTTTTGGTGGCAAATACATATATACTCTAGGAGGCGGTGCTCATCTCCATTTCAAAGCCGAAGAGCCAGTGCTGTCTGAAGACGTCTCCGAGGTCATATGGCCAGCATGACTAAATGCCAAAGGCGCACAGAACGCTGTTACCTTCCCACCAAAGGCGGTCCCTATTTTTCTACTTGCATTTTTTACGTGCTTTCGAACTGCTAGATTGGCAGAAGCTGGGACAAGTAACGGGAGCTCACCCCGTTACGCAGCACTAGGATTCGAACCGCTGAACTGCCGACCTTCCAATCGACAAGCTCAGCGTCTTAGCCTCTGGGCCACTGCGCTCCTTATATATATATACTTATATATATATATATAAGACCTGGTCATATTTTCAGGGAAACATGGTACCTTTAACACAACATCTGCCTATCTCACGTCTATAAAAATGCCAAATACTGAAGTCTGAACATCGATTGACTGAGGCCAACTATAATAAATGTTATCCATATGTAATTCCATATGTGTACAGAGGCACTACTCTCAACCTAGGAAGAGAAAGGTCAGCAAAGAAGCCCCTTCCCAAAAATTGTCAGTCAGGTCTTGCTTTTTTTCCAAGAATCGCCTTAGGAATGAAAGATTACAGAATGCCCAATTGTTCTCTATGCAGCCTGTATTACAAAAAGTCACCCAATTGTGTGGCACTTTCCCGCGAATTCAAAGACTGGAAGCCAGGAAGTTCCATCAGTTGTGATAAATGTGGGCAGGTAAGCACAGTTTGAATTCATTTTTTTTCTAAATATACTTATTTTGCTTAGTTTTTAATGAAGAAAGAGATGTTAGAGAGGAGAAAGTGGCAGGCCAGTGGGAAGGACTAGGCAGATGGACGTTGAATTTAATTTTTCAAATCAGACTTATTTCTAAAATCCCAAGGTTCAGATCAGGGGTGAAATCCAGCAGGTTCTGACAGGTTCTGGAGAACCATTAGCGGAAATTTTGAGTAGTTCGGAGAACCAGCAAATACCACCTCTGGCTGGCCCCAGAGTTGGGTGGGAATGGAGATTTCACAGTATCCTTCCCCTGGAGTGTGATGGGAATGGAGATTTTGCAGTATCCTTCCCCTGCCACACCCACCAAGCCACGCCCACCATGCCCACCAAGCCACGCCCACAGAACCGGTAGTAAAAAAAATTGGATTTCACCACTGTTCAGATTCTGTAAATATTCCATTCCTTAGTCAGACCTTAATTTGTTTCATGGCAGACCTCAGTCAAGTTTCCCTCTGATGATTGTTCCCTCTATTATTGTTGTTGTTTTGGGCTTCTGTAAAGGATTTTGCAGAATGTGTTCATCAAGGATAGGAATTTAACAGGCTTTTTCTGTCTTTATTGATCTGTGGAAATCAAGAGTGTGAAGCCAAAGCTTGTCAAAGGTTTCAAATAACACAGTGGGTCTCAGGTAAACTTCCACAACTTGATGGTTGTGCATTTAGGAAAGCTTTACATGGTCTTAGCTTGGCACAAGAACTCAGTAGATAATTATTTGGTAGCCTCTTGTTCAGATTATGCTTAAAGCCATAATGCATTTTATTTTGATTTAGCTTGTCATCTTGGGTGAATCCAGAAAGTCTAGTTTATCCAAGAAACTATGATCAGCATAACATGTAACTTTCAGACTATAAAAAAAAATGGGGTAGGGGCAGAGAACATCTGTCCTTTTAAATGCTATGTATCCTTGAAGAAAATCTCTAGCAGTCAATCTGTAGGCTCTGGAAGGAATTATTTTTGTTCTGCTCTTTGGTAAAACCAGGGCAGCTCAAACACTGGGACATGAATGTTTCTATAGTTCACTGACATTTTCCCCAAAGGTGGAAATCTATGCTTGTGACTTACTTAAGCTGGGAAAGAGGCTAACTGTATTTGTGTTCCTGCAGATTTGGGGAATGGAAATGATCTACCGGGATTTCACACTTCCAATGTTGGCCATTAAAAATTTTGTGCTGGAAACTCCCAATGGCCGCCAGAAACCCAGAAAATGGAACAAAGTTACTTTTGAAATCAAGGCCTTTGATTATACTGAATATTATAATACTTGTTTTAAACTGGATACACAAGACTTGGCAATTAAATGAAAAATAATTCAAAATAATGGAATGTGCCCCGTTTGGCTAATAAATATAGCCTCGTACATCTTCTTTATCTAGTGAAAATCAGCAACCCCATTGAATAAATGCTGGTTCAAAATAATTTGAAGTAGGCCTGCTGAACCTCTTCACACTAATTCCAACCCTGAATGCTAGGGACTTCTTTCTTCTTTAAATGTATTTGTGGGCTGACTTGTCCCAAAATAAATGTTTGCAATGGGTGAAGGTACCCGGCTACATAATCATTCTTTTTTTTATTAAAGATCTGAATTGAGTTGGGAAGACTACGTGGCATCTTCTTTGCTACTGGGGGTTTTCTGAATGCCTTGAAAGAACATGATTATCGTTTGCAACATTGACCGAAATGACAAGTTCCAAACAAAATTCGTGCTTTTTAGGCTGCAAGAATTGGAACTCATTTTGAAGCATTTCCACATCATAATTGGAGTAATCCCACCTTCACCTCTTACACAAGACATGTAAATGTCCAGATAGCTAGTACTTAGGATGCCTGCTTTCTCCTGAGAGGACAAGAGATAAAACTCCTATCAGTTTATCTATTTCCCTTAATTTAAGCTGAAACTGCCACCTGTAAGAAGGGAAGTATTGTCACAATCGGGAAATTATCTGTCCTCAATCTTGTCAGAACTTAACTGGTGTCCAGAGACAACCAGAAAATCCATGCGATTGTGTTGTTCTGAAACTGATTCAAAACTCAGCTCAGTTATGGAGGGGTTAAAACCCAGAGCTGCTTTTGAGCACTCCCTATGTGGAAATACTCTCAGAGTCACAAAGGCACTACAGGACTGGGAGCTTACTGGAATGAAGATGAACTAGAAGTTGGCTGGGAAGGGTTCCTGATTTGGAAAATCAATGTATGAGTAAGAGATGTTCGGAGAATGAAGAGGAAGAGAAGGTTCATACAGAGCAGTTTCAAGGATACGTAAACGGAGATCTACCTGGATTTCAAACAGAGGTCTAGTAATCCATGACAAATTTGTGAAAAATATTTTGGGAATACTAAAGTGTATGTGAGGAAGGAATGTAACACATATTTCCCATCTCTCACACAACAACCTAATTGCATGTTCTGCTACTTACAATTTGGTTTCTAAAGTACATTTTGCAACGCCTCAATCCTGTCTGGTAAAATCATTGCATTTTTTTTTTAACCAAGTTTGTAGATTGCCCCAATTAAGGAAAAAAAAAAACATGGCAGTGATCAGATTTGTAATTTTATAATTGTCAAAGCTTCTTGCATCTCAATTGAAATTGTATGACATAAACGTATTGTCAACTCACAAAGCATTCCTGGTTTGCTCTTGAGCTGCCATGTACAGGAAAGGGGGGAGGACTGACAGAGCAGTTCAGCAGCCACGTTCAAAAGCACATTCCACACATATCTTCTTCAAGGTTGGATCTCAGTTTACCAGAGCCGGCATATGAGGCGTGGTTTCTACAGAGTGCGAAAGTGCTTCATTGAAGAATGTGATTTATGACACAGACTGAGAGGAGGGGGGAAACAGGGTCAAGAGTTGAGCCATAAATTATGTGCGGCAGAGTTGACTTCACTTGGGAAGTTGTTGACATGTTGCTCCTCATAAATAACTGGATTTCTTTTGAAACTTGGCTCAAGACTCATAAGTTAATTAGGACATCCGTTGGAACCCCAACACATCCATTTTTGTCCTCCCAACAGCCACTCTATGAGGTGAATTTTCCTGAGATTAATCTTATATATGGGCCTTCCCAGTCTTAGTCCAATAACGATAATTATTAGACCACACTGATGCTGCTGTTATACAGAATATGATTTTAAGAAATAAGATATTCTTGTGTCTTTTACACAGACCAAATTATTCCTTAATTGTTTTTGAAAGCAAACTATAACATTGCCTGCAATTTACACATGATTCTTTTCCACCATTAATATGGCCAGTCTTATTTTTTTTAAAAAAATATCATAAACAAACTCCTCAATATGAAACTTGCAGAACAATTATTGATGGATTGTTGTTTTTATTTTACAGGATTACAAATTTCTTTAAAATTTTCAACAGAAATTAAAGTGCGTAATTTTACAGTAGTCCAGCTCCCACCATTATTAACCAAATATACATATATTACAGAAATGTATACAAATATCTGCAAATATTTTACATACATGTACATATTATCAACTGGTAAAGCTAAACACATTCACCATTTTAAATATTACTTTTTCTTTTCTTTTTTTCATATATTTTAGAATCTATTTGTGGTAAAGAAAAAAGTGAAAAAGCCCTTCTAGAAATCACTCTTTGAATAAATAGACATATATCCCAAAGCATTGTCTGTAATGATATTGTCACCTAAGCTTGACTTGATTATTATTCAGGCAGCATTCAAAGTATAATTCCCACAACCTTTAAGTCTACAATACTCAGAACACCTCTGTGAGTTTGGAATAAGATAGTTAATAGCTTTTATACACATCCATTCTCCCACTCAGGCCCTCCCTGCTTATAATGCAATATGTCCTCAACTTGCGACCACAATTGAGTTCAAAATTTCCGTTGCTAAGTGAGGCAGTTGTTGCATCTCATTTTTGCCGCCATTAAGCGAATCCCTACAGTGGTTACGTGAATCATGCAGTTGTTAAGTGAATCTGACTTCTCCCTATTGACTTTGCTTGTCAGAAGCTGGATGCAAAGGTTGCAAATTGTAATACACAAGGCCCCAGGATAATACAACTGTCATAAAGACATGCCAGTTGCCAAGTACCCAAATTTCAATCACGTGACCAGGATCGTGAAAAATATCAAGTCGCTTTTTTCAGTGCTATTGTGATTTCAAAGAGTCGCCAAACGAATGGTTGTAAATCTAGGATTTTACCTTTATCGCCACTCAGTATAAAACATGAGCTGAGTATTTTTTGGGGTGAAGGTAAGTTAGATTTGCTATAGTGGGTCTTACAAATTACCCACTATCAGCCTGTTCTTTGCTAGGATACTGTGAGAAAATCTACTTCTCTGTTGGTTTACCACAAATATTGTATGCATCTGATAGAATCCCACATCGAAGACAAAAAAACATATATCTACACTTTTTTTTCTCTAAAAATTCAAAAGCAATTGCTTCAACAATGAACTAGCGAAAACTGTACCTCTACTCTTTAGTAATGGGAGCAGAACAAATTAAGCAAGCTCTTCAAGCCAGTTTCAAAAGTGACACTGAAAATATATACAATGGGGACTTGCTGATTAATGTTTAAATATGCTGCAAAAAATATTGTCTGTAAAATATTTAATGCTAACCAACATTCTCTCTCCAAATAATTATAAAATTATAATACTGTTAACATCTGTTCATATAATACAACCGGGAAGAAGGACTTTGATTCCTCAGCAGGTGTGTGTGTGTGTGTGTGTATGTATGAATGTTTCAGTTTATCAAATTACCAAGAAATAAGAGTGAAATGAAAGGGATGAAATCTAACAATTATTCTCTGATTGACCAGTGGTGGCAATCTAAGTGCTTCTCTACTTCAGTCACTTTAAGATGTGTGGACTTCAACTCTCAGAATTCAGCAATGCTGGCTGAGGGAATTCTAGAAGTTTATGTCCACACAGCTTAAAAGTGACTGAGATTTAGAAATACTCATCTAAATAACTTTTTCCTTAGATAGAGACAGGAAAAATGCCCCAGTATATTCGAAAAACAACAGTATGGTGTCTGCTGAAACAACTGATTATTTTTGTTGTACTTTTTTCTATAAGGAAACCATACATACCATCTAGGTGCTTTATTCCATCATCTCAACATTAAAGCTGAACCTGTTTAGTTAACATAGGTAAAGGTAAAGATTTCCCTTGTCCAGTCATTTCCGACTCTAGGGGATGGTGCTCATCTTCATTTCTTAGCAGAGGGACCCAGTGTTGTCCGAAGATTCTATGATCATATGGTCAGCATGACTATGCACTGAGGAACATGGAACACCATTACTTTCCCACCGTAGTGGTACTTATTAATCTACTCACATTTGCATGCTTTCAAACTGCTAATTTGGCAGGAGCTGAGGCAAGTAAAGGGAGCTCACCCCATTGCGTGGCGCTCATGTCTCAAACCCAGGCTGTCAGCTTCCAGCTGACAAGCTCACGGTCTTTTAACTGCCCAATCAACAGGGCCCCATTTACTTAACACAGGTTGGCTCTAATCTGAAACTACATTGATTTCAAGTCATTGGAACGTTGCCATCATGTTGCCAGATAGTACTTAGTTTCAGTTTAGCATGTTGTATAAAACAGGCTGCTGGTTTATATGATTCACGGTTGGGTTTGTGCAACCAGCTACTATAGTTTGATTCAGTAAACCATGTTTAACCAAACAATGGCTTAATGATGTGCAAGACTCTATATCCAAGCAATATTTAATCAAAATATTCCATCAGACTGAGATATACCATCTACTGTATTACCGGAAGCTAACAGAGGGCAGAACTATGAATGATGGCGAAAAAAAGAGATACCAGGATATCTCTTATAAATCAATTTGAAGCAATCATTTGAGTAGCAGATTTCAGAGACAGCACTGTTTTCTTGACTCCTATATCCAGCTATTTATTATTTAATACAATTGCCACCCAATTTAAAGCTCAAGTATGAATGAATCTCAATGCTGGCCATAACAAACATAAAAATACTTTATATTCATTTCTACCATATCAATATATAAATCATAGCATTGTGATAACTTCCGGATCCAACATACATGAGCATGCAATACAAATTAAGGATTTTAAAAATGCATGTATGGGCCAGGAGGAAATGTTTAGTTATTAAATAGGTGGGTGCATTTACCATAATGTAAAACAATGGCATGTCCTAGAATTCACATATTTTTTTTCTGGTGTCTCTTCCATAAAGAGACAAATAAGATCCTTTTTTTTGCCAATGGCAATAATTCTTAAGCATGGAAGGCTTGACTTGGCACCTCATCCATCAGAGGAAAATCCTCATCATCAGGGAGTATTTTCACATTTGGTGCCTGATGTGCTTAAGCTGTGGGAGGGGGAGAGAGAAATAATATATCCAGCTGTTTAGTATTTAATACAGTTGCAACCCAACTCAGAGCCCAGATATGTATAAACCTTAATGCTAGGTATAACAGTTGACGACAGGTAGAAGGAAAAGTTGGAAAATACTTTCTGGATTTCTCTATTCAGGCCTTCCCTGTCCATGGCAAAAAAAACAGATCCACATATGGAAGATCCAATTAAACTGATTTGTTGCTATTTATGCCTATGCACAAGAAGGGACATGGTGGCTCAGTGGCTAAGATCTGAGCTTGTTGATCAAAAGGTCGGCAGTCCAGTGGTTCAAATCCCTAGTGCTGCGTAATGTGGTGAGCTCCCATTACTTGTCCCAGCTTCTGCCAAAAAAAGCACGTAAAAATGCAAGTAGAAAAATAGGGACCATCTTTGGTGGGAAGGTAACAGCGTTCCGTGCGCCTTTGCCATTGAGTCATGCCAGCCACATGAGCATGGAGACATCTACAGACAGCGCTGGCTCTTCGGCTTTGAAACGGAGATGAGCACCACCCCCTAGAGTCAGGAACTTCTAGCACATATGTGTGAGGGGAACCTTTACCTTTACCTTTTATGCCTATGCACAGGAATATACTCAACGAACAGCACCTGCTTGGAATTAAGTAAGAGTCAATGGAAATCAAGGGGGCTTGTGCTTAGTTTGCTTGAGGCTACATAGGGATTCTATGCTGATCTCTTTTTTAATTCTGCCAGTCTTCTATTTCCCCCTTTGAAAGAGGGCTAGCCTTGAAACAGCTCCCTTTCTTGATGGCGAACTAAGTTGTTCTTCCAGAAACGGGCTGTGAACTGGGAAGCCAAGCTGAAGGCCAGCCTTGAAGAAAAAGACGATTTCAACTTCCTCAGATGAAGCATGCATTCCAGACTCGCTTGTGGGGCAAGGGAGACTGAAGGAAGTCAACTTTTACAACAGCTAGCTGCTCATTATAATTTGATTTAATAAATTAATGGATCGACTAGAGAACATAGTTTTAAATTCTCATCCTAGAAACAGCTTAAAGAGAAGCGGTGAATCAATCTCTCTTCATATTTTTTTAGGGTAACTGGCCTTTGCTTTTTAACACTTGTGGCATTTCCAGATAGAAAAATGGAAAACTAACATGATTTTGTCTAATGCAGGGGTGTCAAACCCAATCACATCGTGGGCCGTATCGTGACTTATCACTATGTTTTTTTGCTTTTGCGGAGCCGGGGTGGGCATGGCCTGAGCAGGCCATATCTGGCCCGCAGGCCGCCAGTTTGACAGCCCTGGTCTAATGGCAGAGACAATGCTTGCGAATGAATGAATGGGACTTTTCTGGATAAGGAGAAGCCATAAGATCACCCACCTGTGTTGTGGAAGGCTGTTCCTTAAGAGAAGACTGGCAGGATTCAAAGGGATCTTGCCAGCTCCTCCTGAGTGCCAAGAACTGCAGAAGATGGGCAGCTCCAAAATTTAGTATGAGATTATTAATGAGTATTGGGCTCCCATGTCTACCTTTTTATGCACTTTTTTTTAGGGACACATATAACAATGGTCTATTCTACAGGCAAATCAATTACTTGCTTTGGTTACTCACTTTCCAGTTTATTTGATTCTTTAATATTAGCATAAATCAAGCCTTGTCAAGAAAGGAGTTATTCCAGAGAAGGGAAAGGACTTGTACATGCAATGTGATGTACTACAAACCTATCAAAACGATAATTATGAAAATTTTAACAGTACCACTAAGATCATAGCTTTGTTTAAAGGTCAAGAATAATAAATCAATAGTGCTAAAGCTATCAAAAAAAGCATTGCGTTACAGACCATTTTATTTATTTACACCCGAGAATATGAACAGAAGTGCTATTTTTAAAAGTGATAGTCACATTTGGTATCCCTGTGCTTAAATAACTTCTTTTGTGACACAGAAGCTGTTTTTCAGTGAGACTGACCTAACCTAAGTGGCTTTCTCATTGATAGCCATTTACCTAACTTTGGCAAGATGATATCCAGTGTTTATCTTAATTTACATCAAATCAATCTGACTGTCAGCTGTAGATTCACACTGAATACATTGAAATGAGAAAATTAATATAGCTTGCAATTCGTTTGTACTTGAGCAATAATAATCAGATAGTAGAAACATTTCCACGAATGCAGGGAGCAAAATGTTTAAATAATGCACTAAAAAAACATGCTTCATCATATACCACATGCACACTCATCTTTTTTTTATAATTAGCTGTGATAATATAAAATGTTCCAGAAATGTTCCATCTTTATACTGTATTGGCTGGGAATAGGAAAAACTGAAAGTAGAAATATTCAGAATTGCTGGTTACTATATTCTGCTATGGAATCCATTCGCTGAAATAAATTTATGTTGGGTTTCCTTCCTATCATTATGCAACAATTATTTATTAAATAGCAAAGTAGCTGACATAAAAATAGTCAGGAATTCATACTAAATTCTGTAATTGGCCTATGCAAAAATAAGTTTCCTTGCTAAATAATGAGCAAACTGGGAGCCAGCCTCAGCTATTAATGAATGTCACTCCATGGAACACGTTCTCCCCTTCTCCACTATCCTTGTTAAGCAGTGTTACAGACATTAACTATAATTATTTCTGATCCTTCTTCTAGTATCCACACCTGCCATTTAGACAGACTTCAGTTCTTGGGTTAAGAGAAATTTCTGCTAGATCTTCAATTGCAATTCAGAGCATGTTCATGAAATGCTTAACAACTGAAAGCAAAAAGACATTAAAAGTATCCCTTTCAGCTGTTGACCAAGGTGCACAGTGAATTATAAAGGTTGCTCATTTAAATGCCAGGCATATCAGAATGATAGATCATTAAATAAAAATGAAAGATTTGGGAATTTCACAGAAAGAGCACCAACTCACATCTGCAAAAGCACCCAAACCAAGTTCATAGAAACTTCACTGGCAATTAATACGAACTGAAATGTTTTACCAACCTATTTAAAAAGAGCTTTAATCTAGAAAAGGTTGTAAAGAAGGAAGTTATATGTGTGCTTTTAAACCAGATTAGTTTAACTACTGAATTTTTACGGAAAATTGGTTTTTCTGTTAACGCACACTTTAATTTAAAAATAGGATATTCTGACTATCATACTGTATTACTTAAAGACAAGCGTACCAGGAAAAACAAAGGGGTGAGTTGGTTCCAAAAAGAATCCCTTAGCTCAGGGGTCTCCAAACTCGGTAACTTTAAGACTTGTGGATTTCAACTCCCAGAATTCCATAAGTCTTAAACAGTGGTGGGTTTCAAAAAAATTTACTACCAGTTCTGTGGGCGTGGCTTGGTGGGTGTTGCTTGGTTTGGTGGGCGTGGTTTGGTGGGCATGGCACCACTAAATCTCTATTCCCACCCCAATCCAGGGGAGAGGTTACTGCGAAATCCCCATTTCCTCCCGATCAGCTGGGACTTGGGAGGCAGAGAATAGGCGGGGGTGGTCAGAATTTTTACTACCGGTTCTCTGAATTACTCAAAATTTCCGCTACCGGTTCTCTAGAACTGGTCAGAACCTGCTGAAACCCACCTCTGGTCTTAAAGTTGCCAAGTTTGGAGACCCCTGCCTTAACTTATACATACACAGATCCACCCACTGCATTCATAATTCCTGCTACAAGATGACTATGAATTGAAGGAACTATGGTAAACAGAGATTCCATGTGAAGAAATAGCGACTTAATCAGCAACAAGACACATCCAAAAAAAAATAAATACAAAATCCAATTGTCCCTAGCGATACAATATCTTTAAACCTATTTAGGGTAAAATCATTCTTACCCTGTAGGATTGTTGAGAGAAAAAAACCTAGTATTATCATCATTTTCTAAATGCTTACTTACATATGTACATTATTTTCAGGGAAAGCAATATTATGTAGAACGAAATAGAAATAGAGAAATTAAAGTCAGCAGGTAAGAAAAAGGAAGGAATTGTACAACTAGTTTGTAATATCAATATTAATTATCTATCTTCATATCTTTCCAAATACTTCAGGTGGAAAAAACACAATTTAAAAGATTTTGGAGACAGATTAAACTACAAAAATTAGATTATAGCTTTATCATATCTTCATTTCAAATCACCATTAATTGTGCTTTACATTAGAATCTAACAACTTCAATCACATTGCAATAACATTCAAGTACTATACATCTCATTGATTTATTTCAAACTTTTTATCCGAGAGTGTGCTTAGGAAGTTCAACATCCTGAAAGTGCTCCCTCTTAGGACTATGCACACTTTGAAAATTATTTTGAAGAAATGCACTATTTCTCAGCTCTTGATTAAAGTAGACTGACTTTGCAGCCTTTACCCTGAACTTAAAAAAAAATGGTGCTGCTCCTTTAAGGAATCCTCTCCTTAAGGCAATATTTCTCAACCTTAGAAGCTTGAAGATATGTGGACTTCAACTCCCAGAATTCCCCAGCCAACATGGTTAAGGCTAAGGAAACTCTTAAAGCAGCGGCACATCTTTTTCAAACTCATGAGAAGCTTGAAAAAAGTTGGGGTATTTTTTAGGAGTAGTAGCACACCACCGTCCCACCCGAGTTCCGAAACACTACTTCTACATCATTTTTGAAGCCTACACCACCTTTACTCTCTCCTAAGTGCTAATCATGTGCTTTTTATTATTCATCTATGAGGGAGAGGTTAAAGGAAATCTCTCCCTTATCCACTCCTCAAGGGTTCAAATGGAACCCATATGAGGTAGTATGCTGCATAACTGAGATCAATGTGAATTCTAAGAGATCACTTATCTTAATATAAGAAAGCCTGCTTTCAAATATGATTCCCAGGAGACAGGCCACACTATTTTCTGAAAGATAACTAGAAGCCCAAAGTTCACCCTCCAGGTTGATTTTCTGAGACAAGTACATATAGAATGAAGTTGCTACATGCAAATCATAGATTGAGTTCAAACGCTGAGAGCCATTAGCTTTGTAATTGAGAGCTTTTTAACATTTGCACTTAACTCATGTTAGAATTGCTTTGTATTTTGCACGTTTTCTATCAAGAAAATATTTCAAAGGAAGGAGAAATACATAGTTGGGTTACAAAGGGTTGCCTATCATTTATTTTACAACATAGAATACTTATATATGTGCGTGAGCATTTTGCTCCATATAAACCCCATTGTTAAATAACTATGTAAGTCATGTTTTTAAAAAACCACTTTCTTTTGTAGAATAAAATAATATTGGGTTAGCATGTCCCAAAACTGCTTTGCAAAAGGCAACTGGACTTTCTTGATTTTTCTTTGAAAAACGTTTCATTTTTCATCCATTCTTCAGAACTGAAGAAGCTTCTTGGATGAGAAACAAGTCATTTTCAAAGAAAAACCAAGAAAATCTAGTTGCCTTTGGAAAAACACTTTTGGGGTAACCATGACCTGGATGATTGAAAATCTCCATAGACATTGGGTCAATATATTATTTGTTGGGAAACAAAATTTGCATCTTAATAAGCAATATAACATTGATGAATATTCTTTAGAAGACAGGACATTTGAATTAAAGAGTGGTGGACAATTCCATTCAGAGGCAACAGGAATGTTACCATGAGCTTAAGACTTTGGAACAACCCCCAAAGACTCAGAAGTTGTAAGAGTTGAAAAGTAGATTCAATTTTCTTTCTGTCATATGCTTAAGGTTTGATTATATTTTCAAATAACATTTCAAAACCATGCACACGAGAAACTGAATATAAACCATTAACTTCTCTAAAAACTAACTTTTATGTAATTGTTCCAGATCTGCAAAATCTCTCAGCTCTGGTGTTGGGCATATGGTAAAACCATAGATCATCAAATTACACAATAGTATAAACCAGGATAGATTTTCTGTATACCTATATCTTTCCCATCTACAAAAGCAAAACAACAGTGAATTAGTTAATTTCATACCAAACTCAGAAAGATGGGCCCTGGCTGTGGGGATATGTGTTTTAATTCTACATTTAATTCTACCTTTAATCTACATTAAAGCAAACCCTGTTTTTTATTTATTAGAGCAAGCATGTGTCGTATTAGAGCAAATCCTATCTACAAGGGTACAATGCGACCCTAAAGAGAGGGCCAATTTTTGGACTACTTTTAGGGAGAAGGATTAAGCATAAACCCCAAGGAATAAATAGAAGCTATAAATTAGAAAAATTGAAGAAAATTGAAAAATGGCAATTTACAGATATGATCATCTAAAATTTTCTTGACAACAGAAATTATGTTTGACTCAAAGTAGACTTTAGTTAAAGAATAAAAAGGATAGTTTAAAAGTTTGTATTCACTCCCCCCCCCACAAAAATTGTATGTTGGAGAAAGGAACAGCACTGCTATCAATCAGCATCTGGGCCACCAAATTTCAAAATCTGACTGGTTGTTATCTGGAGAAGATGCAAGAGAGATGCTGAATGGCTGTCCATGCTTATGTTACATCTGTTGTGGCCTTTTACACACTTAATGCTTAGCAAAAGGGATTGTACAATATAAAACTTTTGATCACAATTTTCCCATCTAATATTACGGAGTATTTAAAAATGTGGAAAATTTCAACTAATTATGTCTTTTTCCAGTTAGACAATTGGCTGTTTGACCTGTAGTTTTAACTGCCCACAGTACTGGCTTATGATTGTTGCATGCATACCACTCCAGCAATGAAAGATAAATGTTCTGAATAACTAGTAACATATAATAATACCATTATTATATATTAGCTTAATTATTAGTTCGATATTGCAAAGCTTAAATCAACAGTACAATTCTATGCATCTTTACTTAGAAAGTAATTCCAACAGAATTAAATTAAATTAAATTTAAGCTGAATTAAAGCTAACTCCCAAACAAAAAGTATAAAATACAGCATAAGATGTGAGAGCCAGTTTGGTCTACTGGTTAAAGCGCAAAGCTAGGAATCAGAGAACTGTGAGTTCTAATCCCGCTTTAGCCAATGAAAGTTGGCTGGGTGACTTTGGGCCAGTCACTCTCTTTCAGCTCAAAATGTCAGTCTTGGTTGACAAGCTGGTCAATCAATTCTTGTCAATCAGTGGATCGGCATTTGATTGATCTGAAAAAAGCACACTTGCAGGAAAGTGCCAAGAAGAAATGGGAAATTCCAGCATAAAGATAGTACTTCTTCAAGAAAGTTTTTAAAGTAAGGTATAAACACATATTTCCCAGCTTTGCAGAAACATTACTCTTTGCACAACTTTAAAATCATGTTCTGTTATTCTATAAAATGCCTGATCATGCATGGTAAGTGTGGTGCATATTAATCAATCTGTTTCCCATTTTTATGGTTTTGGGACACATAATGCAGTGACATTAATTGCAGCAACATGTGTATGGCTTGATGAAGAGTTATAAGTGGTCAGTTCAAATATCTTATCATCACATAATCTGTTGTAATTATTTATGTTAGAACCCATGCCACTGATGTAACCTCAAAATACATAAAGACTACTAGTCCATTCAGCATTTCTTCAATGCGCTAGTCTTTAAATGAAGATTAATGGTTTTAACTATGGTTTGTTAATTTAAAATGTCAAGCCAGACTTTTCTTTGCACAAAGCATGATTTGACTGTAACTCTTAAGATATGGTTAGTTTTAACCATAGTTTATTGAGTACACCTTGTTCCCACATCATCTTAAGCCATAAATCATGGTTTACAGTTGGCTTTACACATCACATAAGACAAACAAACTACTTTATGGCTTAGTGTAATGTATGAACTCAACATGTACTGGTATTTAATTTTCTTTAATCATGATTTGATGCAAAGTCCGAACTGATTCATAATATTCAGATCTCTGTATTAAATCCTAATATAAAGGGAAAAGAGATATCACAAGACATTGTTTAAGATTAAGCTGATAATATTACTAAAGCACTTATAATTTTAGAAATGTAGTACCACTTTCCAAAGGTAACAGAACTGAGAAGTTATGCTTTTCAAACCACAGCTAGAATCTATACATCCAGTACATGCCTTTACTACTCTTTCCAGTTCTGTATTAATGTATAAAAATACCAATATTATTCTATATAAACAAGCCACCAATTGTCTCTTAAATTCAGAATCCTCTGCTTAAACTCTACAGGATGCATGCTTCATTTTTAAAAATCATAGGCAAGCATTGATTTAGTATCATGAAGATAAATCAAAATCGAGTATAGTACATTTTCCTGTAAAAACATACCCTGCAAACAGTATATAATGTTCTTATTGTTCAATAAAAAAAATTTAACAGGAAAGTTTTAGCTTTTTAAATAGATCATTTGAAATGTTTAGATACTCTGGATATTGTTTGGTTCACAAACAAAAAATTATAGTTTTTATATACACATCAGTGTAAATAGTGCGAAAATTTAGATGCAGTAAGCTAATCTAACTTTAAATTTCACTACACATCTATTTGGCAATGTGGAGGTATATCTAAAAACACACATGTATGATTCATAGAAAATTACCAAGAGATCAACTTCATTATGAAAAAGCTGTACCATCCCCAATAGTATTATGTTGTACGATAACAATCTTGGAAATAACAGCATTAGGTTAATATTGATGACTTTTTGGCTAAGACATTAATTGAATAAAAAGAAAATATGGAATGCTTCTGTACATTAATTTTATTGACATAACATAAACGTTAAGGACAATTTCTCTAAAACGATATGAACTCTTTTGTTCTTTTCCAACATAAAGTGCTAAGAAACATGGCAGAAAGGCTGGCGTCTTTTCAAATTTGTTTTAGGAAGTAGTGTCAACCCCAATAGGAATGGGACAAATACAGCTTTACAGACCATTGGTGGATTCCAGTTTGGCCGTGCTTTCCTGCTGATCCTCCAAACTGATTTGTGAATCGTTGCAGCAATCTGGTGTTTCACCTTTAACAGCTAAATAGATGATTTTCAACCACTTCTGTTTCAGCTCTTCGTTATCTGCTGCAAAACTGTGCACAGATTTGGACTGAGTCAATTTGAAACTATGCGGGAGGTCAGCACTTCTTGGGGTGTCATCTACTGCGTAGCCCAAAAGTGGGATTGTAGCCAAGGCTTTGACATCCTATGGAAACAGAAATGAAGTCACTTTAAAAAGGCAACATTTGAGAGGAGTCCCCAAAAAGAAGTGTCTTGATTATAGAGGTTGGGCTACAGAGGATGTGAGGAGGTTTCCAACAGGAGAAAACGGGTGACAGAGGAAGGAAAAGCTCTCATTCCTATCAAGATTAAATTTTATAGATCTGTAGTTAAGTAAATGATGCCTTTATTAGGAGCGCTAGCAGCCCCAGCAAAAAGTCTCTCTCTCACACACAGCAGGCTAACAAGTCTGTCCGGCATGGAGATGAATAGTTGTCTACCACACCTATTCATCTCTGCCCACTGCCTTTTATCCCCAGAGCTAGGGTGGGGCTTCACTAGCAGTGGTGCCTCTTCCTTCCCAAGGATCAGCCCATAGATTTCCACTGCTCTCTTCTCCTCTGCCTTCTGCGCGCTGTTCCTCCTCTTCCTCATCAGACACTTCCAGACCTGGGGGCTGTTGACTCTCCATCTGAGGGCTGATGGATGGCCCAGGCTCCACTTCTGTCTCTGACAGCTCCATTCCCTTTTCCCCCTTGGAGCTCTGAGGTTGCCTTGATGCTGGCCCTGACTCCCACACCTCCCCCTCCTCTGATTTAGCTGCTGGAGGGGCTGGCGGCCGACAGACCACAGCAAGATCAAACGTGCAACCACAGAAAAAGAAAAATGCAAAACTGGAGAAAATTGCCTCCTAGGCCACCAGGGGATCAGATCTATTCCCTCTTTGCCCTTTCACCACCTATGGCTACCACATCAAAGTGCAAAAATCCAGATGACCCACAAATTAGCAGATAAGAGGTCCTGAAAAAAAAATCTAAGCTACTGTTACTATTGGAGGCTCTGCAGGCTGATAAAACCCAAACCTGGTACAGATAGTCCTCAACTTAACGACCACAATTCAGCCGAAATTTATGTTGCTAAGTGAGACAGTTGTTCAGTGAGTTTTGCCCCATTTCACTACTTTCTTGCCACAGTTGTTAAGTGAAGCAATGTGGTCGTTAACTTAGCAATATGGTTGTTAAGTGAATTTGACTTCCCAATTGACGATTTCCTTGTCAGAAGGTCGCAAAAAGAGATTACATGATCCTGGGACACTACAACCAATTGCCAAGTGTCTGAATTCTGATCATGTGACCATGGGGATGCTGCAATGGTTGTAAGTATGGAAAATGGTGATAAGTCATTTTTTTCAGTAATGTTGTAACTTTGAACGGTCACTAAATGAATGGTTGTAAGTCAAGGACTACTTGTATCACATATCATCCTCTGTAAACAGAAGGTGAGGAGAGATACACAGTGGTCATAGCCAGTTCTGATTGTTATTGTGTAAGCTCTTCTTTTACATACAGTGGGGGGAAGAATACAATTCAGAAAGAGTAGGAATTACAGTTGCAAAAATGTAAATTAAAGGTAAGCATGATATCATGTTATTCTAAGGTGAAAAAGGAACTTTGCTATGGTCTGGCAACCATTCATTTTTACATACCTGTGGAGCGCCATACATATATAAAACAAGGGCTTCATGTTTAGGTATCACACACCAAGCCTTTTGCCATGTTTTAGATTTTTCCAAATACTGCAGAAAACTACATATCACACTATTTCCCGACACTTCTGCTGATTCAATCTGTAGAGATAAAACGAGGTGGTTGAAGAATTCTAAAAGATCATTATAATTGTTTATCATTTCTCAGACAATAATTGGTAAGGAATAAAATCATAGCAAATTAAGTAATAAAAATGAAAGAGAATGATCTTACATCCAACTGATGGCTTGGTATTTTACTATTCATCAAAGAAGCATGAGATGGAAGCAATGTAATCTTGCAGAAATAGAATGAAATGGAAGAACTGCTGACCTTTTACAAAATATTTAATAATCAATCAGTTCCAGGGAACATTTTCTTCATTTAACTCAAAGTGCCTTCTCAAAGGAGAAGTCAGAAAGGGAACTCATAAAGTAGCTTATAACAAAAGGCTTTTTTCCCCCTCTGACTTCTTCCAACATGCTTCTTGAAAAAGTAGCTACTACCAGTAGCTAGTGTGGTGGGTGTGCCCACAAGCAAAAGCATACTGGACAAAAATAAATACTTGGATAGAAAAAATAATAAAGGAACATATAGGAACATTAGATCTAAAAGCAGAAATATTTCTGTTGGGTATCATACCAGAAAAATATAATAGAGGACTATGTATCTAATACTACGTGTGTTAATAGTGGTTAGAATTGTATTTGCACAACATTGGAAAAGTGTGGAGATCCCTACAGAAGAGACGATAATAAAAAAAAATACTAGAATGTGCAAAAATGGATAGATTAACATTTAAAATTAAAGAGAAGGAAAACATGGAATATTTTGAAATATTGGATTTGTTTTATCAATGGTTAACTAATAGAATCAGAAGTTAGAATGTTTAAAATTGTAAGAGAAGGATTAATTTTATTATGGCTTATTATATGTTTATTATTAATATTAATTAATATCGATAATCAACAAGAATTAATATTATGACGAGAAAACTAATGAATTTTATGATGATGATGATGTTGCTCAAACTAACTGCAACCAGACAACACAATTTATATAGACATTGAAACTGAAAAGAAAAAAGAAAGTAGCTATGTCAAGTTGGAACAAAATAAACAAACTTCTATGAGTAGGTTTGCCTCTAAACAACAGTTGGTGTGGGTTTGTTGCATCAAAACAATCATTGGATATAATAAAGAAGCAACAATGGGCTTTTAAAAATAGCTGATAGAACAAGCAACATTGGAAACTCCAATTTAATTTTAAAACTTAAACTTAAAAGCTTATTTGCAATATTGGAAGGATGGATTTGTTTTAATAAAGTCTGCCCATCTCTGCTAAATTTTTGTCACTTTTCTTTCTATCCTTCCTCTTTACTATCTTTAGCAGACAAAACTACTGTATGTCCACTGAAAATCCAAGAAATACTATCATTTTCAATACATGACCAATAGTCAGAGATGCTGAGATTTAGCTAGTCCAAATTACATAGGCCGATATCATGGATACCACCAGAAACAGAATGTTTTAAAATGGTTTGTTGGCACACAATGAATGAATCATGTGCAGTTTTCTGCATGCATAAATTTAGCCTTTGGCTAGTTAGTTCTCATCAGTGCCTTCCTCATTGCATGCAATTTTAAATAAATATGAGAAATATCAATGTCATTTTAACATAACAGAGTTGGAAGGGACCTTGGAGGTTTTCTAGCGCAACCCCCGACTCGACCAGGAGACTCTATACCATTCCAGACAAATGGATGTCCAGTCTCTTCTTAAAAGCCTTCACTGATGTAGCACCCAAAACTTTGGAAGGCAAGCTGGTCAATTGTTGCAATTGGTGCAATTTCTCCTTAGTTCTAGGTTGCTTTTCTGCTTGATTAGTTTCCATCCATTGCATCTTGCCTTGCTTTCTGGTGTTTTGGAAAACAGTTTAATTTCCTCGTCTTTGTGGCAGCTTCTCAAATATTGGAACACTGCCATCATGTCACCCCCTAGTCCTTCTTTTCACTAGACTAGACATACCCAGTTCCTATGTTCTATATTGCCTATGTTCCCAGTTCTTTGTATGATTTGGCCTCCAGTCCCCTATCCATTTTTTTGGCCTTCTCTGCACTTTTTCCAGAGTCTCTATTTTATCATATGGTGATCAAAACTGGATGCAGTATTAAAATATGTGTGATCTTACTTTTAATTTAATAAATCATTTTATTAAAATATTTTAGGTTAATAATATTAGGACAGGCAATGTAAAAAAAAGCAATGTAAAAAAAAGCAATGTGAAATAAGCAATAAATAAGACCCAACACACTTTAATTCTTTAAATTTCATACCTCCAAGATTCCTCTTTTTTTCTTTTCTTCACTATCAGTGCACCCTGTTATAATGTGGTAGCAATCTTTACAAACTTTGTTCAGCTTATTGCCATCATACTCAAGATGAGCTTTGTAATCAGAACATTTCCAGCAAACCACCTTAAGAAAAATAAAAACTGAGTTACTTTGGAACATCAGTTTGCTTCCAAACATCGTTTCCAAAAACCATTTGCCATGGTGAAATATTTAATAAAGGATTAATTTATTTTACGACGATAGTAACCAAACATGAAATCCATCCAATGTTCTAAAACAGGACTCTTCAGGCATTTAGTACCATCACTCAAAGAATAACAAAATAACAGAGTTGGAAGGAAACTTGGAGGTCTTCTAGTCCAACCCCCTGCTTAGGCAGGGAACTCTATACCATTTCAAACAAAGGCTTATCCAATCTCTTCTTAAAAACTTCCAGTGTTGGAGCATTCACAACTTCTGAAGGCAAGTTGTTCCACTGATTAATTGTTCTAAGTGTCAGGAAATTTCTTCTTACTTCTATATTGCTTCTCTCCTTGATTACCGCTACTTTCCATCCATTGCTTCTTGTCCTGCCCTCAAGTGCTTTGGAGAATAACTTGACTCCCTCTTCTTTGTGGCAGCCCATGAGATATCGGAACACTGCTATCTTGTCACCCCTAGTCCTTCTTTTCATCAGATTAGACATACCCAATTCCAGTAACCGTTCTTTATGTTTTACCCTCCAGTCCCCTAATCATCTCTGTTGCTCTTCTCTGTACTCTTTCTAGAGTCTCAACATCTTTTTTACATTGTGGCGACCAAAATTGGATGCAGTATTCCAAGTGTGGCCTTACCCAAGGCATTATAAAGTGGTTTTAACACTTCATGTGATCTTGATTCTATCTCTCTATTAATGCAGTCTAGAATTGTGTTGGCTTTTTTGGCAGCTGCAGCACACTGCTGGCTCATATTTAAATGGTTGTCCACTAGGACTCCAAGATCCCTTTCAGTTACTACTATTGAACGAGGTACCACAAATACCGTACCTGTGCATTTTGATTTTCTTGCCTAAATGTAGAACCTTACTTTTTTCACCATTGAATTTCATTTTGTTAGATATCATGAACAGCTGTATTGTGGTTAATCCAGGAATCCAAAAGCTTGTTTCTGAGCATAAGAACATGTTCACCAAAGTATCACTAGACTTGGGCAATCAAAACATATACTGTATATCACAAGTGCTGTGCACAAAAATATGAATATGTAATTTAACATCTATGAATTACACAATTAAACGTATCCGAAATAAAATTCTTTCAACTAGAAATTAAAATTGGTACCCTGAAAAATATCTCCAAAGATAACCTGAAACCAGCTGAACTGCAGATTATCATTAAAGGATAATAATTAGAGATTCCAATAGAGCAGGGGTGTCAAACTCGCATCGTCACATGACATATTGGGACTTTTTCTCCCTTCGCTAAACCGGGCGTGGGCGTGGCCAGCGCGTGACGAATCCAGTCAGCAGCCCACAAGTTTGACAGCCCTGCAATAGAGGAACAAATAGCCTATGGCAGCTCAGAATAGATATTTTATAAAGGACACCAGCAATGCAATAAAATGAAATGTAAAATTAATTTAACATTCCAGTTATTAAAGGGAACCATTTACAGAAATATTTCCTGCATTGGCCGTAAGGGGGTGCAGACTTGGTTCACAAATTCTGACTTTCTGCCATGGCAAGTGTCAGCTGAAACAAAACAGCATTTAAAAGCAATCACCAGATGGAGTTTCTGAACAAGTTTTTGGCAGCTTCAGCAACTGTTAACCAGCAGATGTGGCTTTGTGCTTACATGCCCACAAGCTCGGCAATGATGTCTCCTCCTTGTTAGTGCATTAAATGGCTCTTTGCATTTCATACACATAGTCACTTCATTGTCTCGGATCCATCTTGGGGCTCTCTTCCCGAGCTCAGCAGTCTCCGAGGAGGAAAAAATAAATAAATTGTGGAACATTATTAGAAGAAAAGGTAATTCTCTCTCTCTTTCTTTCTTTCTTTCTTTCTTTCTTTCTTTCTCTTTCTCTCTCTCTCCCTCTTCCCCCGCCCTCTCTGAAAAGCCAGTGGAATGACAGGCTAATCTTAAAACTAAATAACAGGTGTGGAGGCTACTATAAACAACAGCTGCATATTTTTTAGGATTGAAAGATATTCAAGATTAGTTTGATGCTTTGCATTTTCCCTTGCTAGCCATAATCAAATCCAGTGATGTAGGAAAAGGCAGGGAATGCCAAAGATTAAAATAGCAAATAAACTCTGCTAGCAATTACAAGAAAAGAAAAGAGAAGTAGATACTTGGTTCCTAACTTTCACGGCAGCTGGGCTTCAATCTCAAAACTACAGTAGACTTTAAACCAAGGAAAGATATTCAAATGAGCACAGCACTCTTTATGTGTGCATGAAGTGGGATGAAGAGAATTTCTGCAAAGATCAGAATAAACGGATTAACCAAAAAGACAGCTATGTTATATGATAATTAGAAATGAAGTCTAAATTTAAATGTTTTTTATGTTTTGTTTGTTGACTGAATAAAGAATAGACTGTGGTTATAGTATGTATCTCTCTGGCATTTCTTTATGTCTCCCACTGCAATTCTTTCAATTTTATTAAAAGAAATGCTTCTTTTCCAAATATTACCATTTGTACTATCCTTTGATTTAGTTTTTTTTAATAATGTGCAATAGAAAAAGGAGTAAGAAATGTTGAGCAGGAAGTCACACAGAGTTTTTAAAAGACAAAACTCTTGTTAACTCTTATCATGACTGAACAGTTATTAGAACAAAAGATTTATAGCTTATTTGTGCCTGTTAACAGCAGACTGTCACACAATACATGTTTGTCTGATCTCACGGTCTTGACTTTCACCTCATATAATAAAATCATATGCAAACTGGGAAATTGTGTGAATGATCATTTTGAATTGCTTCTGATCACAGCTACAATTTAAAAATCCTTGTAGCAGCCATTCCCTCCATCATCCATTTATAGTCGGAGGCATTTCAAAGATTATATCCTATTTTTTTCCTCTACTTGGTGTCTTTCTTTAACTGGTTTTTTTTTAATGATAACTCTCCCGCTTTGAGCAAAAGAAATGTTCTTTGCTCAAAATAACTATTTTAATTAAGTTGGGGAATAATTCTGTACCATAAAAACTAGGCAGGGGGAAAATAAATACAATTCAAGACAAAGACTTTGTAATATGAATTCATGCAAATATGAGCATCAAAGAAATCATTTTAGAGAAATCTACTTCAGAGCAAACTGGTTCATAGAGGCAACCAAGAGAATAGACAGTCCGAGAAGAAAGAGAGTGAGTTGGTAAAGCCCTGGATAACAAAATGCAATTGTTTGATCATACTCAATAGGATCCCTATAAAATACTATCTTTTTCTTAGAGGTAAAAATTTGGTAGATGTAACAAATCTTCAAGTTAGTCTGAAGTTGGGGCAGCTTCATAAATTGAAATGATATATAAATAAATACCTTTCCCATGTAGATGACAAATACCACTTTGCTCTGCTGAATTTGACTCACACTACTATCAGAATAACAGAGTTGGAAGGGACCTTGGAGGTCTTCTAGTCCAACCCCCTGCTTAGACAAGAAACCCTACACCACTTCAGACAAGTGATTATCCAACAACTTCTTAAAAACTTCCAGTGTTGGAGCATTCACAACTTCTGGAGGCAAATCATTCCACTGATAAATTGTTCTAACTGTCAGGAAATTTCTCCTTAATTCTAAATTGCTTCTCTCCTTGATTAGTTTCTACCATTGCTTCTTGTCCTGCCCTCAGGTGCTTTGGAGGATAGCTTGACTCCCTCTTCTTTGTGGCAGCACCTGAGATATTGGAACACTGCTATCATGTCTCCCTTAGTCCTTCTTTTCATCAGACTAGACATATCCAGTTCCAGCAACCATTCTTCATATGTTTTACCCTCCAGTCCCCTAATCATCTCTGTTGCTCTTCTCTGCACTCTTTCTAGAGTTTTAACATCTTTTTTACATTGTGGCGACCAAAACTGGATGCAGTATTCCAAGTGTGGCCTTACCAAGGCATTATAAAGTGATATTAACACTTCACGTGATTTTGATTCTATCCCTCTGTTTGTGCAGCCTAGAACTGTGTTGGCTTTTTTGGCAGCTGCTGCACACTGCTGGCTCATATCTAAATATCCACTAGGACTCCAAGATCCCTCTCACAGTTATCTTTTCTCTCTCCTATTATGCCTGCTTCCATCCACCCCCTTCTTCTCTTTCTTTTGGCAAATCAGACCATCTCCCGTATAGACATCACTGCACAGGTCTATCCATATTGATACATTACAGTACTGTGAATAAAAACAGGCCCATATGAGCATTTACATGACTGAAAGGGCATTCTAATGGCAAACTAATACGTTTCATGACTTATTTTCATGCTTCTGATATGGATTTTTGAATTAATCCGAACCAACAGGAGTATACACAACCCAAAAGTTACACTCAACTTACAGACACCTCAATAGGCATGTCATCATATTCTTTTGCAATTGCAGTTCTGAATGTTTCATTTCTTTGCTGAAAAGCATCTATAGTACTCTGAAGAGCCTGTAATCAATGAAATGGAAAAAGAAGATCAAGTTTAACGGAAGAATAAATGATTGAATGTCAGACCAAAATGAACACTAGAGATAGATGCATGCTTGATTCCAGTAACTAACTTTTTAAATCAACAAACACTGGAAGTTAAATTTCAAAAGAATCATGACAGCAGCAGCAGAGCAGTAGCCATGTGGCTTAGTTGCATATAAAGCATCAATCTTAGCACATTTATTGCATATTTGGACATAACAAGCCAGGTTTATTTACCTTTATCCATTCTTCTTTGTCTTGTTCAGAGCTAAAGAACACAGTTGGAGATAATGGTTAAAAGCATGTTCAGAAACTGTTTAATAAGCTGTAAAGCCATTTTACATGGAAAGGCATGAAAATGCTGAAGCATATAAAAAGGCACCTATTGAAAACATTAAAAATGTCTAATTGCAAGGGGAAAAAAAGAATTGGGATTCTGGATTCAAAAACTGATGCCTTTCAACTGCGCATGATTAAACCTTTGTGGAAATATAACGTCTGAAATGAGGTTAGAATAATATTTCACATGTGTGTATACCAGAATAATGTCTCTAATGCACTCTGCATGTGTGAATGCAAATTCCATTTAGGCTTTGCAAATTGTTCTGGTTATTTCAGGGCTGGATTTATTTCTCTCCTCTCTGATCTTCCCTTATACCCTCCAGAAATAAAGTCATTTAGAGCTGTAGCTATTGGATCTGAATTGTACTGAGAAGTGAATACTGTCAACCCATACAATATATAACATTTTCCTGCCAAATTGAACTCCACAACCAAACCTAACCTCATGAATTTGTACACTGCCTAAGTGTGCATTGTTCAAATCGCTTCTAAAAGCTGATCTGGAAAAGAAGTTCCATAATTTTCATCAGCAGGTCATTTACATAAAAGCCACTTAGCAGTTTCTTTTCCATTCCTGTCCCCTCTCTAAGTTGTATACAAGCTTGGGCTCAAGCGATTGCTTCCATATTATCTAAGTCTTCAGTAGTGAAACATTAACAGTTCCACTGCAGGACACTTAATATAATATAGCACTCCCTGGAAATTAGTGCTCTGATGCGTTCAGTTTGCAGAATGAAAGGATTTTTTTTACTAGGGCTGTGCAGATTTGAAAGCAAAAAGATGTTTGGAATATGCAAGGATCCAAATAGTTGCACATAGTAGCTGCTTTATAGAGTTGCACCCTGCTACTTCCAAATAATAGCTTTGCCGTCAAATATTCATATAATCAAAGGGATACCTACGTTTATAGGAATGCCTACGGGACGTCATATTTTCTAGAACATCAAAGAAGGAAACCAAGGCTGTGACTTGCCTTTACTTTCATTGCTCATGGAATCAGAGTAACAACTAAACAGACCAATGGTTCCGTTCCATGATTCCAGACTGTGTAGCTTGCATGATAAAAATAAGCCTTATCATCCGTGTCAACTGGTAGAACATGGGAGGTTTACAGACAGAGACTGTATAAATTGATCTAATCAAACATTAAACTCTGTTTCTCACAGGGTTGCAGTAATGGCTCTATGAGATCACCAGGAAGCAATCATCTCTATAACAAAATGGACCTTATAACCACAAGCATCAATTTGCACTCTAGTGAAATCAAACAAAGACAAATTCTTCTGGTAAAGAAAATCCTTAGGGCAAACTAATGCAATTTTTATGGGGATGAAGATTACTGTTTATCAGTATAAGGCATGTACTCAATAACATAAGAAGGTAGATGTAGCTGGCGTTACAAACATTTATCTAGCATTTTTATTCATGCTCATTAAAAAGCAGAAGCAATTATGTACTACGGGAAGGACCCTAAAGAAACTCTTCACATCATAGAGACAAGCATCCTGCAATCCACTAATTATAAACAAACAAACATGACTATTAACTATTATTCCATGGTATTTAAAACAAATGGAATTCAATTAACAGCATTAACTGCATCTAGTATATTTCTTCAATCTACCAGAAGGACTTATTTGGTTTCAAAAGTGGAATGTTCCAAGTCATTTTTCTAATTTTAATGCAGGTTATTCTGGGATCTCTAGATTCTCAAGCAAGAAACTTGATCACTTCTGCTCAACATTTCCATTGAAATTGGACATTCATCTAACTGTACAGGAATGTCTCAACTTATGACTGCAATTGAGCCCCAAATTTCTGTTGTTAAGCAAGGCAGTTGTTAAATGAGTTTTCCCCCATTTTACATTTTAAGTGAATCCCTGCAGTTATTAAGTGAATTATACAGCCATTAAGCAAATTTAGTTTCCCCCTTTGATTCTGCTTGAATGGGAAGGTTACAAATGATGATCACATGATCCCAAGTGTCCAAATTTTGATCATGTGACCATGGGGATGCTGCAATAGTTGTAAGTGTGAAAAACAGTCATAAGTCACTGTCTTCATTGTTGTTGTAACTTCGAACCGTCATTAAACAAATGGTTTTAAGACGAAGACGAACTGTATCTAACTGTGACCTGGCGAGATTAGGGGAAAGGTCAAGCATCAACAAAAAGTCAGCTGGGGAATGCTACCAGCATGCTTGCTAAGGAATTCTGGGAATTAGAAGTCCACACTTTTTAAAGTTGCCAAGTTTGAAAATGATGGCTTAAAACCCATTACGTCCTTTCAATCAAGCATTTTTAATTTCACTAACAAGAGTGAAAAGAACCAGTGCTTTCCAAATGCAAATCAGATATATGCCAGTTTTCAACATCTCTGTTCCAGGACTTTAAGCTTTTACTTTATTGTGACTACACTTCAAGTAACAGTGTTAAACTCACTTCTTACCTGGCCTGCAACTCTAACGTTCGTTCTTTCCCAGACACTTGAAAAGTGTGTGGGTATTCTTCATTGTGGGTTTCTACAATCTTCATACCATCAATGCCAACTCTTGTCCGGACTGTAAACTTAGATCCTACTAAGCTGAATTTTGGTACACAGTACAGCAACATATTATTGAACTGGGGGGAAAAAACCAATACACCAAAAGACATTAGTGTCCGTAATTATAATTAGTGGGTTATCTATTAAACAAAAACATTCACTTTCCAATATGAAAGTTGCATCTTAGCGAAAGAAAAATAAGAAAGATTAATAAGTGGTTAGCACAACTAACTTTGCTACAATCCTCCCAGGATATTCACTTAGTTATAGTTCACTTTCAACATACAGTATAGTACAACCTGAGAGAAATGTTACATTTGCCAGTGTGTAAAATAGGAGTTTGGGGAACTAATTACATATTTCATGAAGGATTAAACCTTTAAAGAAATGAAGCCATTTTTATTTTGCTTTTTTTATTTTGTTTACTTTTTTAAAAAGTAAACAAAACTTCTTTGGTTTTGAAAGTACAGAAAGAAGTTTCTTGCCTGGAAGCCGATTTTGGGTGTAGAGTGTATGAAATATTTTCTGAGAACAGTTTTAAGTACAGAAAAAGATTGTTCTAAGGATTTTAAGCCTCATCTATGTTATATGAGCTTTTTCTACAAATTGACTGACTTTGAGTTGGATCCCATTTTAAATATAAATATGACTTTTAGGAAGAAGGTTGGAATAAAAATGTAAAAAAATAGTTTTCTCTTCACCAAAAACAGAAAAAAATAGAAAAATACTTTTGAAACTAACAGGGTATTTAAGTGTTTTCAGTGGGCACATATCAGGTGTGGGTCCAGATGTGAAAGTCCAATTAAATTGATTTATTGCTACATGTGCCTATGCACAGGATTCTTCTCAACTAACAGTTAGCATCTGCTTGGAGTTAAATAAGGATCCATGGAATTCAAGGGGGGAGGTTGGACTTAGTCTGTCTGTGGCTATATAGGGATTCTAGGTTGATCCCCCTTTTTAACTCTGCCCCCAGATTCTGCCATTCTTCTTCCTATGGGACAAGGCGTACTACTTAAACATACCATTCATTACTTCTCCATTCAAAGGTAGGAGACACAGGATTAAGAAAAGCTAGCCTGGTGGACAATTACAAGGGAATCCCTTTGCTAATCTAGGATTTATGTATTTGAATGTATTAGCATTTCTGACCCCCACACAAATGCTCCACACTGCTTTCTTGTAAACTTCCACTTGCAAACAAGTCTCCTTTCTCAGTTATACATAAGTGCCCTTTATCATTTAACCATGTTTCAGCCTTTTATTGCATCAACATTAGTCCTAGTTAGGATCAACCATGGCTCCTGGTCCTGTCTGAAGTGTAAGGGTATGTTCATGTTTAGCATTACTTCACAAGTTATGTTAAGAACAATTAGGAACATTGTACTCAAAAAAAGAACTACAGAAAGTCAATTTGGAAATCCTTCTTTGTAGGAAAAACCACAGCACTGAAATAGCACTTCCCCTTCACTGCACAAACATAGAAATCTAGGTTATAGACATTTAAAATGGTACCAAGTCAAAAGAAAATACTTACTAAGAAGAGATATCTTTCTTGAGCTGATGTGTTGCGAGCAGCAAGCTTAAGTATTTGCCCTTCTTTTATCAGTTCATTTGAAGGATTGACAATATCTTCTTCTTCTCCTAACATTTCATACACCTCTAGTAACTTCTTCAAATTTTCCTTTTTCATCAAAATAAAACAAATGACAACATTGATTCAAGCTGCTTGCAACTGTTTTATGAAAAGTGTATACATAAGAATCTAATCATCTAAAGTTCAATATTAAATTGGCATCAGATAAGGATCAACGGAATTCAAGAGGGGCTGAATTTGGATTGTTTGTGGCAAGAGAGAACCTTGGTGGCGCAGCAGACTAAAGTGCTGTTAAATAGCACCAGCTACCTGCAATTACTGCAAATTCAAATCTCACCAGGCTCAAGGTTGACTCAGCCTTCCATCCTTTCGAGGTAGGTAAAATGAGGACCCGGTTTGTGGGGGCAATAAGATGACTTTGTATAAAAAAAAACACCGCTTGGGGGTGGTGAAAGCCCTACTAAGCAGGTATATACAAAAGTGTGAAGGCTATTGCTTAACGCATTGTAAGCTGTCCTGAGTCTCCGGAGAAGGGCGGCATATAAATCGAACCAATAAATAAATAAATAAATACATAAATAAATAAATAAACATCAAGCACTCTAAGCTGATAACATGTTTAATGCCACCACCACCCCAGCTCTGCCTGCTCTTTTTCTACACCAACAGCCTTACAGGTTATCATGAGGATGAAACAAGGAAGAAAGCATTCATTTATTTATATAGATTGAATTATATAGAATCTTTATTTATACAGATTTATATAGACCAATTCAGAAATTCACAAACATGCTCTATAAATATAACACATTAAAAAGATGTTTCATCGTGCATATTGTGTAGCTACTCTGTTCACTTATAGCAGTTATATAATTTTCTCCTGAAAGCCAAGGCCAAAGAACATCATGTTTCCTCAAGATTAGAAAAGCCAAAATATTGGTCACCTACAAAAACAAGAAAAGTGCTCGAAGAATTGCGTAACGAAGCAGTTTCACTGGGGGCAATCATCCATGACAAAACCAGAAGCAAGCATGCTTGCCAAAACAAAAGGCAATTGCATTAATTACCCTTGTGAAGAGAGTAGAGACTTTTGGGAAAACAAATGTAATATTTTAATACAAATAGTATTTCTCAGTTAGGCATCCATAAAATTGATAGTTGTCCATACGATTAAAATACAGGTGGTCCTTGACTTACAACCATTTGTTTAGTGACTATCTGAAGTTACAATGGCACTGAAAAAAGAGACTCATCTCTGTTTTTCACACGTATGACTATTGCGGTCACGTGATAAAAATTCGGACACTCGGCAAAACTGTCTTTATGACAGTTGCGTGTTCTGGGGTTATGTCATATGCTCACCTTTGTCACTTTCTGACAAGCAAAATCAATGGGAAAGCCAGATTCACTTAACAACTATGGCAAGAAAGGTCATAAAATGGGGCAAAACTCACTTAACAACTGTCTTGCTTAGCAATTAAATTTTGGGCTCAGCTATGGTTGTAAGTTGAAAACCACCTGTAATAATAACTAAAATGCATATTCTGCAAACAGAAAATGACAAATAAATTACTCACCATTTTCCGGATGGCACTGTTAGAGTGACTTGCAGCTGTGGATATAATTTCCAAGGACTCTAGGGAAGAAATGGTAAATAAAAAAGATTAATTCTCATTTCCTAATATGTAAATTAATATTTTAAAAGCTAAATAATTTTAGCTAATATTTTTTTTTAAAAAGCTGCCAAACTAAATTAAGTAGCCACATACTGTACAGCATAGCAAGTTTCCTCAGAATTAGCTTTTCATATAAGTACAAAATATAAAGCCAGAGCAACAAAGACTTCTTGCAGCCAATATAGGTATGTTAAACTTGAATATTAAATGGTCATGAGAATGCATCTTTTACTGAAATGAAGCATAAAACAAGCCCTTGGCAGAATAATTTTTCTGCTCTGTAAAATGCAAATCCAGCTATTAATTCAACTTGTCATTGCCAGCTCAGTCACTTCAAACTGACATATGTATGAAAATGACTGCTATGCTTGTCTTTTTGATACTAAATGAAATCTGCGGAGGTCAATTGAAGGCAAGGGTATGACCAGCCCTGCTGCTATGCTGAAGGAAAAGTAATCTTAATCTCCTTATTCAAATTTCAGAAAAACAAGCATCTATTAATTTAATTGAGGAAACAGACTTTTGGAGAAATAATCATAACATATATCTTTCTGTGGTTTGATTTAACAAACCAATCCCTTATTTAAATGTTTACACAAAACTATCGTGAGCATTCATGGAATGAAATAAACGAAATCATTTGGGGGGTGGACTGGAAAGCCCTTTTTGAAAAACACAGTTTAAAAAGAATACATTTAAAATTACAACTAGTTAATGACAAGAGCAATACTCATCACAATTTAAAACTTATTACAGCTTATCAGTATGCAAGAAAGTGCATACTGATGTACTTATTTTCTCTTGCATTTCAGCACACAACCGAAATGCAAGAGAAAATAAGATTTTTTTTTCCATCCCGACAATGAAAAGAAAATAGCGAGCTGTAAAATAGTTCCTCTTTTTCTTCATGCACAATGCCCACAAATATTACTTTCAGCATCTTTCCAATCTAGAGAATCTGCAGGTAATTTTCTCAAATAATCCTTCAACAGCATCTCATATCTTGGGATTCGTTGTACAGGTTCTAGCATGTGATGCTGCAAAGTCAGATTTCCACAAACTTTCTGTTTCTAGAAGAGAGAGAAAAAAAGAAACTGTTAATATACATCTTATACACAACAGGTAGTCCTCAATTTTAATCATTTTGATTCTGTGGAATTTTAGATCCTCTAGTTTTTATTAGCCACATATGACCTACACTTCAGACAACTTAAGTTTACCATTTCATGAGTAGAATATTGGACACTTATATGCGCTTCCAAATTGTTTCCAGAAGGCACTATACCATGTAACAAAATTAAATGCTATTGACGTATATGTGTGTGTAATGAAATCATTCTCTCTCTCACTCACACACACATACCACATACACACACGCATTACCTGAATATCTTGAATAATGGATTTGAAACAAGGGGATCTCTCAGTCCAAGTTTTCACCAGCTCCATTGCATTGTCAAAATTCTTCACATACTCTCCATACATCTTGAGAAAAGGAGCCAGTTTTTGCAGAATATCACTGATTCTGGGGTTGGTGTCCCTAAATAGGAGGAAAAAAAGCAACGACACATGAATAACGTGTTGAAAGTCAAGTAGTAGTACTTACCATTGGCCTTTCAGTACTGTAAATTCTTTGTCATTGGGTTAGTTTGCCTGCCTTAATGCCTATTTATGTGTGACAACCATAATCTAGCTGAAGGATTTTCAGACTCAAACTCATATTCTCTAATGTGATGATTACAATTTATTACAGGTGCCTATCACGAAAAGCACTCGTTTTTTCAATTAATTAGATTCCCACAGTAGAAGACTCCAATTATTCAGGAGCCAATGCCTATATTTTATGAAATATTTTATCCTCCATACTGATCATTCGTAAGGGAGACACAAGCAATTCTCAAAGTTGTAACTAATATTCTACAACAGTAAAGACTACACAAGGACAATCGGTACAGTCATCCCACCTCTGTGTTTTTCTACTCAATGGAGTGTCCATTAACATACTGGAATCAGTGGACTGAAGTATATTGAGAACTTTGACAGTTGAATTTAGAGTGGTATATATGGATTATGGGCCCAGAGTTTTCTCACTCCACATGTTAAGGTTTGGGAACACAGCTGCCATATATCCCTTTCTTCCTAAAATCTGATCTGGGGTAAATTAGTGCATGATAGTAATTAACTACATTCAAACTCACAAAAATATGATTCTGTTTTTTTACGAAGCAACCTGGGCTTAAATCACAATTACATTTAACATCTGTCTTAATTCCAGACATAGCTTTAAGCTAGTCAAAAAGCAGAAATAAATTTCAGAATTTCTTGTACAATATAAAATAAGAGGGGAGAGTTAAGATTTGGATGGTTCTGAGAAGGCATTGAGATAATACCCTGTTTCCCCCAAAATAAGACATCACCTGATAATAAGCCCAATCGGGCTTTTGAGTGCATGGCAATAAGGCCAAGTGCTTATTTCAGGGTTCAAAAAAATATAAAACAGGGTCTTATTTTGGGGGAAACACAGTAGCAGATATTTTGCAATCAGAAATCCTTTTCTTTTGTATCTTAAAATCAGTATTAAATATTGCTAAAAAAAATTAATAATCATCCCTGGAATTCTTATCTTTTCTCTTTTCTTCTGATGTTCAGAAAACAAACAAGATAAGTAGACAAACAAAAGAAAGAACAGCGATTAAATAAATTAAAATGCACATAACTCCATGTCATAATAGCTACTCATTAAAATCAAGACTTCCCTTTTTTTAAAAAAACCAGTTCACTGCAGCACAATGCTGAAATTGAAAATAGGTGGTGTTTTTTTTTAAAAAGAAAGAAAATTCATTTCACAGCTTGACCAAATATATTTCTCTTAACATATTTAAACAAACATCCAGTTCATGATGTACTAATTGATCTTTTTTATTGTACAAATACAGATTGATCTCACCTGCTCCAATATTGCAATCTATATATTTTGGATATCTACACATATGGGAGGACATGTTTTAAGGCAAAGGGATATTACATTTTCAGGGTTTTTTGCACAAAAATCTTTAAGGATCTCAATTACACAAAGTTAAATGCTTCTTTGAGCAGGGCTGGTGGTGGTGGGGGAATCCCCATAATCTCCTATGGGGGCGGGATGATGTCCACGTTATTTTTCAAACTGTCCTTCAACAATTTGCAACCATGCTTACCATTCCTGCATTCTTTTCTCAAGCTCAGGTAGCAAGAACTGACTATGGAACTGATTTATGGATGAAATATTGGAAAATATTTTATTAACGACTTCAGCTGGAAATGATCCCCGGTTAGCTTCATCCATTAGTTTGCAATAAAAGACCTGCAAAGAATGGAAGACAGAGTTACGCATAAATGCATTCCTGCTCCTCTCACTTTAGCACAAGATAAAAAGTCTCTGGTGTTTATTGGTTATATCAGGTAATCCATCCATAATAATGTTTTAACAATCCCCTGTTGTTATAGCTTCACTTTGTTTTAATGAGATAATACAGAGCTACCTATTCTTGCCCTTCAAAATGGTTTCTTTGCAAAAAGCAAGGCTGTGCAGTGCAAAGGCATAAATGGATTTCAGAAGTAATGGGGGCACCCATGTTGCACTCCTTTGCGTTTTCTTAAAGTATCTGCATCCCCTCACAGAAAAAGTTGCTGACGGATACCACATTCACATCTCCAAAAAGCCTTTTTCCGCTGTGAATCCAAAACACCACACTGTGAAATGACCTTCAAACGTGTCAGTCTTTATTCTAGGAAAGCTGTGCAATCTTCTGAGCCAGCAGATTTTTGATGTATGTGCTGCTTTCCCCCCTCCCTCTTTCCTTCAAAAGTCGTCTTCCTTCACATTTGCTGCTCGTTTAAGTCAAAATATTCACTCCCATGTTACACTGATGAACCATCACATCGAACCTTTTTCGTATTCTGTTTTTACTGAACACAGAAACAGATTGATGTGACAACCTTCACTTATTCGTTATTTCTTTATTTGATTTGTAGACCTGCCCATCTCACTTTTACATGGCCCTCGGACATATCATTTTAAACAGTTCTGAATGCCTAAAATGGTTTAGGTTTTAGGGGATTGGACTAGACAAACTCCAAGGTCCCTTCCAACTCTGTCATTTTGTATTCTAAATTTATAACGATTTACTGGGTGCCACATTGTGATGGACAGCGATGGCGAACCTTTTTGGCACCGAGTGCCCAAACCGGAACGCTGGAGCGCCAAAAACCTGAAGATCAGCTGGCTGACGCGCACGTGCCTGGGTTTTTTGCTGGTTTTTGCTGTTTTTCAGGCTGTTTTCAGGCCATTTCCAGGCCTTTTTTCAGCCGTTTTTCAGGCCAAAAACATTTTTTGGGCCATATCCAAAAATGGCCCAGAAAATGGCCTGGAAAAGGGCTTGTTTTTTGGCTGTTTTTCGGGCCGTTTTCTGGTGCTCCGGCACCTACGAAGATGCACGACGGAAACGAGTAGAGCAGCTGGCGATGGCGCACATGCTCATTCTGCATGCCCCCTCTGGCACGCATGCCATAGGATCTCTTATGGCAGGAGTGTCAAACCCGATCACATTATTGTCTGTGTCATGACGTATCAGGCTGTATTGTGACATATCTGGATTTTTTTGCCTTTGCAGAGCTGGGGTGGGCGAGTCCTGCGCAGGCCATATCTGACCCGCGGGCCACCAGTTTGACAGGCCTGCCTTATTGCTTCCTTCATCAGACCACCACAAGACTTGACTGTAGTTAGTCTTGCTATGAGCTTGCTAAAAGAAATTAATCTAACTACAAAACAAGAGCAACACACTTTATCTGGATTTGGAGGTTACATAATTAAAATCTTAGCAACAATACAAAAGGGATTTGTCTTCTTTTACAATTTGTTTGTGGAGGTAAATTTGTAAGTTTACGGTTCCCTTATAGTCTCTCATTCAACATTAACTCTGTTAACATTTCAACAACATAGTCTACTACAGACTGACACTTGTGACCAACCTATAATGGAAGATGAAGTGTTTTTATGAAATAAAATGAATTCCACTTCTCAAATCGTTGTCTTTTTAGAAAAAAAAAACACTAACCAATTAAAACCCCAAGCACACTTGAATCCAAACATATTTTTCTGCCAGGGGAAGAAGTTATTTTTGTAGTTGTCTAACTCAGGAGAAACATGAAATGGAATGTGCAACCTCAAGACTCATTCTTACGTAAACGAGAGTTAACTTTCAGGTCAAAATACAGCCTTAACCTTTACAAAAGCCACACAAAGAGTGTATTTTTTCCCACCAATATTACTAATGAGTACAAAGTTATAAATTTGGGTCCTGATCAGTGTACATTTGAGGATCCCATGGCCGTGTGTCGGAATCCAATTAATGTTGCTAGTTTCTGGCAACATGTTTAATTTATACACATATTTTAATCTTGTATTTTGTACCTTAAATTTTATGTCAAATAGTATGCCTTATTTTAATTGTGATGCTTCTGACACAAATAAACAAACAATTTAGGTCTAATACTATAAGCCAACAGATTTGCAATTAGGAAACTGATTTCACTGATGTAAAATTTCCTTTTTAGTAGTCCATTTAGATTCCTGGAGATTTTATGGGCACATCTATCTGGTTTTCCTAGAATCAATACAGAAGTGATTTGCTACTGCTGCCTTCTGGTGTTTTGTTTTGTTTTGTTTTGTTTTGTTTTGTTTTGTTTTGTTTTAAATTCCCTGTCTAGCCTGAAGCTCAAGGATTTGCTAGTAGTTTTCCATTAAAGTATAGCCAGGTCCACCCAAGATTAGGTTTTTAAGATGAGCCAAAGTCAACTGGGTGTTGCCACACAGCTGCTCAATATTATGTTTTGTAATTTTGGAAAATGTAATATAAAATTTATAGCTCTTTTTAAAGGGCAAATTGTAACTACACAGAGTAACTTGCTCACACGCCTCAATATATTTTTAATGTGGCTTGCAGTTGCTATTTGCTTATACATTCTCTATAAAAGACAAAATATAGGGCTTAGTTTAGGGAAAATTTAAAAAAATATTTAAAAAACAAGCAAACTTCAGGGGTCCGTGTCACCCCCTTTTCTCTCCAACAATTTCAAAGAGGCTAAAACAGGTATGTAAGGGCTAACTCACAGAATCTCCCAAATCTAGCACTTCTATAGCAGGGGTCTCCAACCTTGGCAACTTAAACCTGGTGGACTTCAACTCCCAGAATTACCCAGTAAGCAAAGCAAAGCTGGCTGGGAAATTCTGGGAGTTGAAGACCTCTAGGCTTAAACTTGTCAAGGTTGGAGACCCTTCTTCTATAGAGTGCAGCTTGAAAAAGACTTCATTAAACTATGGTTGGCTAAAAAAAAAACAAAGAAGCAATTAAAGAGAAAGGCAGGTGAGTAAGAATAGCTGGAGAAAATCAGCAAAGGTGTCAGAAATTTGAAATGAGAGTATCAGTCAAAGATAAAAAGTTTTGGACAGGACTTGGAGAATGAAGGATTAGGCAAAAGACAAAAACTTTTAATGAGAAATGCAGAAATATGAGAAAATGACAGATGAGGTACATGGGAGAAGATTGATGGGCATCCTGAAACAAGGATAGAAAGATGGGACTTCTAACTACAAAACAAAGAAGCAAAAACGGAATTCGGCCTGAAGCATAGGGACAAAGAGGAATCCTGCATTATCCATGAATTGTTAATAAAAAGATAAGGCAGGTTCAATATTGCAAATGAATGACAGGCACTAATCTTAATTGTACTGCTTTAATTATCAATAGCCATAGCACTTAGACTTATATACCGCTCCATAATGCTTTACAGCATTCTCCAAGTCAGAGGTGGGCAAGTATGGGCCTTTTATGATTTGTGGACTTCAGTTCCCAGAATTCCTGAGCTAACATGGCTGGCTCAGGAATTCTGGGAGTTGAAATCCACAAGTCATAAAAGGGCCATAGTTGCCCACCCCTGCTCTATGTGGTTTACAAATGTCACTATATTTCCCCAAAAAATCTGGGTCCTCATTTTACTGACGTGAGAATGATGGAAGGCTGAGTCAGTATTGAGCCAATCAGGATCGAACTCCCTGGCTGTGGGTAAAGTTAGCCTGAAATACTGCATTCTAATCACTGCAGCACCAGGGTTCTTAATTAAGTACCTGCTTGCTTTTATAATCATATTATTTTGTTATTATTTTGTTCTGTTTCTTTGGCTGCCAACTCCCAGGCTTGCACATCACTTCATAGCAAAGCAGCTCCTTATTAAACTGAAAGGAATTGCATGCATTAGTGTAGCCAATAGCTACAGTAAGAAGACAGTAGTCATAATAAACCACTAGAAATTTAAAGGTAATAAGAGATGATTAATTTCTATTCCAAAACTGGCAAATATGCAGTGCTTCTTATATTTCAAGTCAGAGAGAAAAATCCAAATCAACACAAAAGGAAGCTAGCTAAGATAAAAAAGAAAAAGAAAAAAAAGATTATATTCAAAACTCAATTTATGGTCTAATAACCCAGAAAGGGGGAAAATAATTATGCAAAGAATGAAGGTGAGAAGGCAATCCAAAAGGCAGACTCCCATGATGAAAAATGTTCAGATACAGTATTGGGTTACTGAGAAAAGTTATACTGTAAACAAAAAGAACAGGCTAGTGAATCAGGAGAGCAAAATCAACGCTCGTGGGCTGTGTGACATTTACATTTTTTGGACTGTGGAATTTAAATGGAACTTTATTCCGAAGGGATATGAGTAATTCCTAATTATTTTGTAGTTAGTCATCATTTCAACTGGGAGATGAACGTGGATTTTCCCTTTCTTAGTTGCAAAATTAAATGGGTCTCATGGTTATTAGGAGTGACCAACTAGCCATAGGGTGGCATTTGCCAAAGGGAGAAAATGGACCCCATTGCTGAGAGAAAAATAAGACAGTGGAGGAAATATCTAACCATAATCACTTAGATAACTCTTCTCTTTCCGACAGAGAAAGAATGGCACAGGAAGCTGTACTCTAAAACATTAATTCCCCATCTATGGTCCACAAGGATAGGTGATTGTATACATTTACAAATATACATGACCCACAACTTGGGAAATCATTATATATTGTCCAATATCTTGGCAGTAATATCAGTATAAAAGGGATGTGGTGGCTCAGTGGCTAAGACACTGAGCTTGTTGATCGAAAGGTTCGCAGTTCAGGGTTCGAATCCCTAGTGACGCAAAACAGGGTGAGCTCCCGTTACTTGTCCCAGCTTCTGCCAACCTAGCAGTTTGAAAGCATGTAATAAATGCAAGTAGAAAAATAGGAACCGCCTTTGGTGGGAAGGTAACAGTGTTCCATGCGCCTTTGGTGTTTAGTCATGCCAGCCACATGACCATGGAGACATCTTCGGACAGCACTGGCTCTTCGACTTTGAAACGGAGATGAGCACCGCCCCCTAGATTTGGGAATGACTAGCACATATGTGCAAGGGGAACCTTTACCTTTACTTTTAATTTCAGTATCTCATGATTTGGCCATTTGATCAGAATCCACTAAAAATGAATTATTATTTAAAATAGGAGACCTGCAAATTCCATTGGTGGGGCAGGTTTGACATAATGCTTGTAGTTCTATATTACTGACTTTGGAGTTGAGTGCTGATCTTCAAAAGCTACTGATAATAATGTAATAATCCAGGATTATTACATTAAAGGAAAAGAAAACACTGGTAGAAGATAATACATTTATGAAGATGAGATAGAAGAATGAAATGCTTGTGGAATGCATAGCATATTTCAAAGAGTGATATGTAGATGTTTGGGGATTGTTTGAGAAAATATACATAATATGCTTTAGTTTTAATTCAAGCTAATTTCAAAACAGATTCAGATAAAAAGCTTTCCTGTACATGACTTACTTCATACATAACTCTAAGACCAGGTTTTTCACCGTATTATGGATTAGTATTGCATGTGACTCAAGCAAAAGAATTTCTTCTTATACAGAATTAAAACATTTCTTCACAACACAAAAAACAAGGAAGTGGAAAAAACCCTTACCTGATCCAAGAGAGCAAGTCTGCTCACATAAGCTCTTTCAGTGTGCAAAAGCTCATTTGCAATTTTGTAACATTTTTCTTCATTTGTTTCCTGGAAATACAACCAATTTTACATTTAGAAGAAAGCTTTAAAAATGTAATTCCTACATTTAAAAAAAATTTTGCAATCAGTTACTGTGTTTATCAAGCAAAGATTTTTTTTTCAGAACTCAACTCAACTGAACACAGAAAACTATATGAAAAATCAGAATGGCACAAAAACAATCCAAGGTCTATCTTATAGTGAGAAATAAAATGACAAAAGGAGCTATGTTTAAAAAAAAAAAGTAAGCATAAATGCTTTTTAATGTGGCCTAGGGGTTTTTGGTACTGTCCATGAGGTTTTCATAGCAAGGAATGAACTTTGAACTTCGAACTATGGTGCTGGAGAAGACTCCTGCGAGTCCCTTGGACTGCAAGGCGACCAAACTGGTCAGTCCTAGAGGAGATCAACCCTGACTGCTCTTTAGAAGGCCAGATGCTGAAGATGAAACTCAAATACTTTGGCCACCTAATGAGAAGGAAGGACTCACTGGAGAAGAGCCTAATACTGGGAACGATGGAGGGCAAAAGAAGAAGGGGACGGCAGAGAATGAGGTGGCTGGATAGAGTCACTGAAGCAGTCGGCGTGAGTTTAAATGGACTCCGGGGGATGGTAGAGGACAGGAAGACCTGGAGGAATGTTGTCCATGGGGTTGCGATGGGTCGGACACGACTTCATGACTAACAACAACAAAGGGGTTTTGAGGGGCTAGTATTAACATTGGAAGTGCTAACTAATAGTATCAATTTATTCAGCAAAAACTTACTATTTTGCTTGCTTGTTTTTTTCCATTTCAGATAAACTCACCAGAGGTGTTTCTATCAACTGTGACCACTTATATGTGTTTAATCCTAATATAGTAGCTTAAGTAACATCTGACATCACTGCATGAAAGCTTTATCCATTTCTTACTTTCCCAGATGCTTTTGACTGTTGCAACTTTTTCTTAAATATATAACCTCAAATTGTAATATGTGAAGCGATATCTTTGGGACTTGTCAATAAGATCTTATATGTATAAGGATATGATGGTTGTTCTGATCATATCTGGAGCCACCATTTTTTGACAGCAACTGAGCCAACTCTGCAGTCACCGGCCAACAGTAATTTATATATAAACAGCAGATACGCATAGTCTTCAATTTATAACTCGCAACCATAGAATTTCCAGCAAGGCTGTTGTTAAGTGAGTTGCGTCCAATTTTACAAGCTTTTTTAATGGTTGTTAAGAAAATCATCGAAGTTGTTAAATGAATCACGTGGTCATTAAGCAAATCCAGCTTCCTCCATTGACTTTGCTTGTCAGAAGCCAGCTGGGAATGTGTAATGAAAGGTTGCTTTGGAGCAGGAGATTTATATAATAGGAAATAAGTGAACAAACAGCTCCTGTATCCATTATTCTATTATACCTTATTTTCCATCTAAAAGTCTTTACACAAATTATGCCACCAAAGAAAATCTTTGTTACAAATGCAATCAAATTCCCTTAAACAACTTTGTCTAGGCCGGTACACATTTTGTGTTATAATGCAATTTACATGAAGCAAATAGTTCACTCTAAAGCTGGTATTGGTTATGTTGGACAAGACATGCAGGCCGAAGTATTATACGCCCATATTCTTTCCAAAGCAGAACTTCACCCAGTACAAATTGTAAACTTTATTTGAACTGCATGCAAATACTCAAGAATGCTGGCTAGGATTAAAAACTGGGACCCAACTCTAGTTCTAAATTCCACAAAGGCAAACCATATCCGATTGCTTCTAAATTACAGTTGAAATCAGGATGGAATAAATGCATTCATGAATCCTTTGCTTTGTTTGTTGTATTGCAGAATGGACTATTTTTATGAGGTTGAGTATTTTTCCCAATTTTCTGACTTCTTCTTACATGTCTTTTCTGTTTTATAGCTACCTTGATGAAGCTATTTTTCCAAGTTGTGCTCATTCCCACATGATACGCTTATTTCTAGCCTAAATATACCTGCCATTATGGGAGAACCATGGACTGTATTGTCAAAAAAAATCTCTCATAGGACATGGTACAGGTACCGTAGTCCTTGACTTACGATCACAATTGAACCCAAAATGTATGTTGTTAAATGGGACATTTTAAAGTGAGTTTTGTCCTATTTATGAGTTTTCTTCCACATTTGTTAAGTAAACCACTGCAGTTGTGAAGTTATAACAAGGTTGTTAAGTGAATCTGGCTTTCCCCATTGAGTTTGCTTGTCAAAAATTCACAAAAGGTAATCACATAAGCCCGGGACACTGCAACTGTCATAAATATGAACCAAGCATCCAAATACAAATCACATGACCACGGGATGCTGCAACAGTCTTAAGTGTGAAAAATGGTCATAAATCACTTTTTTCTGTGCCCTTGTAACTTCAAATGATCACTAAGTGAACTGTTGTAAGTCAAGGACTACCTATATTAGCTGCCATCAAAGGATATATGCTGTAACATTAATTCAGGGATTCAGAGGGTGAGATCAGACTAAGTGGATACCTTTCATCACCTTCTCTAGATATCCACCCCCAGTTTGTTATATATCATTGTATCAGCACCCAGTAATTGCTTTTTGGATATTATTATTATCAAATAATAATTCATTTATTTGGTCCACCTTCTTGGGTTAGTTTGCACTTAGCATTAAGCACCAATATTAATACCTTCAGAACAGGGGTGGGTTCTACTTACCTTTACTACCGGTTCGCAGTGGGCGCGTAAGCGCTTCTGCGCATGTGCAGATCACCCATGATGATGTCATGGTGGGTGGGTGGAGCCTCCCACCGGTTTTACTACCGGTTCTATATAACCAAACCGAACTGGGAGCAACCCACCACTGCTTCAGAATGGCAAAAGAACCGTTCTGGCCATTTAGAGAAATCAGGAGAAGTTTTTAAATTGAGCAAGAATGCCCACTCCAATTGAGAAGGGAACTTCATAACAACCTCCCCCAGGATTACTCCTTAACAGCTGCTTTCATATCTAGATTAATAGTGATACCAAGTGTATTATCATTCCTCCCAGTTTCACAGGAAGGGCGCTTACTCCAGAGTGCTTCCCCTGTTGAACAGAAAGTGTACTCCTACGCAGACAGAGAAACAAATGGGCAATTTCACACAGAGCAATAAACCCTAAACCCTCAGAGCAATTCTCACAAAAACCCACAATTTTATTGACCGTGGCCACTGTGGAGCCAGAGATGACATTTATTCCCTCCAGCTCACCTACAACAGAAGACAATAATTGCCTCTGACCAACAAGTACTGCATCCTGGATTTGACTTGCTTGTGTGTCTATTCACAAGGAAAGAAAAGGAGATCAACAGAGAGGCAGGCACTGGGGAGAGCCTCAGCCAATGGGATGCTCCCTGCTTCAAAGGGGGAGGAGTTCAGTATTTTGAAAAATTTTAAATTGGTGACCCATGAAGATGTCATTACAGAGGTATGGTAATGATCCAGGAGCAGCCCCCCAGTCTGGAAAGGCCCTAATACCGTGATGGTGAACCTATGGCACGCGTGCCACAGATGGCACATGGAGCCATATCAGTGGCACCCGAGCATTGCCCTAGTTCAGCTGCAGTGCACATGTGCATGCTGGCCAGCTGATTTTCAGGCCTTCCGGGCCCACCAGAAGTTGGGAAACAGGCTGTTTCTGGCCTCCAGAGGGCCTCCAGGGATGGGGGTGGGGAAGGCCCATTTTTCGCTCTCCCCAGGCTCCAGAGGCTTTCTAGGGGGTGAGGTGCATTGCGTTATGGGTGTGGACATACATGCACGTGACTCCCACTCGCTCCCCCCGCTTTTAGCACGAGATGGCAAAAAGGTTAGCCATCACTGCCCTAATACCTAGACTTACATCATGAAATATAGGTAGCCCTCACTTACTGACTGGGCAACTGGGAATGATAACTGTTGCTAAACAGCACGGTCATTAAGTGAAATGTCATGTGACTGCACCAACTTATAATAGTTCCAGCTGCAATCATTAAGGAAACACCATGGTCTGTTAAACGCAACATCAAGTGACCATAACTTCCAATCTCCTGCTGGTTTTCCCGCTGAGTTTTTCTTGTCAGAAGCTGGCTGGGAAGTGTCACAAATTTTATTTTACTTTATTCATTTATAACATTTATTGGCTGCCCATCTTACCTCAGGATAACTCTTATAATTATAAAAAAATAAAACTGTACAAAAATAATAAATAATAAATAAATGAATGAAAAAAATTAAATTAAATTAAAAATAAATAAAATTTAAAAAAATAAACATAAACATAAACCGTGGGAGGCTGTAACTGTCATCAATGTGTGCCAACTGTCAAGTGCTCAAATCAGAATCATGTGACTGTCGGATGCCACTTCAAAAACCAGTTGTAAATCTTTTTTTTCAGCACCACTACAAATTTGTACTCTGAACAAGTGGTTGGTAGAACAGGATTATCGGTAAAGGAAAGGCTCCCCCATTTCAAGAGGCTCTCCAATCTAATGCAATCTAATCAAAAGTCGTATCAAATTTCTACAAGTCTAAGAATATGTGGAACCCGTACCAAAACGGTTCTCATGACGATCAAAAGCTTCTTTACAAAACGTTATTTACTCGTGTGTAAATCACTATTCTGCATAATCTAGACTTCTTACCTTTGTCTCTGTGTTAGGGTCTCGCTGACTGCTTTGCTCCACCCGCTTCTCTTCCTTATTGGCAATCATCTCTCCAGCTTCTTTTACAGATGGGAATGAATTTGCACCCGGAGCCCAGTGATGGCTCTTGATCTTCTGCCCCTTGCAAGTTGCTGTGGTTGGCAATGAGTCCGTACTAGTGTTTCCTCTTTCTCCATTTACCAAACTGCTATCAACTGCATCACAGTCATTTTGAATGTTTCTGCAGGCACGGTGGCCAGACCACTTATCTTGGCAGTCCCACTGATTCTGTGCTATTATGCCATTGGCTGTGTGATTCTGTATATCCTGAGACCAATCTCTACTGTTTCCCTGCTCGTGTAGGGGATGCTGGATGAGGAATTTTGGCTGAGGTGATGGCACCGGTCCATACTTTCCTTGAGGTTTACCAACATTTAAAACAGAAGAGTCTTTCTTCAGCTCATTGGAAAAGGATGTGCTAAAAAGAATAAAACACAGAAACTGAATCCTGATGTGTAAACATATATGCAAAATTAGCATAAAAACTAAAACAATACACTAATCAAGGAACCATCCAGGAGAAAACCACACCTCTCCAAAACTGAAAGAGCAAGCTACTGTATATAAAACAGGGAGCAATTCCTTACCCACTTGCACGGATGAAGTTACCTAGTTAGGTAATGAAACATCTGCAAGCAAACAACCAAGCTCAGAGACCACCAAGGACTCCAGAGTATAAAAAGCAACTGTGAGACAGAGATTCAATCACAACAATAATCTTATTAAAGATTAATAAGGAGTCGAGGACTGAGATTGCTGATTAGATTGAAGTGAGGAAAGCCTGGCTTTGTGTTTACTTGCAGGCCTGGCCTTCTTCGCAAGTTATCTGTCTGTATATGTCTATTATCTCTGTCTGTCTGCCTGTCTGCCTGCCTGCCTGCCTGCCTGCCTGCCTGCTTACCTACCTACCTACCTACCTATCTGTCTGTCTGTCTGTCTTATCTATTTATCTACGGTATCTATCTATCTATAGACCGTAGATAAATAGATAGACAGATAGATAGATAGGTAGGTAGGCAGGCAGGCAGACAGACAGAGATAATCTATCTATCTATCTATCTATCTATCTATCATCTATCTATCTATCTATCTACGGTATCTATCTATCATCTATCTATCTATCTATCTATCTATCTATCTATCTATCTATCTATCTATCTATCTATCTATCTATCTGTCAATCTATCTACGGTATCTATCTATCTATGTTATCTATCTATCTATGTTATCTATCTATCTATGGTATCTATCTATCTATCTATCTATCTATCTATCTATCTATCTATCTACAGTATTTATCTATTATCTATCTATCTATCTATCTATCTATCTATATCTATCTATCTATCTATCTACAGTATCTATCTATCATCCATCTATCTATCTATCTATCTATCATCTATCTATCTATCTATCCATCCATCCATCCATCCATAAATACATACATACATGCTCCCATTTTTGCTGGAGATTGGAGAAAGGGTTGAGATTCTGCTATTATTAATGAAAGAGGTCTAACTTGGATCTTCTGGCTACTCTATCCTTCCTGCTCTATCAAACTGGCTACTTTTTAATACCTGAAAACTTTCTTGATGTAAGCAGCAAAAGAAAAAGAAAAAAGAAATCTATAGAAAACAACATATCAGAAGCATATCCTAAGTTAAATAGTTTGTTTGTAGGTAGAAGTTTTGAACACTTGAAGATATTTATAGCATCAAAGAAAGGCTTCCTGTGTCAGGAACAGCTGGTGTTGTGCTACCTGCCCTTTGGAATGAGATTCCCCCCTGAAATGGTGTGGCTTCTACCCTACTGACATTCCAGTGGTGGGTTGCTACCAGTTCGCCCCGGATCAGGTGAACCAGTAGCGGCGGTGGGGGCTCCGCCTACCCACCAGACACTTCTGAGCATGCGCAGAGGTGTTGCACGTTCGAGCGCCCATGAGCGAACCGGTAGCGACAGGTTTTGAAACCTGCCCCTATGACATTCCATAAGGTCTTGGAGACCTGTTTGTACTCCCAAGGCCTGGGGTAAAGACCAATGGGGTCTTTTGTTGGGTGTGTTTTTATTTTTGTTTTTCTGCTTGTTTAACGTGCTCAGATTCCACATTATTTTTGTTTCTTATTGCTTTTTATGTTATTGTTTGTGCATGGCCTAGAGTCAGTCAATGTCAGGCAGTGTCCAAAATGGAATTAAGTAATAATCAAAAGAGCCTAAGCAACTGAAGATGTGATGAGGATGAGGATGAGGATGATGAGGATGATAATGATGACACTGATTGGGATGAAGGGAATGAGAGGGAGAAAGAGTAGGAAAGAAGGTATGCAGGATTCCTCTGTAGTGAAAGCCAAGAATAATGAATGGAAGTCTTCAATGGGTCAAATGGCAGGTAGAGAGGCTGCCATTTGAGGATGGAAAGGAGGTATAATAAAAACATGGCGAAAGTAGTTAGCGCTCAGACTATGGTCAGCAACTTAGTAAGGGATTTTTATAAAAATGGCTTGTTTCTTTTTAGCTCTTTGTTGGTTTTAAATATTCCCCAGAAATGCTTTCCAGTATGTGCATTATCATTATTTTCTTGGAAAAAAAATAAAGAACGAACTGGAAAAGGGGCAAATCTGATAGTGGTTTGTATGGCTAACACATTTTAAACTGTTTGTTTATAACTTTGCTTTACAAAGGAAATTCAAGAGAAAAACAAAAAATTAAATTAAATTCAATAATTCTAAAGGACAGCTTTTTGAAATAAAGGACTGTCCTTTATAATAAAGGAGAAATAACCACTGAAATTATAATAAATAGGTTCAAACACCATGCTGGACCCAAAAGAAAAGATATTATTTGTTAGTCCTATGTAAGAACCTTAGCTTCAAATGTCTTGACAAAGTAGAAGATTGTTAGGTATTATGCAGAGGGAGGTGGGTTTGCTTGTGCATGTGCATGGGTTAAAAGAAAGAAATCTATCCCCTTCTTTGTGTCAAATGTTTTCTTCTTTGTAACCCAAGATGTGATGGTTTTAATCAAGCACCAATTCATGGGAATCAAATATTCCAAGATCATACCACTGAATTTGACAGGAAGTTCACAGACTAAAGTGGCACAATTTTCTGGCCTTTTTTCCCAGCAGTAGATTAAAGAAAACCAAAAGGCTAATCTTTGTGTACGTTCAGAGGTGGTATTCAGCAGGTTCTGACCAGTTCTGGAGAACCGGTAGCGGAAATTTTGAGTAGTTCGGAGAACCGGTAAATACCACCTCTGACTGGCCCCGCCCCTATCTATTCTCTGCCTCCTGAGTCCCAGCTGATCGGGAAGAAATCAGGATTTTGCAGTAACCTTCCCTTGGAATGGGGTGAGAATGGAGATTTTACAGTATCCTTCCCCGGCTACGCCCACCAAGCCACACCCACAGAACCAGTAGTAAAAAAATTTGAATCCCACCACTGTGTACATTTAATAGAAAGGCAGAAGTATAAAGGTGGGATAGACTCATATTGAAACTGGGGAGGGGGGAGGGGGGAAAGGTCTTGTTCTCTCTTCTGTGAAACAGATTGCTTGTAGAAGAAAATAGGGGAGACCTCTGTAGATTAGTTTGTTCTCTTGATCAAAACAACTTTATTACTCTAATAAATCAAATAAACGAACACATATTTTTCTTAAAAATACTGTCGTCATTTCTCCCCCCTCCCCCAATCAACAATTGTTTTCTAAGGATGGGTATAATATTTGCTCATCTAAGGTCTTTGCAGTAATTTTCCAGACCTTCCCTCCTCAAATTTCTGGAAAGTATCAGGCAACAACTCAATTGCAAATTTATGCAGATTCTTGTTCCAGTCAACACACAGTTCCATCACCATAACAAACAGCATAAATGGTGAAACAAAAAGCCTAATAATTACATTCCTTTTACATAAAAAAAGATGCAATCTGGGTATTTTATTTCTACTTTTTGATACATCTCAAGATGTGCACACATATGTACACACCCTTTGCCTATTAAAAAATACTAATATTGATGTTAAATGAAGCTATTCAGTTCACATACTACTGGCGCTAATTTTATACATTTTAATTCTTTTCCCAATATAATATTCTTTATACTGGATTTGTATCTGAAATATACCACATTGTAAGCATGCAGACAAATATAGGAAACTCTTATACAGAGTCGGGCTACTTGTTCATTTAACCAGCACTATTTACTGCAGCTATATCAATCACTAATGCTAAAACAGATTATAATTATTATTTGTGTAATTCTCAAGCTAATCAAACTATGGTCTATTTTGCAAAAAGCCATGATTTGTGGATTACAAATTCCAATTTATTTATTCCATTATTACAATTATCTATATTAGGTGTGTCCAATCCACAACCCCATGGGCTCATGAGGCCCTGGACAGTTATTAATGCAGACCCACAAGATAATAAAAATATTAAAACATAAAGGAAGTTTCTTATTTTTATATATAACCTATATTATATAGTTAATATATTATACAGCTCAAGACAATTCCTCTTCACTCAATGCGGCCCAGGCAAGCCAAAAGGTTGGACAACTATGATTTATATAGTGTCCTCAACCACCACACTTGGACATTTAAAAATTCATGAAAAAACCCCATAAAATTCCAAAATAAAACAAGGGAAGAAACTTGGGTCCCAGATACCAGCGAAAACCTACCTTTTCCATCTTCCTGAAGACAGTGTGTGGCACCAGTGTGGCTTCTAAGGGCATTTCCATAATAAGGGGGCAACCACATAATAATAGTTTTAACAACATGGCTATGTTTGGGCTATGATGTGTTTTTTGCTAGCTTCATACAATGTGCTAAGCCATTGTTTATAACCCACATTTGAAGTTCACACCTGCTGAGCCAAAATTAGGGCTACCATGTCTGCATTGGAAAAATCATGATGACCATGCACAGGTAAAAAAAAAAACTTGTAGAAAATTCTAATTTTTTGCTGCCTTCTAATAGTAATCTAGATATTTTTCAGTCCAGATGTAATACAGTAGCCCTAGCCAAAACCAAACTAAACATTTAGCATGATGTATGAGCTGAGTTGTAACTTTGGCTTAATCCTCATTAATTTTGCTCACTATGAAAAAGACAGGAGACAAAAGGAATTGGTTTCCAATCTAGCTCTCTCATACAATCTGCCAGTCAGAAGGAGTCTCAGTCTCTCTCAGTCTCTCTCTCTCTCTCTCTCTCTCTCTCTCTCCTCTCTCTCCTCTCTCTCTCTCTCTCTCTCTCTCTCTCTCTCTCTCTCTCTCTCTCTCTCTCTCTCTCTCTCTCCTCTTCTCTCAGAAGCACAACCCCACAATAGTCATCTATCTTTGCAGGTAATGGGATCACAACAGCTCTGACAGCGAGATTGTATGTTCAAAGCCCTAATTTAACTTTAATGAAGCATGCTGATTTTTTATATCACCCAAAATGCAGTGTGAGATGGCGTTGACTTTATCTACTAGTGCCTCTTTCTGCACCACTCCAATTTATCAGTGCTATTTATCACTTTGCTCAAAGTAACTACTCCCTTCTGCAAGATATTCTCTACCATGTGTATACTTTCATCTTTGCTTCTCCCTAGGATAGGGGTGTCAAACTCGATTTCATTGAGGGCCACATCAGGGTTGTGTTTGACTGCGGGAGGCCAGGGTTGGAGGTGGCCAGGGTGGGCGTGGCCAGCTTGATGTCATTCATGTCGGGGGCACCTGTGGGGACCCGAGAGCTCTGCCAGGGAAAAGAGGCTCCCAAGCTCCATTTTCGGCTTCCTGCAACCCTCTGCCACTGAAAATGGAGCTCGGGAGGGCTGCCCGTGGCCCTCATGAGCTTCATTTTTGGCTGCGACGGTATCCTGCAACTCTCTGCCAGTGAAAACAGAGCTCGGGAGCTCCGTTTTTGCTGGCAGATGCGGGCCAGTCCTTTGCTGTTTTTAGGGTGGCCCTGTGGGCCAGATCTAAACACCCCGTGGGCCAGATCTGGCCCCTGGGCCTTGAGTTTGACACCCCTGCCCTAGGATAATTTTTATGGAACCCAACAGCTGGACTAATTAACTTCACCAGACTCCAAATATTTAATGGAGTTCAATCATCCCCAACTCCTTATTGCAATGGTGCCCTTTTATTACCTTTGATTAAAAATGGTTAAACTGCAACTGCCAGCTCATTTGCATGAGGACTCCTTATCTTCTATTTCCCAGTCACCTGCATCTTAGATCACTCAGCAGATAAGACCCACAAACCAAGGGAAAAAATTCTAGAATGAAAAGACAACACATTTTTGTTCTGGAATGAAGCTAACCAACATGGAGGCCCCAGAAGATTTATGTATAGATATCTAATGTTTTATCATTCAATACATATGATGAACTTCCTATAAAAACATTTAAGTAAGTTGCAACTATAGAACCTACATCTTGTCTTTCTTATAATAAGTTGGCAACTGTAAGTCTGAATAAGAGAGATGCTAAATCTAGATAGTATAAGTAGCAGGATGCTTCAATCAAGAAGAAGTGGGGTTATTACATGAAGCTGCTGGACCATCTGCCACCAAGACATTGTCCACTTTTAGCCGATCAAGAAAGTCACGTCAATACAAAGGCTATCTGGTATTAGTAAATTAACTCTGTAGTATTTATATGGAACCACCTATTCTTCTCAAGACTTATCTCATTCAGAGAAAGATTTTATCCAACTTCTTCTTGGACTGCTATCAAGAGGATGTTTCGCCTTAGAAAAGACACAGGTGAGTCTTCGAAGTTTGGAAAGGAACAAAGAAAGATAAAACACAGTGCTAATGGAAATCTGCTACTATAGATGCTCATATTAAATATGCTTTCTGAAGTAAGAATCTCATTATGACCAGATCTTTTTTCCTGAATTGGACAGAAGAAAAAAAATTATATACCAGAACAAATAAGAGGAACAATGTAACCATGACTTATGAGAAAAGCATGGATGTTAGCAACCTGTTGGGATGGAAATCTTAAAAAGAGCAAATGGGTGGGATGCAAACAAGAAATACAAGTAGTCCTTGACTTACAACAGTTCATTTAGTAACCGTTGGAAGATACAACGGCATTGAAAAAAGTGACTTATGACATTTTTCACACTTATGAACGTTGCAGCATTCCCATGGTCATTTGATTTGTATTTGGATGCTTGGGAAATGGCTCATACTTATGACCATTGCTGTGTCCCGGGGTCATGTGATCATCCCCTTTTGTGACTTTCTGACAAGCAAAGTCAATGGGGAAGCCAGATTCACTTAACCACAATGTTACTAATTTAACACCTGCATAGATTCACTTAACAAACATGGCAAGAAAAGTTGTAAAATGGGGCAAAATTCACTTAGCAAATTTCTCACTGAGCAACGTAAATGTTGGACTCAATTGTGGTCGTATGTTGAGGACTACCTGTATTGGCTTGATGTTTAAAACAGACAAGAACTCTTGAAAAATAAAGGACAACCAATTCTAAAACCTCAAACGAAAGACAAAGTTCTTTTAAATGAATAATCATGGTTTTGGCTTATACTGAAAATGGTAACAGGGGAAAAGGAGATTTGCAGCAATATTATACTAATTTGGTAACATTACTAAAATTAACTAAGCTTTTCATCTTTTTGCTATCAAAAGTCTTCATGAACACAGCTTGACCTAAGCCAGGGCTAGAAATCATGAGCAGGCCTGGGGCCTCATATGACCCTCATCCTCATTGCATAAGTCTACTAATAGCAATTAATTTAGATTTCCATCCAAGTGAAATCTGTCCTAGCCTGCTGCACATTGAGGGGGAGAGAAAGTAAAAAGAGATGTGATAATGAGTAAGAGAGGAAATGTAGGCGGTTAGAAAAAGAAAGAAATTGGGCGATTTTCTCTATTTCTTACATTTACTCACTCTTCATGTATCACTCCCTAAAAGTAATCCCTGCTGAAGGCAGTTTTAAAAAGAGATCAGGTATTATTTCTGCTTAAGTTCTGATCATTGTATGTAAGCACACACACTCCTGTGTGTCGTGATAATATTGGTTTTCATTTCCGGCTAAAATTGATCCGGTCCAATCAATAATGCATCATCATTCAAATTGTGCAATTTAATAAATCAACCATAGCAACTGTCTGTCCTCGCCATTAAAAATTGGAATATGTTCTTCCTCTTCATTTATTATCATCACATATGCTCATTTCAATCTGCAACCTTTGAATAAAATGAAATGTGTTTACCTGCCTCCTTCAAAATGACTGATGAGATCAGACACTTTACTAGATTTTTCTTTCGAGACACAAGAAGAGATAGGTGTAATTTCCTCCATTCTTGGCTTCGTGGTATACAAAGCTTTAGACTTAGGGGTTTGGTGGGTAATGGATGGCTGTGAATTCTGCAGATGTAATGGCTTTGGAGGCACTGCAAAGAAAAAGCAACACTACTTTTCATATTCGTAGGAATTTCACACACCAGTGCTATTCAAAGCAGTGACTTTAAAACTTGTCCTCTTCAGTGTGATGCCCTCAAAATCTTTTGAAGTACCACACTCACATTCTTCAAGTCAAGAGTGCCAGGAGTTCTTTTACAAAATATTCAAGGCAAGTTTTTTCATTACTATAGATTCATAACTGATGTTCTAATAATTTAGAAGTTAACATTGTATCAGTCAACGTTATGCCCTGCTGAAGGATGTTTCTTGGATTGCCTAAAGGTAGATTAGGAACAGTTCAATAGAAAGCAATGCCTACTCTTATTACTATCTGGCATACATTAATATGTCTTGTGGGTATGCTTTGGCCTATTTTTTTTTACATCCTAGATATCTAAAAAGACAAAGATATACTTGCAATCCAGCCAGTGGTGAAATCCAATTTTTTTTACTACCGGTTCTGTGGGCGTGGCATGGCTTAGTGGGTGTGGCTTGGTGGGCGTGGCAGGGGAAGGATACTGCAAAATCCCCATTCCCTCCCCATTCCTGGGGGAAGGATATTGCAAAATGTCCATTCCCAACCCACTCTGGGGCCAGCCAGAGGTGGTATTTGCCGGTTCTCCGAACTGCTCAAAATTTCCGCTACCAGTTCTCCAGAACCTGTCAGGACCTGCTGGATTTCATCCCTGAATCTAGCACTCTACTGTTCATTCTACCAATAATCCACCCAAAAGATCATGAACCTAAGTTATTTTCATTATTATCCGGAAATCAATAAGATTGTTACCAGATATGAATTTAGCCAACTTATTCTGAGCATCCCAACTTCTCTTTCTAGAAATGAACTGTAATCACATTGAAAACATTTAGATTTTTCTCAGATGTCTGAAGTATCAATAATTTTCCCTTATCTGAAAACATTGCATATTAAAGCTCATTAAAGAAGCGTATCATCAAAGGGGAAGCCCTTTATATAATCAGACATTAGTTTTCTTGTGTCAAATGTTCAAAAATATAAAATGTAACACACAATCCTTGTTTAATGACTGCCTCATTTAGCAACCATTTGCAGTTACAACAGGGATGGGGAAAAAAGTAACTTTATGGCCAATTAATTACCTTTACAGATCTATAAAGCAAAGGAAAGCTGAAAAAAAATTGTAAGCACAGTCATGGTTTCAACTAATGACCAACAACCAAGCTTAACAACCAAGTTGCTGGTCCTAATTGTGATTGCTAAACTAGGACTACCTATGTGGGCTATTCAAAAACAATTCATCCTATCAGGGGTGAAATCTAAAATTTGTTACTACCGGTTCTGTGGGCGTGGCTTAGTGGGGGGGGGGTAATATGACTGGGTGGGCGTGGCCAACTTTTTTTTTTTACTTTTAAAAGCATTTTTTCTACAACCTTAAGAGGTTAAGAGGTTGCAGAAAAAAATGCTTTTAGGAGCCTCTGATGATTAGGCAACTCAGCTGGGATCGCCAGAGGCTTTTAAAGGCTTTCTTTTTTCTACAACCTCTTTAGCTGAAGAGGTTGTAGAAAAAATGGTTTTAAAAGTAAAACAAACAGCCTCTGATGATCGCGCAGCTCAGCTGGGCATGGGGGCGGGGTGCAAGGATTTTTGCTACTGGTTCTCCGAACCACCCGCCGCCATTGCTACTGGATCGGGCAATCTGGTCCGAAACCGGGAGCATTTCACCCCTACGTCCTATTTCAAAGCTCTTTAAGGCCCAGTTTCAACTTTCTCCCTACATCAGGAGTGTCAAACTGGCGGCCTGCAGAGCAGATGCATCACGCACAGGCCACACCCACCCCAGCTCCATGAAGGCAAAAACATTGCGAAATGTCACATGACCGCAACATGATGCCACGATTTTGACACCCGTGCCTTACATGATTTCATACAACCTGGCTAGAAAGGCAGGGAGCTGCAATGACTTCCAACATAGAATAAAGAACAGGGAAATTAAATCTACTACATTATTTATTATTATTTAGTGTATGGCCTGCCAGCAGTTGCTACTACATCTACTACTAGATACTACTAGATCTATCACAGATATAGGCTTATGCAAGAAGAATGTACATATTTAAAGACTGGCCTGGTGATGTGGATTATTTGATTCTTTCTCCACCTCAGAAACACAATCTACTTCTAATGCCACACTAACTATCAATTACAGAATATGTGAGCAAGCTTTTAACACTGTCAACATTAGAGAACAATCGCAGCTAAAAATGCTTTATCAATCCAGCATTTAATGAGAATGGAGAAGCTACAAATTGCTTTTTATCAGATTTCTCTAATTAGGTGAAAGAGCTGTAGATATCAGGGCTACCATACAAATGGATCTTCAAAAGCTGCAGTTTCCATATAGTTAGGCAGATTACAAACAATAGAAAAGGAGCTAGTAAAGGCTTTACTGCTACTACTGCTATCCCGATGCCACCAACAACGATTAAGAACTTTAATTCAGCTGTGGACCATTGCTGCAGTACTTGATCATTCTAACACATGAAGTTGTCGCAAACAAAATTATCTACAAGCCAACAAATCTGCTCCACAAAACCAGAAACGCATAGAGATTTATAAATCAATTATTCCAGGATGTAAAGGACTGCACACAACGGAGTAAAATCAATTGTAACAACAAAATCACAGCAGCATTTCAGCTGATCCTCTTCTGTAATAAACTCAGAGAAGAAAATGGAAGGAAATTGTCAGGTGCGAACAACCAGACTCAACACATATAAAGTTCAAGCTAACTACTTTATTATGTTCTGCCTATTAATTTCTGCCAACTTTAAGTATTAACTTCTGCCAACCTAGCAGTTCGAAAGCACGTAAAAAATGCAAGTAGAAAAATAGGGACCACCTTTGGGGGGAAGGTAACAGTGTTCCGTGCCCCTTTGGCGTTTAGTCATGCCGGTCACATGACCATGAAGACATCGTCAGAAGCGCTGGCTCTCCGCCCCCTAGAGTTGGGAATGACTAGCATATATTTGCGAGGGGAACCTTTACCTTTTTACTATTAATACAGAAATGTCCTCAGACTGGCAGCCTTATCTTGGGAACAAATAGATAATGTTCCAGGAACTTAGAGGAAGGGGGAGAGAGGGGATCGGTCCTAGCCCTTTCATGATGGCGCAGTGACTCCAGGCTAACTTCATGCTTATGCTCTCCTCCCTGCCAGGTGATTCTAGGATAACTTGCTGCAACTCACCATGGCCAACTCACAGCTGAACAACTCACTGTGGGACCAGAGTTATACTAATATCAAGAAGTATTTCAGCATGGCTAGTCTAGTGAAGAGAAGGACCAGGGGAGATATGATAGCAGTGTTCCAATATTTGTGGGGTTGTCACCGAGAGGAGGGGAGTCAACCTATTTCCCAAAACACTGAAGGCTAGACAAGGAATAATGGATGGAAACTGATCAAGGAGAGATTCAACCTAGAAATAAGGAGAAATTTTCTGACAGTGAGAACAATCAACCAATGGAACAGAAGTTGCCTTCAGAAGTTGTGGGAGCTTCATCACTTGAGATTTTCAAGAAGAGATTGGACTGCCATCTGTCAGAAATGGTGTAGAGTCTCCTGCTTGGGCAGGGGGTTGGACTAGAAGATCTACAAGGTCCCTTCTAACTCTGTTCATCTGTTAAATGGTGGAATAGAATAATAAAAGAAAGGATATCAAAGGAGGGGCAAAATGAAATGTGAAAGACAAAAATTAAAATATTTTTAATTATTTTAAATAATTAAATCAAATTGTAGAATTGCCCCTTGGCAAGTTGGCCATGGTGAGCTTGCTGTTTACTGCGGCAAGTTGGCAAGAGCAAGTTGTCCCATTCCGCTGCCAGTTTGGGTGCTTCCCAACAGAAACGATGGGATCACTCCTGGAAGGGCAATTTTCACAATTACCCTATTTTTATTGGAACTGCCATAACAACTGAGTTACGACTGGTTGCTTAGTGGTCATGTGACTGTAATATACAATGGGTTCCCCCCCCCGAAACTGATGTTTATTTCCAGCGTCTGACAAAAAACGCCCCATAGAAAACAATGGTATTTGCTTAACACTGCAGAAAAGGTGATAAATTGGGCATAATCACGTGATGACTCGCTTTATGATAATCAAGATTTACAAACGAAACTGTGGACTCAATTACAGCCACAAGTTGAGGACTACCCTCGACTTTCTCAATTTTCCTCTAGAACAGATTGGGAGATCTAGACCAGGGGTTCCCAAACCCTAGTCAGTGGATCAGCACCAGACCGCAGCATGCCAGAAACCAGGCTGCGCAACCAAGCGAAGCCCCATCCGCGGGATGCAGGCAGCATGCAAAACCACGCCCCCTCCATTCCGCGGAAAAAACTCTCTCCACGGAACAGGTCCCTGGTGCCCTAAAGGTTGGTGGTCATTGATCTAGATCAACGAACAACAGACAATGGTTGAAATTTGGAATATACAACTCACAGAGATGATAAATCTTCTGAAGGGAAGGGGAGAAACTGAGACCAATTTGCAAGGCAAAAGGAAAGCACTCAAATGTCCAAAGGAAGAGGAAGAAGCAGCTTAAATGAATTAACGGATCGCATTTAAAACCAAAAGGCAAATATCAGATACTGTATCTGCCTCTTTCCATAAGAAACGCCAGAAGTACTAGTCTGAATAAGTGGAAAAAATAGTACATGTTTAAAGATTCGCTTCCTTGCCAAGAAACACGCAGCCCTGCAACCAGATTGCTGTGCCAGAAAGTATAATGATGGTGAAAGGAAATAAAACTGCCAGTTTGGGAGGACCAGTGTTTCTCAAATAACACTGAACAAGTACCACCTACTCTAAGTGGAGCCCAGCTGTGATGTTCCCTGCTCCTAATGTGTCTTCCTGGTTAGAGAGTATGATTTAGAATAAAGTGACAGAACTCCAATAATTAATTATGAGGAAAAACACAGCTCACATGTGTTCCTACTGATGTCTCACTGCATACTAAACCACACCAGCATTTTGTTTGGAAATAACCGGGGACAATAAAGGAATAGTATCAGTTGGCTCTGTGTAAAACAACTATTAGTGCAGTGGTGAAATGTAAAATTTGTTACTACTGGTTCTGTGGGCGTGGCTTGGTGGGGGGGAGGTAATATGACTTTGTGGGTATGGCCAACTTTTTTTTTTTACTTTTAAAACCATTTTTTCTACAAAAAATTTTTTTTTCTGTAAAAAATGCTTTTAAAAGCCTCTGACGATCCCAGCTGAGTTGCCTGATTGGCAGAGGCTTTCTTTTTTTTTTTTTAAAGCCTCTGACGATCCAAGCTGACTTTCCTTTTAAAAACATTTTTTCTATAACCTCTTCGGCCGAAGAGGTTGTAGAAAAAATGCTTTTAAAAGCCTTTGAGGATCCCAGCTGAGCCACGCGATCATCAGAGGCTTTTTTTTTTTACTTTTAAAAGCATTTTTTCAGCCAAAGAGGTTGTAGAAAAAATGCTTTTAAAAGCCTTTGAGGATCCCAGCTGAGCCGCGCGATCAACAGCTTTTTTTTTTTACTTTTAAAACCATTTTTTCTACAAAAAAATTTTTTTTCTGTAAAAAATGCTTTTAAAAGCCTCTGACGATCCCAGCTGAGTTGCCTGATTGGCAGAGGCTTTCTTTTTTTTTTTTTAAAGCCTCTGACGATCCAAGCTGACTTTCCTTTTAAAAACATTTTTTCTATAACCTCTTCGGCCGAAGAGGTTGTGGAAAAAATGCTTTTAAAAGCCTTTGAGGATCCCAGCTGAGCCGCGCGATCATCAGAGGCTTTTTTTTTTACTTTTAAAAGCATTTTTTTCGGCCAAAGAGGTTATAGAAAAAATGCTTTTAAAATTTTTTAAAAAAAAGCCTCTGATTGCGCGGCTCAGCTGGGCAATGGGGGGGGCAGGGATTTTTGTTACGGATTCTCCGAACCACCCGCCTCTATCGCTACCAGATTGGGCAATCCGGTCCGAACCGGGAGCATTTCACCCCTGCATTAATGTCATTGTTCCACAAAGACTCCTTCCGCTCTAAAATAGATTTCATCCTCATTGGTCAAGCAATATTATTTCCTATATTTCCTGTACTTTACAGTGCAGGTGGTACTCGACTTACAACAGTTTATTTAGTGACTGTTCAAAGTTACAACGATACTGAAAAAATTGACTTATGACCGTTGCAGTGTGATCAAAATTCAGACACTTGGCAACTGGTTCATATTTATGACGGTGGCAGTGTCCTGGGGTCATGTGATCACCTTTTACAACCTTCTGACCAGCAAAATTAATGGGGAAGCCAGATTCACTTTAATAACTGTGTTACTAACTTAATAACTGCAATGATTCACTTTACAACAGTGCCAAAAAAAGTTGTAAAATGGGGCACAACTCACTTAACAAATGTTTCACTTAGCAACATAAATTCTGAGCTCAATTGTGATCCTAAATCAAGGACTATCTGTAATTGCTACATACATGCAATATGAAAGTGCATCTTGTTCTAGAATTTTGGTTAAATAATTTTTTTCAGCACAGACTAAATGCACCAGAAGTGCTCCCAGCAAGTTTCTTAGATATGATATTCAGCCAGTTATAGGCTATGCCAACACAGTAATCACTCATTATATATATATTTAAGTTGAACACAAAGGCCTTGAAACTAAGGTGAGGCATACTGAAAAACATTTTCCATCTCCCCACCCCCACTCTTCTATGTTACCCAAAATGTCACTCCAGATGATTAGGGACTGCCTGAATTAAAGCAATTTTGCAGAAAGCAAGGACGCACCAAATAGCATTTGTTGAAAACCAGGTCAGAGACTACTGCTGGCTGCCAGCATACAAATCAGAAGCAGCAAAAACAGACCGAATATTTTCCACTTCATTAAGGACAGACATCTTTCAAGACAGATCTCTGAATGCACAATCACACTGTACACCAGGGAAAGTATTCTGCTAATAATTGTGATAAAAAGGCCGTTGAAAAAATATCTGAAGGACAGTGAGGTAGATTCACCGAAGCTAGAATACCAGGAAGGTTTACTGAGTACTCTATATAGGCTAAACTGGCCTACAAGAAAGGCCAAATGAAAAATAGAAAAGAGATATGGCAAGGCAAAGTATTATATGGCTAGTACATTTTTTTTGAAGAAAGATATAGAGGCCAGTGATAGCTAATCTTTTTTTCCTCGGGTGCCGAAAGCGCGCACACCCATAATGCAATGCCCCCTGCACATTCTGCCCTCCTGCGCATGCGCATGTGCATGACACACACCCATGCGACCCACGCCCCCATGTGCACATGTGCGTATGCACCCTCAAATCCTGTTTTTGGCCTAGCAGACCTCCCTGAAGCCCCCGGGACCAAAAACGGGTTGCAGGGGGGGCACACCGCACCCTCCGGCCCCTGCGCATGTGTGCACATCTCCCACATGCACGGCAGAGACCTGAAAATCAGCTGGCTGGCAGGAGGCATGCATGCATGCACTGTGAAGCTGATCTAGGGCGACGGTTTGCATGCCCATGGAGATGGCTCGCCATCATGGATATAGGCTAATTCTGGCTGCACAAGACCAAGCATTAAGAACAAATGCATATAAAGCCAGAATTTAGAAGACAGCAAACAGTCTCCTCTGCAAATGTCTCCTCTGCAAAGAAACTGAACAAAATGTGCACTACCTGGTTAGCTGCTGTAAGAAGATCATACAGACTGACTATAAACAACGGCATGAGAAAATAGCAACAATGGTGCACTGAATTATTTGTAAAATTATTTGCCTGCAAGCAAGAACTGAAGGGATCACAAAATAGACAAATAGAAAACGAAGAAGCTAAATTGCTCTGGGACTTTAGCATTCAAACAAACAACTAATTGCCACATAACACCCCAGACTTAACAACTTTGGATAAGAAAGACAAAAAAAGTCTGGATAGTGCACACTGCAGTTCCTGGAGACAGCAGAGTAGAAGAGAAACAACTGGAGAATATCACAAAATATTAAGACCTGCAAATGGAAGTAGTAAGACTGTGGCAAAAGAAAACAAAAAATAGTACCAATAGTAATAGGGGCTTTGGGTAAAATTCCAAACCATCTGGAGCACCACATGAACATCATCGGCATTAACAAAATCACCTTCAATCAATTCCAAAAGGCAGCTTTACTTGGAACAGCTTACATCCAGGGACAATACCTTTAACACCTTCAAAGAATAACATCTGCCTATCTCAGGTCATGGGAAGGACTCAATAGGTGGATAAAAATATGAAATCCAGTCTAAACATCTGGATGACTATGTGACTAACCAGAATTAGAATATTTTTACTACTATGCAGTTATACAATGTACATTGTATTGCTATTATATCAAATTTAATCTCAATTGAAACAACTTCACACATTTGTTTCCATTTCCAGAAAATATATAGCTATTGTGTATCTGGTTTATCTGAAATGCATAAACCACTGTCCTGTAATCCAGAACAGAAACAAAAGGATTTTCTCTTAAAAATATTTAGGACCATTGTCATTCAAACTATCATTTTATTATGTTTTATTTGCAAACTATAATAAATGCTAAAGTCTTAATCTCAATTACCTTGTGGTCTATCTAGATAAATTCTGAATCTAGCATGAAAAAATAGATGATGAGACCATTTGTCATAACACCTCCACTTAAATCTTGAAATTCATGTGCTTAATTAATTATTCAAAGCAGCATATTGTAGTAAGAACATAAATCATAAATATGTTGAACCATATTAATAATGCTTCTAGGCTATTCTATCTCTATTCTATTGGATCACATGTAAGCAACCTAAATAAAGGAAAAGATCTAAGTGCTTTATCAATATCATACATAGTTTTATTATCTTCTTTTATCCATTCTTTTAATAACTGCAGCCAACTAAAACCAACAGCACAGGAATGTTCTTCAACAGATCAATGCCTTACACAGTTTGTAATAAAGACAATTCACCTTCAAAGCTTCAAGAAAGGGATAAAGCAAAATATCCCAAAAGATGATAGGAGAAGCAAACATCATTCTCAATTAAATTCAAGGAGCAAGGTTTCTCTTTACATAGCATAAATGTAAAGATCTGAGGTTAAATGTTCAAAATTATTCAGCCAGTGAAGTTCACTCTGTTATTCTCCATTAATCACTGCCTTGCAGGGTGGATTTGATTTAAATCGAGTTGATTTAAATCACAATTTAAATCATGATTTAAATCACTAGTAAAAAGGCTTGATTTAAATCAACTTGATTTAAATCATAATTTTTAAAGAGCAACTGTCATCTCTGCTACTCCTTTGACCTACTGTTGACTCACCGATAGTCCCAGTGTTGCAGAATATACAGCCTCATGCTACATAACTAAGCTCCATTTCATGCTGTATAAACTAAATTATTTATGTATCTTAAATAGAAAACTATCTTACGATAGATTTTTACCCCAAAAGTTTTTTATTAAAATAAATGATAAAAATAAAAAAAATCCGATTTAAATCAAAAAAATTGGATTTAAATCAAAAAAATCTGATTTTTTTGATTTTTTAAAAAAAATCATTGATTTTTATCCACCCTGCTGCCTTGTATTGGAAAGAAACAAATTCAGAAAAAATCACATGTGCGCTGACCAAGAACATTTCCAGAGATGCTCTACTGCAGTGGTGTCAAACTCACGTCATCACGGCAGCATCATGTGACGTATCACGACTTCGCTAAACCGGGTGTGGGTGTGGCCAGCGCGTGACGTATCTGGCCCATGGGCCGCGAATTTGACACCCCTGCACTATTGGGACCACGTGATGCTATGGCAGCTATAATAGCAAGTTAAGAGGCAGATGAGATTTCTCAGTGTAATATTGTACCCTCAAGATATCAAGAGAAACTTGAAAGAATGAATTCATCTCCATGTAGGACTATGGTACTAATAGCAGTCTTTAGCAGAGAATGGGTTGGAAAGAATTCACCCAGGCAGGAGTCATTCGACAGTCTATGCCTTCTACTTATTGCACTACAATAAACACGTAATCAATACCATCTTATTGCAAGACTGACCCTCATATTAAACATTAACTAACGTGCAATATCAACATAAACAAAATTAATAGAAATATAATTTGCAAAACATTTTTTAAAAATATAGCCATTTTTTTCTGCATTAGCTTTATCCCCACCTCCACTGTTATGTTCACATATGGGCACCAGCCGTGGGAAGGATTTAGAGAAATAATTGAAACAGATTCAGAAAACAGCAGTGAAGATCATAGTTAGAAACTAAGTTCCATGATGTTAGCTCTGTTCTTTAAAATGACTTAGACATTCAACAAAGCAAAGCAAAATAATTATCTTTATTTCCACTTAAAATAGGTTATTACACTGTGCCACAATAAGAGTTTAGCCTCTTCTGTAACTACCATAGTTCAAACCCAGTGCTTGCTGTGGGTATTACATTATTTAATTAACAAAATTTACTTAATAAAACAAAGCCACTTCTGACTTTTCCAAGTAACAGGAGGCAAGGAGAACTTCAAGGGCTAGCTGAACAATATAGAATCCATGTTTGAATGGAATATAACCTCTCTGCAGACTTGACCAGCAAATAATATTTTCTAGTAATCATGATGCATAACGAACTTAATGAGCTATATGATGAAGACTCAAATCTAAGGAAGGCTCTAAAGATACATGGAAATGTTAGGTTCAACTAAAACAATGATATGCCAAAACACCAGGAGAAAATCGAAGTATGATTGAGGAATAAATATACTGCAAATCAAGACAAAAAAACCTAGGCACTTTCCAAATTGTCCTCTAAACTATAAAAATGTTCCATGATGAGACTGATGAAAACCAGCTGTTTAGAATCCAATACTTTTATGTTATAAAATAAGAGATGAAAAGGAACACTGTGAGAAGTATGTGAAGTGTGTAAGGATATCTGGGAGAGTTTATCCATTCTATTGTTTCTATTTGCTGCTACTTCTCTTGCTAATTTCTCCACCATGGAGAAATTTTGGAATTACATCAAGGGAATTACATCTTTTGATAACCATCTGATCACTAATTTAAACAACCCCTCTGCTTACATGACCTGGAAAAACTATGCTGATCAATGCTGTGTTCTTCTAATTAGTTGTGCTGGAACTGAGGAATATATTAACAAAACAACTTTAATTCAATAAACTGATGCCACTGTGGTGATTGTGCCTACTGGGAACACACTTTTTTTGTTCTCACACTAAACAGCAATAATCCATTAAGACTAACGAGTAGAGACAAAGTCTTCTTTGACCTGAGGTCAACTCCAGATGATTGTATTGCATTGACATAACCATGTATTTTTCTGGGCAATAACATGGAAGTGGTTTCCCATTGTCTTCTTCTGAGAAGTTATTTCAACTTCCCTGTCTAGCTTACATCCCTGGGATTTCCTGTTGGTCTCTTACCCAAATACTACCGTGTTTCCCCCAAAATAGGACATGTCCTGAAAATAAGGCCAAGCCTGATTTTTGGGGTGGGCGTAAATATACGCCCTCCCCCAAAAATAAGCCCTCCAGCAAGCGCGGCTGTTTTTGCCATGGATTGCGGTCACTTCTGCAGCAGGAGACCAAGCGATGCTCCCCATGTGCCTCACGGCAGCCTTCCAAAGGGTACTGTAGTAGCAGCTATCCACAATTTTTTTACCCTTATTTCATCCCGATCGTACTGGGCCACGTGGGTCGGGACGAAATAAGGGTTAACAAATTGTGGATACCTGCTGCTGCTATGGTATCTTTCGGTAGGCCACTGCGAGGTGCGAGTCTCCTGCTGGAGAAGTGGCTGCATCCGAGGAGCGCTTTTGGGAGAGAAGGCAAAGGGAAATCGATTGCTTGCAAACTCCCGCCCTGCTCCCGCCTCTCCGCCGGGTGACTCCTGGCAGCCCCAGACGCCCAAAGCCCGTGCCCGCCCAGCTCCCTTTTCCACAGTGCCTGGCTCTTTATTGAGGGGGGTGGGGGAGAAGCGAGATGCATGGAGCGAGATAGGGCTCGCTATTCTTGCCGTCTCTTCTCCCCCTCTCGCTGGGCATGGCAGGGCTTCCTGGCCCTGCCCAAATTGGATGCAATTTGGGGGTGGCAAGTGGGGCGGTGCGGGGCTGGGGAGACGTGAGATGTGTCTTACCTGCTTTGTAGCTCCATCGCGTGCCTTGCCATTGTCTGCAGGCAAACACGTTGTAGGGTAAAAAAACCTCAGAAGTTCAATCAAACTTCTTGAACTAGCAAGAAGTTTGGTTTTACGCTACAACGTGTTTGCTTGCAGACAACGGCGAGACACACGACAGAGCTGCAAGGCAGGTAAGACATGCATCTCGTGTCTCCCCGGCCCCACCCCTCCCCACCTGCCACCCCAAATTGCATCCAATTTGGGCAGGGGCAGGAAGCCCTGCCATGCCCGGTGAGACAGGGAGAAGAGACTGCAAGAGGAGCCCCGTCACACTCCATACATCTCGCTTCTCCCCTGCCCTACCTGCCACCCCCCTCGACAAAGAGATGGCGGGGAAGGGCAGCAGCCAGGCTGCTGTTACAGTACCATTGGGGTGCGTGGAGCCGTCTTACCTGCCTTGCAGCTCCGTCGTGTGTCTCGACATTGTCTGCAGGCAAACACGTAGGGTAAAAAAACCCTTGCGAGCTCAATCAAACTTCTCAAACTCGCTAGAAGTTTGGTTTTACCCTACATGTTTGCCTGTTGACAACAGCGAGACATGCGACAGAGCTGCAAGGCAGTTATGATGCGTGTCTCGTATCTCCCTGGAACCTGGTGATGGGGGAGGAGAAGAGACAGCAAGAGGAGAGAGCCCCATCTCACTCCACGCGTCTTGCTTCTCCCCCACTTCACATGGCACCCCCTCAATAAAGAGCCGGGTGCTGTGGAAAAGGGAGCCAGGCGGGCGCAGGCTTTGGGCATCTGGGGCTGCCGGGGGGGTCACCCAGCAGAGAGGTGGGAGCGGGGCGGGAGTTTGCAGGCGAGGGGGATTGATGGATGGATGGATGGGAGGCAGGCAAGTGCCGAGAACACTGGGGAGATTCTCACCTTAGGTTGCCCTAGCGAACAGCTGACAAGCAGCTGTGTTGCACTGCCACAGCAGCTCAACACATCAGAAGCCATGAGGTGGCCACGCTCATTGTCTCCTGTACCCCCAGAATAATAAGACACCCCCCCCGATAATAAGGACAAGCCCTTATTTCGGGGTTCAAAAAAATATAAGACAAGGTCTTATTTTCAGGGAAACACGGTATGTCTCCCTCTGCTTAGCTTTTAAGGTCAGCCAGCAATATGAAAATGAGAACAGCTACCACAGGTAGAGATGTTTCAGGATTAACTGATACACATGAGTACTAGCTGTGAACAATACCATAGGGTTGTACTGTATGTTATTGCAACACATTCTACATGGAGCTATCTTTAAAGAATATCCGGAAGAAGCAGCAGGTGCTGAATGTGGTTTCCGAATATTAATGAACTGGGATAGACATGGCAACAGGTCAGCCATTGGGGACTGGCTGGAATAGGACATGGTAACAAGGCCAGCCAATGCATAGCAACTAAGTCAGCCAATGAGGACTGTTTGGGAGCGGAGACTGGAAGGAGCCTGGGTGTGGCTCTTTAGCTCCGAGGTCTGTGCTGAGAACTAAACAAGTCTGGTCTTGTCTGCTCTCTGAATCAAAACTAGTCTGCTGTACTCTGCTTGTATTTTGCTTGTAACTGCTACCATGTTGGAAGAAACTGCCATTGGCATTGTATATTGGTATTGTACACATTTCATGTGTTTTATTGTATATAAAAAGAAGCTAATGAATCCTGCTGCATCAGTTATCTGTGTGTGCTTTCTGGAAGTGATTTCTGCAACAAACTCTGACATGTGGCAGTATTGGGGCTCATCTGGGGTTATATATATAATATTTCTGCTATACGAGCTGTATTGAGTGCCAGTTTACTTCCAGATCCAATTCAAGGTGCTGGTTACTACTTTTAAAGCCTTATATGGCATGGGACAGGTTACTTGAGGAACTGACTTGTTTTAATTACATCAACTCATTCCACTTGATCAGGCAGGGAGGACATGTTGCAGACCCTGTCAATCAAAGCATTTTGATTCTTGGGATCTAAGAAGAGAGCCTTCTCAGCTGTTTCTCCTGCCCTATGGAATATTTTGTTCCTGGTGGTGAGGTGGACCCCCACTCAGCTCACTTTATGGAAGAGGATCAGGACCTGGCTCTGCCAACTGGCATGGGAATGTAAAAGTGGCATGCAATCCAGGGGTGGGTTCTACTTACCTTTACTACTGGTTCGCAACGGGATTGTGCATGCGCAGATCGCCGATGACGATATTCAGGGTGGTGGGTGGGGCCTCCCGCCGGTTTTACTACCGGTTCTTGCAAACCGGCCCGAACCAGGGACAACCCACCACTGATGCAACCCTAAGGCTAGTTGATGACTTGAGGGCGCTCCCTCCGCCTTTTTAACTTTTTATTCCAGTTTTAACTTCGTTTTTATCTATGTCTCTTTTAAAAGCTGTGTGGCTTTTAGTTGTAAACTAGCCACTTATGTGAGATGGGTGCAGTGGTGGGATTCAAATTTTTTTACTACCGGTTCTGTGGGCGTGGCTTGGTGGGCGTGGCTTGGAAGGCATGGCATGGGAAGGATACTGTAAAATCTCCATTCCCACCTCACTCCAGGGGAAGGTTACTGCAAAATCCCCATTTCCTCCTGATCAGCTGGGACTCGGGAGGCAGAAAATAGATGGGGCGGGGCCAGTTAGAGGTGGTATTTACCAGTTCTCCGAACTACTCAAAATTTCTGCTACCGGTTCCCCAGAACTGGTCAGAACCTGCTGAAACCCACCTCTGGATGGGTGGTGTATCAATTTGATAAATGAATAAAATAAAGTTTATGAAAAGATTCATGTTAGAGGAAGCTGAGGAGGATTTCCCCCAAATCCTCCCAATAAATCCCTGTAAGAGAGGCACTTTGGCAGCTGCTCAAAATGCTGGCAAGTGCTCGTATTCCAGGGGTTCCCAACCCCTGGGTGTTTGCAACAGGGCCGTGGAAATGGCGGGCAAGCATGTGCATCCCCACTTGCGTGAGCAGCAGGCGAGCACATGTATGCATGCTCCATCTGTGTGAATGATGGGCACGTGTGCACGCAGCTCATGCAAATAGAGCTGTGCATGTGTACACTGGCTGCTCACACTGAACCATCCCCTCTCCCCCACCCCTGCCGGTCCACAAAGCTGGAAAGATTGGGGAACTCTGCTCTATTCCAATCACACCCATTCCATCCTATGCCTTCCAATGCACAAGCACCACACACACCAACACAACACAAGGGGAGAGTGAAATCTAGACAGATGTACAGTAACATGAAAATACACACAGAAAATATACAGATATCTCTTCAGGCCTCTTCTGGTTAAAAGGGTGGAAACGATTCCAAAAACTTGGCATGTGATCTTTAAGCAGCAAAAGGCCCAATTAACAGAACTAAGCATCTAGGAAACACATTTTTTTCCCCCAACTCATTATTTCTACCTCAATTTCTTCTAAAGAACTTTGGAAGCCGATTTGCAGTATAGAATTGCTTCAGTCAGAAAAAGAATTATTGAGCTGCTAAATAAAATAATCTTTTAATACTAAAATGACATTATTTATTTATTATCCCATTTTTATTATTTTTATAAACAATTCAAGGTGGCACAAACACTCGCAATATTTCTTCCTTCTATTTTCCCCACAACAACCCTGTGAGGTGGAGTTGGACTAAAGAAAGTGACTGGACCAAGGTCATCCAGCTGACTTTCATGCCTAAGCAGAGACTAGAACTCCCAGACTCCTGATTTCTAGCCAGGTGCCGTAACCACTAGACCAAACTACAGTATATTCATCTCTCATATTTTCAATCTAGTCTGCTCATAATGCCACAATTCCTGGCTAAAGCTTCATTCAGCCAAGCAAGCCAGCAGTTTTATTGCTGCAAAATGTGATGTATTATTAATTCAAGGAACTGACACAGGATCCTCAAATAGAAAGTCAGGTATACGTTTGAGATACTACTTACCTTGTGGCTTGTAGTTTGAAGCTGGCCACGGAGAATACTTAACTGGATCGTTTCCATTTACTCCTTGAACCACTTCATTGCAGATGCTTGGCTTGTACAGCCGAATTGTACTGTTTAAAGAGCAGGTTGGAGCAACTAAGATCTTTGGACACCTACTGCCACCTGTAAATAGAAAAAGCCGATGTAAACATGGCTGAGTATAAAGACCATCTTTTTGATACATTGCATAAACCAAATGTGCAACTGGGTAAGTGTGTTTTCTATTCAGGGATGTCCATAGCAAAGTGTTCATCATCATCATCATCAATGCAATTCTCTCTTGCCTTGTTCTTCTCCAGCTATGGATCCCAAAGAACACAGCACACACAAACTCTGAACAAAACTTAATTTACTCAAATAACGCAGTTTTAGCAAATGCCGGCTGTTAATAAGCTTTCTTAACAGCCTGCCAGAATTCCACAGATAAGATAGTCAGAGTCTTACTGGAGTTGGCAAAAAGCCCAGAAGCAAGTTTGCAGAGACATCCCAATGCGATGATTAGTGAACTAAAGTTGTTTCCTGCAGCTTGTTGCAAGCTGTGTTCTTTCTTAAATAGGCTAAGGAAGTGGCCAATTAGCCCCAAGCCTTACTCCCGAGGAGACTTCCTCCTGAGGAACTCCTCCTGCCTTTTGGCAGCTCTGCATGCCCATGCATTGAGAAGAGGCTCCTCCTCTTCATCCTTTATACTTAAAGGACCCTCTGGAGGTTCTGAAGGCCCTGACTGAATCCCTGCCTCTGGCACCACATCTTCTTCAGCCTCCTTGCTGTCCGACTCGAGCGCCGGCTGCACAGGCTGCTGGCGCAGCACCACATCAGCCTCCTCGTCGTCAGGATCAGCAACAATTCGTGCAGGCCGCTTTCGGGCCACAACATGCCTAAACATTCTGATGAGCAAAAATACAGAGCTACCAGCAGAAGTAAGTTTATCCACTTATGAATTTATGACACTAATATAACATTACTACAGTTAACACTTATGCCTTCAAATCCCAGTAATCAATATTATTTTGATGTAAAAAAAACTTCAGTCTTAATTTTGTTCTAAATATCTAAATGCATAACTAAAAGTCACCAATTCCAATTTTAATTGCTTATATCCTAAACTATTCACTTCCTTTTGTCTCGGCTCCAAAGCCACACATAACAACTTGCAAAGGTTTTCAGACAGCAAGCCAAGGAACCATTACCTCAGTTCAGCCAAGGGAATATTGTATATTTGGCTGGGTTAACATTATTTAAGGAGGAGGACTTAATTTTTTTAAGAAGTCCGAATGACTGCCAGTTATTAAGGAAAAAACAAAACACAAATACAGCTGTGAAAGCAGAGATGAGACTTGCCATGTGACGCTGTGGGATTACAGCTGCAGAATTTGGCTAATGAGAGTCACAAAAGGCCAGGGCAGTATGTACCTCATATTTCCTAGCAGCGACATCAAAAAAATGTGTCATGTCAATGACTATGAGTTAATAATAAAAACTGAATAGGCAGCAAGGAGATTAAATGAAATGTTAGTCATATTGAAATTGGAACCTCAAAATGTAAGAAAGTTAGCCACAAAGGAAATATTACCCTGACTAAACCATGCTTAAACTGATAATAGTGACAGGCATGTAGAAAGAAAGGAAAGGAAAGAAAGGAGAGGAGAGGGGAGGAAAGAAGAGGAGAGGGGAGGGGAGGGGAAGGGACGGGACAGGACGGGAGGGGAGGGGAAGGGAGGGGAGGGGAGGGAGAGGGAGAGGGAAGGGGAAGGGAGGGGATTTATTTTAAATTCCAACCTATAGAGAAGGTAGAAGTAGAAATAGATATTTTCCTATTCTGCATCACAATTTTTACTGTAATGCACAATTTTTCTCTTTGAACACTACTGTGATTTTGTTTTAATTTAGTATTTTGATAGATATTACCTGATAGACCATTTGCCAGAAAAAAAGCTATACCAGTCTGGCAGATTTATCTTAAGGGGATAATTAACACAAAATGCTTTAAGTATATTTTTGGATTCTCCTTGTTTTCCCTTATATGAGTTTGGTGGTGGAATTTTACTCTGTTAAAATTAGGAAAAGGAAGGATACTAAATGTTCTGGAAATGAGTAGAAAGGAGACATATTGTGCCTTCTGAGTTCCACTATCTTCAAGGAATAATAATTAAGCTTTGCAGTACTTTATGGGGAAAACTTGAGACAGCAGTATTGTATCCCAGTATCATTCATGATGACCTTTAGATAATTAACTTATAGGTAATATTGTGGGCAGTTTAAACTTTCGGTATTTGTCAGAGCTGTTGCATCCTGTTTCTAAAAATATTAGCTTCCTAGTTTCTAGTATGTGTCTTTACTGTAAAAAGCATTTTCTATATTTACTTAATAGTATGCAAAATCTTGCCAAGAAAGCTAGATATGTTTTTCAAACGTATAGATGTGTTAAAGCGAAATTCAAAATCCCTTGGATTTTTTTGAACAGGAGAATGATGAATTTACAATGAGAAATGCATTGCTAGAGCTTAAAAGAAAACTTCAGCAGATCATCTACAATATTCCACCGTGTGACAACCTTCACCAACTTCATTTTATAGTTTAGCCTCAGGCTCATAAAGTGCAGAGGAAAGAGCAGCCTATCTCCTCCTGTATATTCACTCAAAAAGTTTCTTTTTTATGAGGAACAGCACTTCCTATTCCTAATCCCTTTGGAATTCTTTAGGACAGGTCCAATAGCCTTTAATCAAAGCCAGAAAAGATTCCAGCTCTGCCTTGTGAAGTCATTAAACATTCTTTTCTCCTGTTAATCCCCTTAAGATGGAAATAAAAATTATGGTAACTAAATAATAATAATATTTAGAAAAAACATCCACTCATCAATCTTACCCAAGCCGGAACTAATACTGCGGGAGTAGAATTCTGACAAACATGAATTAACTATATTTTAACCAATTCTCCGGGAATTCATGCAACTCTTGATTGCTTCATGTATGTGACGCTAAATCAACTTTAATCCCCCAAATAAATTTACCAATTATTCTGGCCATCATTTTGTATTCTTTCCCTTTTCCTTGTTATTCCCCGACTTCTTGTCAGAGCAAAATTATGTTTCAGGACTTTTCAGTTTTCTATTCCTGCGATAGTTGAGGTTGTAGGAAATACTTGCCATTGCTTGTTTTTCTACCGTAGAAGGATTCTACAGAATTAAGAAATATTAACATAAATCTACCGGATTCTTTTATGCAGGAGATTATGACCTTTATTGTTCCTCCAGTATTATGGATTATTTGTCTTGTCCTTGTCATACCTGGTTCTCTGGGGAGTTTAGGATGCAAGGATGAAGGTCCAGAGAGATTAATATGGACCCTTTGCCAACAATTGACTTCTTCATTGTGCACCAAACTTCTAGTTATTATCATCTCTGTTATCATATCAAGAGCTCTACTATTCATAACATCCAAAACTCTTGTTTAGCTTCTTTTTAATAATTGTTGTGACCTAGGCCCAAGTAGCTCCGCAGACTGCTGGTGGACCACAACAATAATAATATCAATATTTTAATGGCACTTAAAGTTGTGGCAAGTTGTCCCGCAGCGGGTTGGCCATGGCAAGTTGGCCATGGAGCGTTGGCCACAGAGAATTGTCATAGACCCAAGTTCAGAAAAACTAGATAAACATGTGGTTCATGCTTATCAACCTCATTCAGCAACCATTTGAAGTTGTGACAGAACTGACCAAGTGGTACTTATGTCCAGTTCTTGATGTTCCAACCATCGCCACGTCCCCACAGTCATGTATCATGATTTGGGTGCTTGGGAAACTGCTTGCATTTACAACAGTTGTAGTGTTGCCCCATGGCAACAAGACTGCCATTTGCAACTTTCTCTGCCTACTTCCCACAAACAAAGTCAACGGGAAATCTAGCAGGAATGATTGCAAGTTGTTCTGGTTCCTCTGAACTTCCTCCACTCGCATCCGACCCCGCTACATCATCTTTCCAACCTTTCTTTATGGACACCCATCTACACCATCCACCTCCTGTACTTGCACACACAAGATTTCCTTCCTTGTGTGTATTGGGCAAAGCTGAGATGGGTTGGATCCTTACTCATAACTTTTTTGAGTAACAAAATTCAACTGAAGAGAAAGTCCACTATATGACAGATTTTAAATATTATCAGAGCAAATATAAGTGGATTTCTTGAAAGATTGGATATTCACTTCATAAGTATCTCATGGCTCCGGATGTTCCATTTCAGAAAAGAAGGGGCTTTTGTTGGCATCCACAAGGAGAAGAGGGAAGAAACAGAAAGAGCCTTGGTGGCGCAGCAGACTAAAGCACTGTTAAGTAACACTAGCTGCCTGCAATTACTGCAAGTTCAAATCTCACCAGGCTCAAGGTTGACTCAGCCTTCCATCCTTTCGAAGTAGATAAAATGAGGACCCAGTTTGTGGGGGCAATAAGATGACTTTGAATAAAAAAGAACACCGCTTGAGGGGGGCAAAAGCCCTACTAAGCAGGTATATACAAAAGTATGCAGGCTATTGCTTAACGCATTGTAAGCCGCCCTGAGTCTCCGGAAAAGGACGGCATATAAATCGAACCAATAAATAAATAAATAAACAAACAAACAAACAAACAAACAAACAAACAAACAGCAATCCACTAACCCAATTCTAAGCTCCGGTTATGTCCTGACACTCCACCATATCACTTCTACTCTGCATTACATTTCAGAGTTTGGACATACTCAGCACATATGGAAATTATACGTATTCTATAATGGCCACATTGGGTATCCCTGTGCCTGCTCCAATCAAGGCACACTTTAACTGTTCACAAAACAAACGTAACTTTGTCAATGAAGAAACTATTTTTTGGATTTGCACATTTACACTGAATAAAGCCAGTCTGGTGTAATGGTTAAGCCACCAGGCTAGAAATCAGGAGACTGTGAGTTCTAGTCCCACCTTAGGCACAAAGCCAGCTGAATGACCTTGAGCCAGTAACTCTCTTTCAGCCCTAAAAAGAAGACAATGGCAAACTACTTCTGAAAAACCCTGCCAAGAAAACTGCAAGGATTAGCCCAAGCAGTCACCAGGAGACAAGATTGACTCGAAGACACATTTGGGTGCTATTTAGAACCATAAATTGTTTAGAAGAAAAAGAAACTGCAAGGAAAATAATTATTATTGGCTTGGATTGAGTATTACCACGATGTATATAGTCCAGATGGTCAGAGCTCAACAGACAACAGTTAAGGTTCACGTTGGCACTGAAAGATAAAGTCACTATTTGTTATTATACACATATTTGAATATACACTTTGTCTCATCTTGTTACTATAAGCAGCTGTGTATAAGAATAAATAGGATTATCATTGATCTGCTGCCTCCATATCCTAACTCATCTTTGAGTCATCTTTCCACTGAATCTCTAAGCTTATTACTTCCATCAGTCACAACAATGGACAAATACTTTTCTTCTTTGGGGAGAGGGACTACAGTACCCATCTGAGGCTGACCTGCCAGGATTTGCCTAATCCTGGATGGATTCCATTAGATCAGACATTAATTGCTAAAAACACACGGCACAATTTACTTGCAGTCTCTTTGCTACTTAGAGGCAATGAAGTGAAAGAAGTGATTTAAAGCAGAAACCAAAAAGGAAGTCTCTCCAATTATAGCAAGTTCTTAGAAGCAAAAAACTTGATAAATGTAATAGGGGAGTATGCTATGGCAAACTAAAAGGAAGGGGGGAAAAACTATCAAAGAGAATGCAACAGATTTTACTCACAGAGTAAGCCAAGTCTTTTAATTTCTGCACAAAAGCTGGTAACAGTGGACAAAGAAATATGATGCATACTATTCATATCAAGCATTTTCTTAAATGCTGATATCTGCAGTATTCATAAACAGCTAATAGCATTAGCTGTTCCTAAATGAGTCACTTTGCATCATCTATGGTGGTTCACCCAAATGCCCACATACTGCACCCATGCCTGCAAAGAGACACACAGATGCACAAACGATACTTCTCTATGCTTCTTTCTCTTAAAAAAAAAGTTACTGGGTATGTATATGAAATCCCATTTTAAAATAAAATATGCTTTGTATCAAAATATGCTTAAGCTACATTTCTTGACTTTCATCCTGCAATGTGCGCTTGTAAAATGGGTGCTCTGAGGTACCTTTAAATTAAAATATAACTGACAGCTATTATAAACCTTGGATGCTTGAATTCAAATGTGCATTTCAATTCACATCAGTTTACTACACGTATTTAAAGGTGTTGCTTAAATTAAGGACTGGTGCTGTTGTGCAATATAATATTCGGAAGAAAACTTCATCTTCACCATTTGATTCCAAGACGTATGGGTTAATGCACAAATAAATGAATCACTCAGCACTATCTCCAATGATTTATAGCAAGAGGAACCAAGAACAGTACAAGTGCAAGGTAGACAACGTGAAATAAAAAAAATCACTTAAGATTACAGCTAATTCAATCAGAAAGCAAATTAAAGCAATTGAACAAGAACACCAAAACTAATTCAGTGGTTTTTTTTAATGAGGCATTAGCCAAAACTTTCTGCTTGCCAAACAAAGCACGAATTTGGAACAAAGAGGGGAGATGACAGCATTCCAAGGGGGATTTTGCACATTTTTAAATTACCAAAGAGAGAGAGAGAGAGATCCGTATTTTAAATTAATTTGAATAATGCCCAAAACTATGAAAAGCATGCAGGCAAAGAGTATTTGAATTCAGAAGACTGTGGTAAATCCTCTGAACAGAAGCAACCAGCACCAGGTTTCCCCTTACCTAAATCAGATGCCATGGCAATCATGGATTTGGTACCCACATCGATCTAATGCTGTTGTGTTGACAAAATTCAGTTTTGCAATGGCAAGATCATATGATAGGCTTAGATTCTCTCCAGCCCAGCAGACCTAGGAGGAGCTCCACATCTCTGCACTCGGCAAGTTTATAATTCAAAAGCATCATAAGCAAATTGCCTGGCTTCCCCTAAGGGCTCTGCACTGCAGAGAACGCATCACAAAGCACACCAATGAGCTCGAAATTGTGGGAAGGCAGAAAAAGCATCGATTTTGTTTCAGTTAAAATAGCTGAAAGGGAAAACTAGTTGTTTAAGCTTTCAAACCACTGAAGGAAAATGCAAGGGGAAGCTAAAAGGTTTTCAACAGTTATTACATCTGTTTAAATTCTTCAAACTCTGTATTAAGAGAGAAAGCCAAGCAAGGTTACCTAATACAATAGGCATTTTTGTAAACGGTTATAATTTTTTTCCCCTCTCTCTTCTTAAGCTGGGCGCATTCTTGGTGCCACTTCTATTGAGCTTTCACCATGAGTATTTAACATACAAATCTTGTTCTATGAGCTTATTAGAGAGGAATAGAAAACTTAAAGAGAAGAATGGCACCAGGAATGGTGGCTATGCACAAATTAGTAGGAAAGCTTAATTACAGCATAAATGGTTGTGAAGCCTGAAAAGAAAACTGTTGGCATGTGACAATGTGCTGGATTGGACTGGACTAAACATATAGCCATTTCACCACAATAAAATAATTGCAAGACAGCCATATTGCTTGCCTAGAATATAACTTTTGGAGGTTTTTTTTTACAAGTGTGCTGTTTAAATGTTTTTAGTATTATGAATTATGTACTTTAACAATTAATGGGGGTATCATGCAGCCTTGGAAGACTGCTGCCTATCTTGAGGGCCCTCCCTTCTAAGAATGGAGCTATCTGTGCAGTGCCCTGCAGAGCAACTACTGGAGCCATTAGGGCAGTGGTTCTCAACCTGTGGGTCGGGACCCCTTTGGGGGTCGAATGACCCTTTCACAGGGGTCGCCTAAGACCATCGGAAAACATATATTTTCAATAGTTTTAGGAATAATTTTATGGTTGGGGGTCACCACAACATGAGGAACTGTATTAAGGGGTCGTGGCATTAGGAAGGTTGAGAACCACTGCATTAGGGAGTATTTATTTATTTATATCCCATATTTCTTATTTTTACAAATAATTTAAGACGGCGAAAGTATCTAAGACTTCTTTCTCCTCCTATTTTCCCCACACCACCACGTTATGAAGTTAGTAGGGCTGCCTGAAACAGTGCGGCTGGCCCAAAGTTACCCAGCTGGCTTTTGTGGCTAAAGCAGTACTTGAACTCATAATCCCTTGCTTTCTGGCCTGGTGCCTTAACCACTAGACCAAACTGATTCTCTAGCAATAACTACCAAAACCAGAGGTGACTCGTTTGCAAGGCCTTGTCGTGAAGAGCCCTTTAATTTCCAAATATTTTTTTTCCCGAAAGTGAGCAGTTCTACACCTTCCAATTCACCAATCCTAAACTTGATTTTCTGCAACTCAAGACATTTTTTAATTTTTTTAAAAAATGTATCTAATGCCATACATAAGAGGCTTCAGAATAAAAGATGTAACTTAGGTGCAAACCATACTCGCCTCTTTTAAGTAGGGAACAACTGAATTCATAAAAGAAATAATTTTAACAAATAGTTTTGAAGTCTAAGACTATAAGTAAACATTGTTGGGTGATTCAGCCCCTTGTGATGTTTCTTTATTGGAATATGCAGCAACGAATGTTTTAGAATGACTCTAAACATTGGAAGCAAAGGCTGAAGAGCTGTCATGGCGCAGTGGTTAGAATGCAGTATTGCAGGCTACATCTGCTCACTGCCAGGGGTTCGATCCTGACTAGTTCAAGGTTGACTCAGCCTTCCATGCTTCCCAGGTCGGTAAAATGAGGATGCAGATTGTTGGGGCAATATGCTGATTCTGTAAACTTCTTAGAGAGAGCTGTAAAGCCCTATGAAGAGATATGTAAGTCTAAGAGCTGTTGCTATTGCTATCACTTGTACCTCGGGGTAACTAGCAAGGAGAGAAGAGCCGTATTATGTATTTCCAGGGTAAATTTCTTCCTGGATGTGCACTGAGTATTAGCAGGAATAGATCCCAATTTTCCTTGCAAATAATAAGACAAATAAAATTTTAAAATGTGTTTCATTGAAATTAGTTTAATGAAATCTGTAATGATTTTAGGTAATCTAAAATCATTACAACCTGAGTCCTGAGGAGAAGGGCGGTATATAAATTCAATAAATAAATAAATAAAATAAATAAGAACCAAATATTGTATTCTTAGTTAAATTAAAAAATATATATTTTTCATACTGGTCTGTCACATGCCGCGTTTGCTAATATTCGCACAATGTATGCTTCAATCTAGCTGTAGTGCATCATGAAAGGAAAACAAAGGCCAGCTGACAGATAATCAACTTTTTTTTTTTGATCCTGTACCTCACAATCTGCTTCTGTATTATATTCTGTTTCCTGGACACATAATACAGCAAAGCCCTAGGATATAGTGGAGTAAAGGTGCATTTGAGGTAATCTGGCCTCAGAATGGAAGATGCACAGCCCAATATGTCTACACTACTTCGAGACTGTTTAATCCACATAAAGACTCTTAAAAACAAAACCCAGCTCAGTGGCTGGCATTTCTAAATAGTTCTATATCAAGAGCATGGTAAATATAAAAGACTTAGGTATTTTGTGGCATACCTAACTAAATCTCTTTTGTCTACTTCAATTCAGAATGTTACTCACACCCCTAAATGAAACATGGATTGAGTATGTTGTCATTGTAAAAGAAAATTCATAGTTTATCCAGAATATTTTCAAATTTAGGGGGAAACAGTGACTATAGCAGCGTGATGGCGAACCTATGCCACACGTGCCACAAGTGGCATGCAGAGCCCTCTCTGCAGGCACGCGAGCCGTCGCCCAGCTCAGTTCCACCATGCATGCAAACGCCTCCCACCAGCCAGCTGGTTTTTGGGTCTCTGCCATGCATACGCAGTGTGCGGGGTGCACGCAGGAGATGCGTGCATATGTGCAGGGTGTGTGGGGGGGTCATGCGCACCTGGGTGGGGTCATGCGCACTGATGGGAGTCATGCGGCATGTGTGAAGGGTGGGGGGCGTGCACACATGCGCAGGGGCGGGGCACACGGGGGCGCAGGGTGAGCGCATTGCTTTATGAGTGTTTGCATGTGCACAAGTGCCTTTGTGCGCGTGCACACTTTGGGCACTCTGTGCCGAAAAGGTTAGTCATCACTGCTATAGTATCTGTAAAGATTTTCTCTGTCCTACAAAAACTTATCAAATTAGCTATTAGGTAACTACTAAAAGAAATTTACATTAAATATTAAGACATACTTGGCCTTAATGACCACTGCAAAAAAGTCATAAAATTGGTCACTCACATGAAGACCAGCTTTATGGCCTTCATGTCCTATGACCTAATTGCCAGGTTCAATTACAGGTAGTCCTCTACTTACAACAGTTCATTTAGTGATTGCTGACAGCTACAACAGCACTGAAAAAAATGACTCGTGGCCGTTTTTTCACACTTACAACCGTTGCAGCATCCCTTTGGTCACATGATCAGAATTCCAATGGTTGGCACCTGCTTCATACTTATGACGGTTGCTGTGTCCTGAGGTCATGTGATCCGCTTTTACGACCTTCTGACAAGCAGAGTCAATGGGGAATCCAGATTAATTTAACAACCATGTTAGTAACTTTAATAAATGATTCACTTAACAACTGTGGCAAAAAAAGTCGTAAAATGGAACAAACTCACTTAACAAATGTTTCACTTAGCAACATAAATTTTGGGCTCAACTGGGGTTATAACTGTACAGTCTTTAATCGAGGACTATCTATACTGGCATCCTATTCTCTTACATAGCACAGAGAAGTTGGCTATTTGTGACGTCCATGATAAGGAATAGGATCACTTCACTTCACCATTCATGAAAGAAAAACAATATCAAAATGTTCAAGGGAGGAGCAGCAGTTTACAACACTGTTAATTGAACAGCACAGTTTATTCATTTCCTATTCTACAGTATAGCCATAACCGGTAATTTTGAGAAAGATTAATTACATTTGCATTGCCTCTTAACACTTTGATTTGTGTCACTTGCTGCAACCATTGAAATAATGTCTTTGTTCGCAGGTACAATTTCTTCTACCACATGTGGTTCCCCTTTGCTCTCCAGGCTGTTCAAAAAGTCAGCAACCTACATTTTTGTTTTGTCTTTTTTATTCTGAAGACTTCTCTGAAAGGGAGGATGGAGAAAGGAAAGGGGGGTAAGCACGAAAAAGACAAAAGGGAAGGAAATCCAAGGGGCTCTCACAACCAGTTGAATGGAAGGAGAAGGGATGATCCAAGGTGTCTATTTGGAAGTAGATGGTATAGGTAAGGTCTTTGACTTACAACAGTTTATTTAGTGACCATTCAAAGTTACAATGGGATTGAAAAAGTGACCATTATGACCGTTTTTCACACTTATGGCCTTTATGGCATCCCCATGTTCACATTATCAAAATTCAGATGCTTGGCAACTGACTCATATTTAGAATAGAATAGGAATAGGAGTAGGATAGAACAGCCAAGCTATCTCAGGAATTCTGGGAGTTGAAGTCCACAGGTTGTAAAAGAGCCACATTTGCCCACCCCTGGGATAGAATAACAGAGTTGGAAGGAACCTTGGAGGTCTTCTAGTCCAACCCCGTGCTTAGGCAGGAAACAATATACCATATCAGACAAATGGCTATCCAATCTCTTCTTAAAAGCTTCCAGTGTTGGAGCATTCACAACTTCTGGAGCCAAGTTGTTCCACTGATTAATTTATGACAGTTGGAGTGTCCTGAGGTCATGTGATCATCTTTTGTGATCATCTGACAAGCAAAGTCAATGGGGTAGCCACATTCACTTAACAACCGTGTTACTAATTTAACAACTGCAGCAATTCACTTAGCAGTTATAGCAAGAAAGGTTGCAAAATGGGACAAAACTCACTTAACAAATGTCTCAGCAACATAAATGTTGGGCTCAATTGTGGTCATAGGTCGAGGACTACCTGTACTATGCAATACTTTACTGAACTTCCTCTGTTGAGCTGTGTTTTCATCACTCTCTTTGTTTTTCTTATCAGCCTTTAAGATTGCATAAAAGGAAGACGGAGAGGAAAAACTGAGGAGGGCTGAAGTAGAACTAATGCCAGGAAGAATGTTGTCTCCTTGATAACTCATGATTTGGATCCTATAAACTGCTTGGAAAGAATAGAATAGAATAGAATAGAATAGAATAGAATAGAATAGAATAGAATAGAATAGAATAGAATAGAATAGAATAGAATAGAATAGAACTCTTTATTGGCCAAATGTGATTGGACACACAAGGAATTTGTCTTTGGTGCATATGCTCTCGGTGTACATAAATAGACAAGGTACATTCATCAAGAATCATAAGGTACAACACTTAATGATAGTCATAGGGTACAAATAAGCAATCAAATCATCCTCGGAAACAATCAATATAAATCGAAGGATTGAGGGATGAGGTCTGAAAAACAGAGAGAAATCCAGAGAGATAAAGCTGTACTCTCTTAATAGAAACAGCAAGTTTCTATTCATTCTGGATACAAAGTTTTTAATCAAGAACATGTGATGGGTGTTATAGCTTAGCTGGTAAACAGATCTCAAGCCAAGTTCAGGAGTTATAACAAATAGTTCCAGTGTCATGTGGGAACAAGAGGAAGCCAACTTAAATTCAAGTCAACTCCTCTTATCAAGTATAAAAAGATCAATAGCATCCCTTTTCACTAATAAAGAAGCCACCACTGGAATCAAGGTTGTAGTTGTTTTAATTCTCATTCCTAAGGATCAAAACAGTCAATCAGAATTTCAAGCACAAAAACTTGCTGTGTGGTTAGCCAATGATACGCTGGTGACGATAATTCTCAGTCTTACAGATTAGATAAAGTTTAGCACACATAATGTTTGAAAATTTTGATTTGCTAAAGGTTTGTTCTTGCTTTTATTTTATAGGGATTTATAGGCTTTTCCAATTACAACCTTTTATAAATTTGTGAAAGTTTAGTTTTAGTTTGTTATTTCTGAATATCAACTAGATATTCATTAGATATTCATGCCTTGATAATCTTTTAAGTTTCTCTTTATATTACAGATCTTATTACTGTTGATAATTTTTCTGAATAGTTTTTATCCCAGAGCAGTGGTGGGATGCTCCCGGTTCGCACAGGTTCTATAGAACTGGTAGTAAAACCGGCGGGAGGCCCCGCCCACTGACCCTGACATCATGAAAATGCTTCTGTGCATGCGGAAAATGTTTTTGTGTGCGGCCCCGTTGTGAACCGGTAGTAAAGGTAAATAGAACCCACCCCTGTCCCAGAGCTATAATTGCACTCAACAATGAACTAAAGGGCCACCATCAGTGAGCTGTTGGACAGTATTACTTGGTCTGTTTTGTGGATGTTTGGGTGGTTTAGAGGTGGGGAATTGTGGTGGGTGGGGGGTGTTTGGGGATTGTTGTGTGTGTTGGACCTGGTATTTGGGTGTTAAGTGAATTTCGTTATATGGGTATACTGTGTATACACGTACAATGACAATAAAGTTGTTGTTGTTGTTATTGATAGATGTTATCTGTATTGTACTATTTTAGTATTTTTTATTCCATCTTTATGTTTTATAAACAACCCAAGGTGGCACACATACATAATACTCCTTCCTCCCCCTATTTCTCTCACAACAACAAACCTGTGAGGGGAATTGAGCTGAGAGAAAATGACTGACCCACGGTCATCCAGTCAGCTTCCATGCCTAAAACAGGATTAGAACTCACAGTCTCCTGGTTTTTAGGCCAACATTTTAACCACTGCACCAAACAGATTCTCAGGTTCATAGTTAGTAGCTGGTTTCACTTTTTTAAAGTACTTGTTTACTGTATTAACATTTTATCTTGTATTTATCTGCTGATGGTGGACTGATGTGTGTACAGTAGCCAACATACAATCTTTTAAAATAAGTTTCTTATTAAAATTATAATGAAGTACACAACAAGCAAAAATACAATCCAGTCTCAAAAATTAAATAAAGACTTGATCAAAAATTGATAGTACAGAATTTAATACTGTGTTTGCCTGAAAATAAGACCCTGTCTTATATTTTTTTTGAACTCTGAAATAAGCGCTTGGCCTTATTGCCATGCACTCAAAAGCCCCATTTGGGCTTATTATCAGGGGATGTCTTATTTTGGGGGAAATGGTAGTAAACAATTGAAAAAAGAAGCTGGTATACCCACTTTAAAAATGCATCTATCTTTCTATATATTTATTACTTTTATTAAAATGCTATCAACATCATTTCTTGTTACAACAAAAAGGTCAAACTCAGAACAAAGCAAGCAGATACAGTGAGCAGAATGTATGCAGATAACTAGGAGTTTCTGGCAATATTCCCCAAAGTTGGGCCCAATGAGAATAATACATTGTTTAGTTCCACAAGCCATCGGTTTAAAGGAGAAGAGGATTGCAAGATTTTCAACCGCTCTATTCCAGACTCTAACAAAAAAAGCATTTATAAGAACAGCTAACTGCTGCTTTCAAAAGTCATCTAGAAGGACAGGGTTCTATTATCAGAAAAGTTGGGATAAAAGCTTCTGGCCTTAGCAGGAATAAGGAATGCTTCATCTTGACCACAATTTTTAAACTTTTAGATTTTGGAGTTTTAGCAACTTCCTAGAGAGAGGAAACTTTGCCCAAATAAAAACCAGTTTTCTACCACCATGTCTCTGAAGATGTACCTTCATAACATTAAGTAATTTGCAAAGAAAAGCTTCTGTACTGTGTTTCATATCATGCATGCAGATATCCAACATAGCGTGTTTAAGATGGTTTAAGACTTCAGGACAATTTCAAGTCAGCAGTAGCTTGGGTTATAACTTGGAAACAATCCTTTGCTGATTCTAAAGGTAAAGGTTTCCCATGTCCAGTCATGTCCGGAAGTGTCTTTGGACAATGCTGGCTCCCTCGCTAAGAAAGAGATGAGTAACACCCCATTTCTGGTGCTCATCTCTATTTCTTAGCCGAGGGAGCCAGCCTTGTGGCCAGCATAACTATATGCTGAGGCGCATGGAATGCTGTTATCTTCCCACCAAACTGGTACCCATTTATCTACTCCATGCTTTCAAGCTGCTAGTTTGGCAGGAGCTAGAGCATGTAACGAGAGCTCACCCCATTGCGTGGCACTATCAGCCTTTCACTTGACAAGCTCAGCATCTTTAACCACTGAGCCACTGCACTCCCTTTTGTTGATTCTATAAGGTGACTATTTCCAACAATACTATAGATTTGTATAGTATAATAGTATTTTGGTGAGTATTCAACTTGTTTTCAAAGCCTTTTTTAACCATGCCTAAACTGGCAATAGTTGTGGTGAGCTATGCACTATAATCCTAAACTTAATTTTTTAAAAGTTATATCGCCTGATCAGTGTCCCATCTGAGTGAAATTTTGATTTACTTCAATTCCCATTGCTCTACACTTAGTTAAAAATTGCACCATCATGCAAACAGAAACACAACCATCCAGAACGCTGAAATACTCTGAAGAAGGCAGGGAAACAAGAAAGAACTGAAAGACTGTTCTGGAGTATAATTCCTCAACTCCTTGTCTTTCCTGAAAAGTAGAGAATGGAAATATGAATTAGTCAACAGTATCTCCTTCCCTTTCAGAACGGAGCCTTGGTGGAGCAGCGGACTAAAGCGCTATTAAATAGCACTTAGCTGCCAGCTGCCTGCAATTACTGCAAGTTCAAATCTCACCAGGCTCAAGGTTGACTCAGCTTTCCATCCTTTGAGGTAGGTAAAATGAGGACCCGGATTGTGGGGGCAATAAGATGACTTTGTATAACAAAGAACACTGCTTGGGGGGGGGGGGGAAAGCCCTACTAAGCAGGTATATACAAAAGTATGAAGGCTATTGCTTAACGCATTGTAAGCCACCCTGAGTCTCTGGAGAAGGGTGGCATATAAATTGAACCAATAAATAAATAAATAAATTCCCAGCAGTAACATTTGCATAAACTTTTATTGGCTGTTGGGGTAATTTGAAATTCTGAATCACTGGAGTTGCTTCTCATATGAAACGTGTACAATAGAAGATTTCATCTGTCTAACAGTTCTGTTTGTGATTGTACAATATTTTGGGGTCATCTATAACTTTGGCTACTTTGCTATTAATCTCTTAAATAGGTTTATAAATATGTTTATAAATATGTTTTAAAAACAGATTCCGTAAAGGATCTGTACTGTTTTCTTCCCTTCATTGTGAGCGGGAAAAAATTCTGTGTCTATCTTCTTCCTGTTTTTAACCAATTTTGTGAAAAACAAAATTTTATGAAAAGCCTTATTTTAAAATAAGTCTTGAGAAACAATAGCATTTACCATTGGTAAATTTATGCTAGAGAAAAGGAACTTGTTCTTCTGATACCAAGTAATTAATGTATACAATTAGAACAAGAAATCACAATGAGACAATTCAACGACCGTAAGGAATAATTATCTTATATATCAGGGGTCTTCACGTTTTTCAGGGCTAAAAATGGCTAAATCTAGGACAAAGCTAAACTCAGTGTAATTTAAATCAAATAAAAGTTAGATAGTTAAACCAAGTAAATATAGATCGTCCCTATTTTAATAATTTCTTCCTTCTGACACATTAAAAACTTATTTTATTAGTGACATTTGGTGGACGTTAATGAATATGTCCAAAGCTGTCAGAGACTGCATACAACTTGGGCAGAGGTGGGTTTCAGCAGGTTCTGACCAGTTCTGGAGAACCGGTAGTGGAAATTTTGAGTAGTTTGGAGAACTGGTAAATACCACCTCTGACTGACCCCGCCCCATCTATTCTCTGCCTCCCAAGTCCCAGCTGATCGGGAGGAAATGGGGATTTTGCAGTAACCTGCCCCTGGAGTGGGGAGGAAATGGAGATTTTACAGTATCCTTCTCCTGCCATGCCCACAAGCCACACCCACCAAGCCATGCCATGCCCACCATGTCCACAGAACCGGTAGTAACAACATTTGAAACCCACCACTGAACTTGGGGTTTTAGTTATTAGCAAAAACATTGAAAGAAAAGAGATTTTGGAGGGGAAAAAATAAAACACTTGAAGGGGAAATCCCAAAACAGCCCCATGGAGAGACTAGATATGCCACAGCAGTCTGTATAGGAATAGGAAAGAAAATAAAACAGAATAATAATAATAAAATAACAGAGTTGGAAAGGATCTTTTAGGTCATCTTGTCCAACCCCCTGCTCAAGCAGGAGACTCTGTACCATTTCTGAAAGATGGCAGTCCAGTCTCTTCTTGAAAGCCTCCAGTGATGTAACTCCCACAACTTCTGAGGGCAACCTGTTCCATTGGTTGATTGTTCTCACTGTCAGAAAATTTCTCCTTATTTCTAGGTTGAATCTCTCCTTGATCAGTTTCCATCTATTATTCCCTGTTTGGCCTTCAGGAGCTTTGGGAAATAGGTTGACCCCTTCCTCTCTGTGACAGCCCCTCAAATATTAGAACACTGCTAACATGTCTTCCCTGGTCCTTCTCTTCATTAGACCAGCCATGCCCAGTTCCTGCAACTGTTCTTCATATGTTTTAGCCTCCAATCCCATAATCATCTTTGTTGCTCTCCTCTGCACTCTTTCTAGACTCTCAACATCTTTTTTATAGTGTGGTGACCAAAAGTGGATGCAGTATTCTAGGTGTGGCCTTACTAAGGCTTTATAGACTGGTATTAGTACCTCTCATGATCTTGATTGTATCCCTCCGTTAATGCAATTTAGGATTGCATTGGCTTTTTTAAAAGGTTGGCAACTGAACCCAGGTGTTCAACCTATGTCAAAGTCACCTAACAATGAGATGGATGGCATATAAATTTAATAAATAAATAAAAAGTCTGCTTGGCAATTATAACCATAAGAAGTCTGCCTTTAGCAGAGAAATAATCTCTGCATCTATGAAGGAATAATCTCTAAATAGCCTCTGATTCTTTGCTCAATCAACTGTTCCCTAAACCAGATATTTTAGACCAGATGCTAGGATTAGAGATCATCTACTTAAAGCACATCTAATGCATTAGATTATTTCATGCTCTCTAAAAAAATACACACCACAACAGGTTATTTCATACTAACAGTGAGATATTACTATCCAGGCAGAATTAGCTGCTTCTAATATAGATCTCTGATGGGAAGCAGTGGCTCAATGGCTAAGACACTGAGCTTGTCAATCAAAAGGTCGGCAGTTCAGCAGTTCAAATCCCTAGTGCCGCATAACGGGGTGAGCTCCCATTACTTGTCCCAGCTTCTGCCAACCTAGCAGTTCAAAAGCATGTAAAAATGCAAGTAGAAAAATAGGGACCACCTTTGGTGGGAAGGTAACAGCGTTTCGTGCATCTTTGGCGTTTAACCACATGACCACGGAGACGTCTTCGGACAGCGCTGGCTCTTTGGCTTTGAAACGGAGATGAGCACCACCCTCTAGAGTCGGGAACAACTAGCACATATCTGCGAGGGGAACCTTTACCTTTTATCTTTAATATAGATCCCAGATTTTATTAATCCAATTAAAACACATGTAACACATGTAGATTATAGAGTTTAACAAAATAATTTTTCAGCTGTAGTTGGAGATTCTTTGCTGAACAAGCTAGATAAAATACAAGACAGCAAGCAAAGCAACCACTGTATTCTTGAAAGACAGCCAATATTGCTATGTGTCAATCTTCCTAGGAAGCATAACAAGTGAAATAATGATGGAAGTTGTAGCATGTACGTTAATCCAGCCATTATAGCTTGTAGATCACTACTTACACTGTATACACATTCAGTGCTTTGTTCTGGCTTGTTAAACAAATCATGGTTGTTATCCTTGATTGAATCCTTCATTGGGGAATCATCTCAGAATAATACCATGCCATTTGTCCATAGAAGAAAACATCAAGTATCTTCCAGAAATATAAACACATTATATCCATGGTGTTCCCATGATCTACAAGACTAATAACCTTAACAAGATAAAGTTTACTTAGCATAGCCTGGTTGAAAAAATTCAGATTGATTCTTGTTAATTAATACATTCTTTTCAAAGTGCTCACAAGGAGCTCCCTGATGTATTTTAGAATTTTTCATCAAGTTCCTCAATGTATAGTTTTTAAATCCAGCTTTTTTAGGAATGGGACATTGTTCATAAGGAACATTCTGTTATTTTTAACGTTCCTTCAATTTTTCAGATATTACAAACTTTATTCAGCATCTGGGTCCTCTTTAATCACTTTTAAAAATATCTTGTGCTCCAACTTCCTTGTTGCATCATTTGTTCTATTTATTCCAAGTCGAAAGAGTGAACAAAAGAGGAATTAAGCAATTCTACTGTACCTCTCCATCATTTATAAAGATTTCCACAAAGAGGTTGGTTCTTTTTCTGGTCTTGAACTCTCTATCTCTTTGAGTTTGTGTGTATGTGTGTGCGAGTGCTTCTTTATGTAATTTTCATTTTTCTCTTTTGCTGTTGTTTTAACAAAAAGCTAAGCAAGTAATGTACAGTTATGCCTTCAAGGTTTTAATTTGCAGAACCTACCACTTTCCTAACCATTTAGATACCTAACCATGAGGGCCTAACTTTTATTTTAGCTCTCTGACACTCAATTATGCTTATTTTTTTTCCTTTCCGCAGTGATATCTTTTGTACCTAAAAAGTGAGACTATTCAGAGGAAGAAAGCACCCTATAAAGCAAACCTTCTATCATTACTGAAACTGGATAATGAAACCTCGAAACCTTATTACAGCGGATTCAATAGCCTCTCCTACCTCCAGGCAACAAAAAGATAAACAGAAAGGAAGAGTTACAAACAAAGTAATAAAGCTAAATAAAATTGAGCCTAACCAAAAAGAGGCAAACCTAACTATAGACTTATATTCAGTGGTGGGATTCAGCCAGTTCACACCACTTTGGGAGAACCGGTTGTTAACTTTCTGAGCAACTTGGTCAACTGGTTGTTGGAAGAAATCATTAGGGCAGAGAACCGGTTGTTAAATTATTTGAATCCCACCACTGCTTATATTGATTATCCATTCAAACCGGTCTCTTAATTTGCACTTTAGTATAATACCTCTTTCAAGCATTTCTGTATATATGGGCTGGAGCCCAATAGGTATGAATATTAACATATGGGGCAGAGTGTTGTTTTGGGGCACCAGAAGTTACTTTTTGATGTTGAACTTATATATATTTTTAATGTTTTTACTATTGTTTTTGTGGACGGCCGTGTAAGGGTTTTAATTAAATACATAATTAAACTTTGGTTAAATTTAGACTCGTGTGCTACAATGCTATCATTGCAGAGCAGATAAGAAAGGTCTTTAGTGACAATTCCTATTGCCCTGAATATGCAGCAAAAATTGCTCTGAAGTCTGCTGAGCACAGCAAAAATGAATTACTAGAGAGCGAAGATTTTTTTTTTTGAAAGCATGCCACATCAAAATGAGAAAAAAAGATGATCTATGTACATGGACATTTTGGTATTCAATTCAAAACCTAATTGACTAGTCTTTGGCAGCATTTTATTTCCAGAGACCCAAAATCTTGGAAAGCCCTGTTTAGTTCAGCACATTATGAGCCCATCCATTTTTTCCCCCTTTAAATAGAAACACAGGAGCACAAAACAATTGCTATTTTCTTATCTTCTCCTAACACAATGTATTTATTAAAATTAAACAATTCCTGTTTTGCATCTAAAATAGCCAGTTTTAGTATGATATGCAAGGTATTACATTCCACAATTAGGCCCTGGAACATTTGTGTGTGTGTGTGTGTGCCCACACACATGCACATACTTCAATCACATGCATACCAGTGGTGGGTTTCTACCGGTTCGCCCCGGTTTGGGCGAACCGGTAGTGGCAGCGGTGGGAGGCTCTGCCTACCCACCCGGACATCATCATGGAAGCTCTATGCATGCGCAGAAGCACCATACATGAGCGAAGCAAGCACGCATGCACACTCACAGTTCCAAACCAGTAGCAAAGGTAAGTGGAACCCACTACTGATGCATACATTTATATAGTTACCATACATATTTATAAAATTAAGTCGAATAATTCCTTTATCCAACAACAAAGCAGATTTATACTATCCTATCTAAACAGATACACCAATGCATATGTATTTAAATGATCTTAGATGTATCTCTTCCCTCTTGTAACTCCCTCTTAAGAGATGGATTTGTGCTACAGCTAAGAAGAGCTATTCAGAAGTTCTATTAAAATCTTGAAATGTTTAGGACACTTCAATTCTCAATGAAGCGTACAAGATCCATTGAATTTGTCCCACCTAAAAAGGATAATGCTTGTTTCAATTTGTAGAATCACGGAATTCTAGAATGAATGAGTTTAAATTATCTTTATTGGTCATTTAATCTAACACCCTGGTAGCACAGAAATGTACTAGACCACTTTTGAGGCAAATTGCACCAAGGCTTAACAGCTCTTACCAAAACCTTTTTTAATTTCAACCCAGCAATTATTTCTCCTGTGTTTGGTTTAAACCAAAATTAAAACTGTCCCCTCTTATATATTTGTAGATCGCCATTGTATCTCCCCTATTTTCTTTTGGCAAGCCAAACACACTTCACAGATCCTGGCTTCCAATTCCATTATCATATGAACTGGTTCCAGCACTTCAATATCCCAAAGCTGGACAAAAACTGGACATAATACTGCAAAGTGCACTAGCACAAAACTATCGCTTCCCATGAGTTGAACATAATGCTTAGAATTAATGCAGCCTCCATCTGCACTGTCCTTTTTAGAAGCTGCGTCACACTGCTTGGTCCCACTCATCTGGGGGTCCATTAGCACTCCTACATCTTTTCCTACCATAAGTAGAACCTTAGATTTGTCACTGTCAGGCGCAAGAAATCAGGAAGCAAAGAGGTTCAAATGACTACAGGCATTCTTGTAGGCACAAAAGGACTCACGACTAATGTTGTGCTTGACCCTCGAGCTCAGCCCAGTCATCTCCTACAGTCACAACTGAATAGTATTGTCTTGTTGGGTATAGCCAACATTCCATCTGTTAAGGCAAATTGGTGGTGGTGGGTGTTTCTGCCAAGATGTTAATCAGTAACGAGCATGCCATGTGCGGATATGATAAATTTTTCATTCTCTTACTTACAGTATTTATAGATAGGGAGAATATCGCTGAAACAATAAAAGACTTATGGGGTAACCCACTCAATACTTCACTTTTGGATCATTTATAAGCACTCTTGGTGCTTGGTGAGCCACGCCCTTGGTGCAATGATTAGAATGCAGTATTGCAGGATAATTCTGCTGACTACCAACAGTTCGATTCTCACCAGCTCAAGGTTGACTCAGCCTTCCATCCTTCCAAGGTGGGTAAAATGAGGATCCAGATTATTGGGGGCAATATGCTGACTCTAAACTGCTTAGAGAGAGCTGGAAAGCACTGTGAAGCAGTATATAAGTCTAAGTGCTATTGCTGTTGGTGTGTCCAACCAACCTCAAATCCATTCGCCTGTATTTTTACTTCTTGTCCACAAGGATATCATGGCATTCCTTGTCAAAAGCTTTCCTACAATCAAAAGTACACTATATCCATAGCAGGCAGTCCTTTGGTCTCCCACACTAGTCATTCTACCATTAAAAAAGAGAAAGTGACTCACTCTTCAGCAACCATATAATTAATCGAACTGCCTGGTGCAAACATTTCTCATCAGGCTACTCGACTTCAATACCAGAAAAACGAGGTACTGAATTAAATGAACAACCAGCATTATGATATAAAGATAATAACCTCACACCGACACTCAGTGGGATCCCTCCATTTTTCCAGCCTGGTACTAAGCTGACTGACACATGGACCGCTATTCACTGTAACCCCTACTCATGCAATCATGGCCCCTCTGGAACAGGACGTGATATGGTACCGGGGCGGGGGGGGGGCAGCAATAGACAGGGAAGGTTGAACAAAAGCAGAATGCCTAGCCTTACATGAAGGTATTTTATAAACACACAAATCCAATGCTAGAAACAACTCACTATTATTTCCTAATATATAGTAGGGACGTTTCGGTTTTACAGGAAGATGGAGGGCAATGTGAGGCATCCACATTTTTTTTTCTGTAAAAAGATAAAAAACATTTTGACTTCTTGGGGTTGCCCAGCAATAGCCAAACCTTGTCAGCTGGCTTGCCTTCCCACATGCAGTATTATTAGCATTTCTTCACTATTCAGTAGTTGAATGCAAGGGATTGAAAACAGGAACGTTTTGGATCATGTACAATATTTAACCTTGAGGCACGGATGCTCCCTTAAACTAGAATTCACCGATTTTTTAACAGTATCTTTTATACTACCAGAACCTTGAAAATGTAACAAAAATGAAATGAAATCTACAGGCCATCGGCTTGAATGCCAAAAAGAGCTCTAAGTCAGTCCCATCAACATTCCAGAATAATGTGTCAAAGAGAGAAGCAGAATGACTTTTCTGTTTGAAGGAAACAATTGGGTCAGTTGATTGCCATTCATCTAGACTTCTATACATTGAGTCAAACTTAATTACTCCATACCAGGTTTCCTTTCCAACCACTTATATGGGAACACAACATCTGTGGTGGAGCCCCATGTGACCATTCTGATTCCCGAACAAAAGCAATAGGGTAATGTTTTCTTCTGTTCAGAAAGCAATCGAAGATTCAGTCTGGCATCTATTGTAGCATGGATGCACAATATCTATACAATTCCGATTTCCCTCTAGCAATCCCCAGACGGAATTTCCTAAGTCAAGTTGCTTCTGAACGACATAAATACAGATACGGAGCAAGATCAACAAAAAAGGGATGCCCATGTAGAAACATACACCCCATGTTTTATCCATATTTACTTTTTAAAGATTATAAAAAGGAAGCTGACTTATTGCACTACACTTTAGTATTGTCTTGCATGTCTGCGTTGTATGGCTATGTTATAGGTCACATCAATATGAAAACAGGAGTTGGTGGATGATTGCATCTCAGCCCTATGCTAGATGTGTGCCCATCTGACCACAAAAGGAAACAGTGATAAATTGAAGTAGTAGAATATATCTTGGAGATAATCCCATCATTATATATCATGCCAACCATTAGCAGTCAACTGGAGGTCCCATTGCCCCATGGTAGGCCTTCTTTGAGAATTCTGACAACCTTGTCTCAAAATTTCTAACCACTGGTGTGAAATAAGTTGTAGCTAACTGGGATTCCAATAACACAGATATAAACAAGCACTGCTTTTAGCATGAGAATCAGGTCCATTAAACAACATAAGATGATACAAATTTAGCAACGCATCTTCCAGAAATGGTCCATCCAACAATCATGAATGAAGCCTCAATCTCCATTCATTTAAACAACTGGATCCTCTGAGATCTTCTATTGTTTACACAAACTAGGTAACACTGAGAAAGCAAAATTTGAACTTTATGAAAAATTTAAATGCCCGAATTCAACTGGGTAGCTAGCACACAAAATCAGCTTATGCTCATGTTTATTTCAGTTAATGACCAGATAAAACAAAAGTTATACAGTATACAAAAGCTACAGTAGGAAGCATCTACACAAATAGCATACATTTGAGCATAAAGAAATAGGGGAATTATAATACATACCATCATTAGTAAAAAGAAGAGGTGAATGTACAAGATGCAATAAGTTAACTAAAGTATGTGAATATAAATGTACTACAGATTTTACTAGTCTGAGATAATGAAGTCAGTTGATGCTTCAACCCCATGTAACAGAAGGTTGGTATTTGCATGTATATATTGTATCTTAAATACAGGTTTCTCAGGTTCCAGTTTCTGAAATACTTAACACTGTTCATTTTTTGTAAAAATAAAATAAAATAAATGGAAATATGCAATAAATTAACACTGGGGGGGGGGCTAATGTCTTTTTGGGATAAAATACATGGAATTTCTTGATCACCAGAGAAGTTTCATATAAGAATGGCAGTTAAGAGAATGGCCAACATGGGTCAAAGTTGCCACTAACTCTAAACAAATATAAATTAAATAAGGATGTTTGAGTAACGGGTCTTCTAATCTGATCCAGTTGGGCAATTCTTACTATTATGGAGAATAGTTAGCCTCATGGGAAAATGGCATTTAGGTACTGCATTTTGTTTCATCAAGAAAATGGCATGTTGGGGAATGGTTCGTTAACTACCCAAGGCAACAGTCTAATTTCAGAGGAAGAGTACACATCTCTTATTTTATTTGATTTAGTAAACAATCCTACACAGAGTTCTTCTGTACAAGATCTCTGGCCCTAAAACACGTTTCTGACTTATACCTGTGTTCTAAGTGGAAATAACAGGGAAACAATTCTCATTTCTGAGGAATATGATTCAAGAAGCTACTACCACCATTGTATTGCAAAAGAAAATTGCAACTGGACCAAGATCCAGTGTCTCTTTTCTATTTACTTGGGAGAATACAACAGTAATATAATCTTTTAATCAATGATAGTAAAGTGTGATTTCAGAGAGCTACTGCTCCTGACCTCTTCTTACCAAAGCCCATTCATTTCTATAGCTTCCTCCATTATCATCACATCCTCCAGTTTTCCAAGGAAATAACATTTAGTTGGATGCATGTATCTATATTTATAACCTTACCTTTATTTTTTATTTTATTTTATTTTTATTTTATTTTCAATTTATATACCACCCTTCTCCCTGAGGACTCAGGGCGGTGCACAGCCAGAATTAAAAACATGAAATACAAATATTAAAAACAATTAAAATCTATATAAATTTGGCCCAAAAATTGAAAAAACCACAAACCAATTAAACATTTAAAAAATTGAAAAAATTTCTTCCTAAGCCAGCCCGGCTTGCTGGAAAAAGTGGGTTTTAAGGGCACGGCGGAAGGCACTGAGGTCTTGGATTCTCCTTATCTCTGGGGGCAGATATTTTATAGGTATTAATCTCCCATAAGCAAATAGAGACTGAATTGTGAGTAAATATACCAGGAAGTGGGAAATGTCACTAATACCACTAATTCTAGTTGGGAATTCATAGTGATAAGACTATGCATAACACATTCTCACAATTTGCTAGTGTCCCATTGACAGCCTAGATGGAGTGACAGGACAATAACTCATGTTACTACTCTTGCCTAAGACTGTAATTCATTACTATGCCATCCTGAACGCTTCAGGCCTTCCAATGGCTCCCTATTTTTTTTTTTTTATATGCCGCCCTTCTCCGGAGACTCACGGCGGCTTACAATGCGTTAAGCAATAGCCTTCATACTTTTGTATATTTTATACAAAGTCAGCTTATTGCCCCCATAAACTGGGTCCTCATTTTACCCACCTTAGAAAGGATGGAAGGCTGAGTCGACCTTGAGCCTGGTGAGAATTGAACTCGCAATAATTGCAGGCAGCTGGATGTTAAATGCTGCCTTAGTAGGAGGCATTAGCCTCCTATACCACTCAGGCTCTATTAACTTTCAAGTTCTTCTAAGTACTTGTTTTCACCTTTAAAGCACTATATAGCTTGATCTTGAAGTACTTACAGGAATATTTTCAACCTATCTGATGTGGATATCCCAGAAGAAACTTCTTCTGCTCCTCCCCCAAATGGAGGTGCAGCCTTGTCGATATGCCTTTTCTGTAAATGCATCTAAACTCTGGAAAAGCCTTCCCTAAGGAATTTAATCTATCCTCCTCTATTATGTTCCACTAGCTATTAAAAACCTAAATTATTTGGGGGATGTCTTAGGGGAAGAGTTGGCACCATCAGATTGATCGATGATAATGCTTTTTATTATTTTTAATATAACTTGTATACTTGTATTTCCACTGATACCTGTGTTTCCCCAAAAATAAAACTAGGTCTTATATTAATTTTTGCTCCAAAAAATGCATTAGGGCTTATTTTCCAGTTATGTCTTATTTTCAGAGAAATACAGTACTAAATGCACCCGTCAGTCTGGCAATATTAACTGGAGGCTTATTTTGGGGGGTAGGGCTTATATTACGAGCATCCTGAAAACTCATGCTAGGGCTTATTTTCCAGTTGGGTCTTATTTTGGGGAAACAGGGTACATAAAAACCCCTGCAGGAGCTTTTTTGATTGCAGCACTGTACAAATCTATTTTTTTAAAAAGTAATTCCAAAAAGGGTCTATCAGCATAGTATGGTATGAATTCTTGATGTAGATCAGGCATGTCCAACCCATGGCCCACGGGCCTCATACGGTCCCGAACAGCTACTAATCCGGCTCCACAAGATTGCAAATTATTATGTGATTTATATACATTAATTATATTGTATATTTTATATGTAGCCCAAGACAATTCCTCCTCACTCAATGTAAATCCAGGCAAACCAAACGTTTCGAAATTCATGATCTAGACCAGGGTAGGAAACTTTGGCCCTTTTATGACTTGTGGACTTCAACTCCCAGAATTCTGGGAGTCGAAGTTCACAGGTCATAAAGGGGCCATAGTTCCCCACCTCCGATTTAGACAAACACAAGGCTTTGATAAATGCAACAATAATGCAGCACCAACACTGAGCCTAGTGCTTTAGAGTGTTCCTACCCATAGCAGATAACAAAGAAATATTCAAGGAAAAAGAGAAAGGTGAAGCTGAATAAATATATAAGCAAAAGATAAATGCACTGTAAGAACAGTGGCAAGGATATGGGACAGCAAGGGAGAATGGAATGGCTTTGGACAACAGGATACCATTGGGTAGCAAAGAGCAAGGCAACGAAACACATTACAGATAGTCCTCTATTTACAACAGTTCATTTAGTAACCATTCGAAGTTACAATGGCGTTTAATAAAAAGTGACTTATAACCAGTTTTCACACAATAACTGTAGCTTCCCCGTGCTCACATGATCCTTGGCAACTGACTCATATTTATGACGGTTGCAGTGTCCCAGGATCATGTGATCACCTTTTTGTGACCTTCTGACAAGCAAAGTCAATGGGGAAATCTAGATTCACTTAACAACCATGTTACTAATTTAACAACAGCACTGATTTATTTAACTGTGTCAAGAAACGATGTAAAATGGGGCAAAGCTCACTAAACAACTGTCTCGCTTAGCAACAGAAATTTTGGGCTCAAATGTGTTTGGACGTCGAGGACTACCTGGATAAAAACAGAAGCATAGCAAAGGCAAGAAGCATTTTAAACTGTATGATCCAATCTGCATTAAAGTTAAAGATCTGATATCTACTCTGATAATACAATTAGAAAAAAATTCAGAAGACCCCCATAACTCTCATTGTGTCCTACAGGACAATTCATCATTCAGCACAAATCTACTGCTCACTTATGACTATTTTGCAACACAAGCAATCTTGCATTTCTCCTAGAAGATGCTCGAGTTCTGGCAGAGCCCTCTGGGAAGGGAGTTAAAAGCTGAGGAGCAGACACTGAGAAAACTATTCCATTCATACTTGCTCTATAGAGAGCTCCTAAGGAAAGGTCACCTTTTAACAATCACAGAGATCAAAAAGGACCTTCTCAAGAAGGCAGTTGCCAATGTCAGCTAGGTTTACATCCCATCACTCTGATTAGGATTTACTGCTGTTTTTAAAAAAATGTTATGTACTTAATTTTTACCTGATGTGTATCTGTATAGTCTAAGAAATTCATGAGCCATCTGCCCATTTCTGATCTATTAAGATGAGAAATATACAGGCAACTGGTAGAATTAACCAACTGATATAGTTTCATTAAAAGGGACTCATCTTTCCACGTAAAATGAAAATGATAAGCCTTAGGAAAAGGAATGGAGCACATGAGATGCAAAGGGGAAGGGCAGAAAATCCCCCCCCCCAAAAATCCATCTTGTATAAATCTCGTAAGGCTCATCTTAAAATAAATGTGTTTATTCACAAATGGTTTTAAGAAGCAAAAGCCCACCCGATCAATCTATGTAGGATTAGAACTTAACCGCGTTTAATCATAAATATGGATCGATCCTACCCAAGTTCATCTTCAGCAGCATTTATAAAAGATTTTTTTTAAAAAAAAATAATAAGCAGCATGGAAAAAATACTAAAAACATTGCTTATCTGCTGTAGCTTTTATCAAAAAGAAAGAAAGAAAGAAAAATGCCAAGGAAATCATGTTGCTTTTTTCCCCCCCACATGCACTCATCTTCTGAAAACTTATCCAAAAAGTCAATGCACAATAATCCCTAATGGTCTGGAGTCTGTTTCCAGAGAGATGAATCTCCAGTCACCTGTTTCCAGCAACATCTGCATTTTGTGCACAATTTTACCAAAACCAAATATCCATTGTCTTCCTCACACCCCCACAAACAACCAGCTCCTCTAAAACATCAAATACGGTCTTTTATAATATGGATTTTGTCATTATTATTCTAGGCAAGCCAACGTGTGAATGTGCCATATATATTCTTTAGATTCCATCTCTGCAGAAAGGGACATTAGACACAAAAAGAGAGAGAGAGGAGAGATTTAAAAGACGGCAAATTCAGGTACGGCTTGCCGCTGAGACTGTCCCTTTAAAACAATACGAAATTAAGCCGCTGGAAAGGAGACAAAAGAGCCTTCCTCCCTCTTGCTCTGTTCCACAGAAACACCCACACCACAACCTCCAGGCTGATCAACATCTATAGAAAGAATGGCTGACAATGAAAGCTCATTGATAAAAACATCAATATCATATCAGCCACGCTGCCACCGATAACCCAAACGTCTTTTGCATTTAAGCACTTACCTTTCACCGGCTAAATTCACTCCTCTGGGTGGCAAAATTGCGGTTTTTGCTTTTGTTTTTGGGAAAAAAAATAAATAAAGACATTTACATGTTTCTCCAGCAAGCTGGTCTAAGCCTCCTATTAACACACTCCATTGCAGATAATTGCAGGCAGCATACACACACACACCCCTGCTTTTCCCAGTTCCCAACACACCAAGGATAATCACATTCCAGTGGGGAGTGAACAGATGGTGGATTCCATGGTAACCAGCCCTCCAAAGGCTATTGGTAGAAGTGTGTGACTACTGCTTATTTGGTAACAATTCCTCTTTGTGCTTCGGCTGTGCAAATCTTGAACAGAGGACGGGACGACCGCGGAGAAGGTTTTAGCAGGCGTGAGGCAAGGGGAACAGGTGATTTGGCACATTAAACAACACTGCAATTAGAAAAAAAACCAGCTAGGTTCAAGCATATTACATGTACAATCCACAGAAGGCTGTGTAAAACTCACTTCATTTATTTTACATGTCTTGGCTACCCTGCTTCAAAGGCTTGAAGTGGTTAACCAAGGGTAAGCAGCTACAACAGGACAACAACAATCCGAATTAAAACCAAGCAAACCCAAGCGAAGTTTGAAGCACACTTCCACATTTTTATATGAACTTGTAAACTTGTGCCATGCCTCAAGACCTCAAGATCTCAAGACCCAGTTGGGAGCGCGCTTCTTAAACTTGCATTTCCGTAGAAAACACATGTGATCCACATGGCCGTAAGTAAATAAAAAAATATATTGACCAAACACTACAGAAAAATGAAAGAAGAATCACATTTATAATATAAAAAGGTAAAGGTTCCCCTCGCACATATGTGCTAATCGTTCCCGACTCTAGGGGGCGGTGCTCATCTCCGTTTCAAAGCCGAAGAGCCAGCGCTGTCCGAAGACGTCTCCTTGGTCATGTGGCCGGCATGACTAAACGCCAAAGGCGCACGGAAAACTGTTATCTTCCCATCAAAGATGGTCCCTATTTTTCTACTTGCATTTTTTACGGGCTTTCAAACTGCTAGGTTGGCAGAAGCTGGGACAAGTAATGGGAGCTCACTCCATTACGTGGCGCTAGGGATTCGAACCGCTGAACTGCCAACCTTTTGATCATCTTAGCCACTGAGCCATCGTGTAAATATATAATATACAGGTAGTCAATAACTTACACCAGTGACTTATGACCATTTTTCACACTTATGACCGTTGCAGCATCCTCACAATCACATAATCAAAATCCAGATGCTTAGTAACTGGCTCATATTTATGACGATTGCAGTGTCCAGGGGTCACATGATCAGTTTTTGCGACCTTCTGACAAGCAAAGTCAATAGGAAGCCAAATTCACTTAACAACCAGATTACTAATTTAACAACTGAAATGATTCACTTAACAACTGTGACAAGAAAGGTGATAAAATGGGGCAAAAACTCATTTAACAAATGTCTCGCTTAGCAACATAAATTTAGGGCTCAGTTGTAGGCATAAATTGAGGGCCACCTGTAGCGTGGCTATGCATTTCTGTACTAGAAAAGGGAAAATGAGAAAGCCCAAGATATAAAACCAACATTTCCGTTGAAAAGACTCTGTGCCCAATGCACAAAGCACTTAGTTTCCAAGGTAATAGGCAAAATTAATTAATTTAAAAAGACAGCTTACATTACGTGGTCATGTTCATTCTTTTAATACAGCCTTTCTCATCTTCGTACTCTCCAAAGGCTTATTTCAAATGCTATTTCTATATTCCCATTGCCCTAGCTCAGCTCCAGCATGCATGCATGCGCTGGCCAGCTGATTTTCAGGCCATCTGGGCCCACCGGAAGTCAGGAAATGTCTGTTTCTGACCTCCGGAGGGCGTCCGGAGGGGTGGGGAAGGCCATTTTTGCCCTCCTCAGGCTCTAAGAAAGCCTCTAGAGCCTGGGGAGGGCGAAAAACGGGCCTACCGAGCCCACCATGCCAAAAGCGGGAGTTGCATGGGGGGGTCTGTGTGCATGCACGGCAGGTGGGGCGCACTGCATTATGGGTGTGGACACGCATGTGCGCGAACCCCCCCCCCCCTGCGCTTTTGGCACATGACAGCCAAAAGGTTAGCCATCATTGATCTAGATATATATGAAAATATATCTTAAGAGTCCACTATTTGGGGGAAGATTAATATAGTTTCTGAAGATATTTCTTATTATGTTTTTCTGAAGAAGGGTGCAATTTTCTAATTAAAGGATTTATTTTATACAATTGCAGTTGTTATCCCCTCCCCCGTCCACCCCAGGTTTCTACTTGGGAATGTATGTTCCTGGCTAGTCTTCATAATAATTTGGCATCTTTTAAAGTGGAGTTGAAACCAACCAAAGCAGAACTGGCAAACTCTTTGCAAAACTTGCAGCTCTGGGAAACTACATGTTTTCAGAGTTACGACTTTTACATGATCCCATGATCATAGGATCAAAATTTAGATGCTTGGCAACTGGTTCCTATTTATGACCTTTGCTGTGTCCCCGGATCATGTGATTCCGTTTCGCGACCTCCTGACAAGCAAAGTCAATGGGGAAGCCAGGTTCACTTATCAACTTATAACTGCAGTGATTCACTTAACAACCAAGGCAAGAAAGGTCGTAAAATGGGACAAAACTCACCAAATGTCTCCCTTAACAACAAATTTTGGGCTCAATTGTGGTCATAAATTGAGGACTGCATCTTTATATTCACAAATGATTTACTTCCCACCATGACAATGTGGAAGGGCTGGTTACTTGCTGGCCATTTATTTTATACTCTTTTCCCATTATCATTTTTGCATTTGCTTGGCTATAGGAAAAGGAATTGACTCTTGATGATTCTGATGTTTTAGGATTTTAACATCAATGAAACTAAAGATGATTGTCAATTCGGTCTGAAATGCTTTGAAGGGATTTATGATGGCAACAGTGATGGTGTAGAATTATCCTCAGAATTTCTGCAGGATTTTTGTGTTTCAATTTTCAAGGGGAAATCATCTTGAGAAAGTCTATACTCGACTTATAACCATTCATTTAGTGACTGTTCGAAGTTAAAATGGCATTGGAAAAAAGCGGCTTATGACTGTTTCACACTTACGACTGTCGCAGCATCCCTGTAGTCATGTGACCAAAACACGGACGCTTGCTAACTGGCATGTGTTTACAATGGTTGAAGTGTCCTGGGCTCATGTGAACCTGTGTTGCTATCTTAACCTGTGATTTACTTAACAACCGTGGCAAGAAATGTCTTAAAATGGGGCAAAACTCACTTAACAACTGTCTTACTTAGCAATGGAAAATGTTGAGCTCAGCTGTGGTTGTAAATTGGGAACTACCTGTACATTGCTCAGGGGTATTCTTAAAGCAGAGAATATCACCTAACAGAATGAAAAAAAACCTATAATGTATGGAATTGCTGCATAACAATCCACTAATACTTTTAAGTAGAAGTACATTTAGATACACTACTAATTAAAAGCAGTTTAGCAAAAAAAAAAGGCAATTTGAGTACTTACGCATATTTATAAAATGTGAATAAATATAGGCTCTTGCATGGGTTGTACATACAATCAAAGCAATAATTGCTCATTTCGTTAACTAAGGATTCATTAAGACGTTGCCTAAGACCAGGGGTGAAATCCAAAATTTTTCCCTACCAGTTCTGTGGGCGTGGCTTGGTGGGCGTGGCAGGAGAAGCATATTGCAAAATCTCCATTCCCACCCCACTCCAGGAGAAGGATACTGCAAAATCTCCATTCCCTCCCATCCTGGGGAAAGGATATTGCAAAATCTCCATTCCCACCCCACTCTGGGGCCAGCCAGAAGTGGGATTTGCCGGTTCTCCGAACTACTCAAAATTTCCGCTACCGGTTCTCCAGAACCTGTTAGAACCTGCTGGATTTCACCCCTGCTTAAGACCTTTTTGTAGACTAAGGAAATTCTGATTAGTCATTTTCTGCTACCACTTCTCATCTTTTTCAAGCAATTTTTACTCCAAGGCTACCCTGATGTAACCATGGAAATATAAACCACAGTACAATTGAAGTCCCATTTTTGTGAACCTTCTAGCATAGAAACTCTCTTCTTCAGCTTTGAAGAAACAGGGAAGGAACAAAAGTGTGGTTACAGTGTTAAGCCTTGACTCAAGGGTTTGGGTTTGAATGCTATACAAAATGCTGTTTTGCAACATTTGTAGAGCAAGGTCTAAGAGGCAAAAACCTTGAAGTCACAGTAGGGTGTTGAAGCTAGAAATAATTACAAACTGTTGCAAAGAAACAAAACGTGATTCCCTTACTTCTCGAAAGAAAGACTTATAAGAGGTCCCAAAACTTTCAGTTCCTTTTCCCATGTGGGAACTCCGATGCCAGGACTCGGTCACCATTAATGTAGATCTCCAGTCATCGGGTTACAGAAGGAAGGGTTTGGTGGACTAAGATCCAAAAGAGTTTTGGAAAGTTCTGCTTTTGATGACGCTCATAGTCTTGTCTGATGTACCTAATATTTATCCTTGAAGCAACTACCTTTCTTAGCAGAGCTGTTTGTTTACGGGACAAGAGTGTTAAAAACTATTTGAAGCAAGCACTTTCTAAGTAAGTGAAAACAGCTGAACCAGAGATAAACTATCTGTTGTTATAAATCAAGGAAACCAAACCATTAATTAGCTCATTAAAGTGTCAATACCCAGGACCTTAATTCAGACAACCTATGCTCTTTGCCTCCTGTAAATACCATGGGTTTCTGATTACCAACTTTTTCTACACTTAGCAGTTGTAGAACTTTGGGGATAGGGCAGTAATGGCTAACCTTTTCCGGACTGAGTGGCCAAAGCGCGCATGTGCGAACCCCCCAAATACAATGCACCCACCCGCACATGTGTATGCACTCCCTGCATGTGTCCTGCCCTCCCATGCATCTGCATGTGACCCCTGCATGCCCCCACCTGTGTATGCATGTGCGCCCCCGCATGTGCTCTGCCCCCTTCACATGCACCTCTGCATGAACCATGCGCCCCACACATGCATACAGCCCCTGCATGTGCCCCCCCACATGCATGGCGGAGACCCAAAAACCAGCTGGCTGGTGGGAGGCATGCGCACATGCGCGGCAGACCTGAGCTGGGGTGACTGCTCACATGCCCACAGGTTCGCCACCACTGGGATAGGGGTTTTTTCTCCCTCTTGCTCTGAACCATAAATGGGAATAATTCTTCACACCACGCATAGTTCAATGACAGAATACAATGCTGTCCAGTATATTGACAGTTACACATTTAGACAGTCTTTGAAGACAACCAAGCAATGTTTTGACAATAGGGTGTATTTTCATGGTTACTCTTATGACAGGATGTGTTTTCATGGCTACTATTCTTGATGGTTGCATTCTACCTGTGGCCACAGGCAATATATTTTAATTGCCAGCTGCTGGGAAGGAACAATGGGCAAGAGCTCTTGCTTTCACACCCCATTTGTAAGCTTCCTGGATGCATCTGTCTGGCCACTGTGAGATAGAACATCAGATTGGAGGGGCTGCTGGCCTAATCAAAGCATGTCTGTTTTATACCCTCATGCAATGGAGACCTCTTCGGCCGAGGAGGTTGTAGAAAAAATGCTTTTAAAAGCCTCTGACGATCCCAGCTGAGCCACACGATCATCAGAGGCTTCTTTTTTTTTTACTTTTAAAAGCATTTTTGGCCGAAGAGGTTGTAGAAAAAATGCTTTTAAAAATAAAAAAAAAGCCTCTGATGATTGCGCGGCTCAGTGGGCATGGGGGGGGCAGGGATTTTTGCTACCGGTTCTCCAAACCACCCGCCTCCATCGCTACCGGATCGGGGGATCTGGTCCGAACTGGAAGCATTTCACCCCTGAATTGAGGCCTAATTGATAGTGCATGCATACATATATACTTATGGACCTGGTCTTTGGGTGTTAAGTGAATTTCGTTGTATGTGTATACTGTGTATACACATACAAAGACAATAAAGTTTATTTATTTATTATTATTTATTTATGACTGTAATTGAGTCCAGAATTACAATTGTAAATTGTGACAAGTCTTCAGGTGTGTCACCATTTAACTGCTGTTGATTTTATGACTTTTTTTTTGCAGTAGTTGTTAAGTGAACAGGGCAGTTGTTAAACAAATACATTATACCCAGTGAATGTTTTTGGCTGGAAACTGAAAGTATATTGGAAATTAATAAAAAATGCCAAATATGGTGGTTACATGACCACACATGCTACAAATGACTATTAATGCAAGCTGTTGCCAAGCACACAAAATGTGTTCATGCAATCACCAGGAGGTGCCTGCAGCAGTCAGAACTTGAAAATTAAGTCATAGTACCCTTTTTTGAGGATCCATCATAATATCAAACGGTTGCTAAGTGAGCAGTCATTAAAGAAGGACTATCTGTATTCACATATATTTGGGGTTTTTTTGTTTTGCTATTTATGCTTATGTCTTTATAGTCTGGAAATGCTCCTGTTCCTTTCACATTACAAGTCTAATTCTACAAATTCTTGGTAGACATCAAATACGTAATAACTCACTAGTGATTTCCACTGGATCACGGGTATCAAACTCATGGAGTCATGTTGCCGTCATGTGATGTTTTGCAATGTTTTTCCCATTTGCAGAGCTGGGGTGGGTGTGGCCTGTGCGTGATGCATCCGGCCTATGGGCCACCAGTTTGACACCCCTGCACTGGATAGATCAGCAGTGAAAAACCTACCTGAAAAGCTCAGAACAGTGTCCAAAAAATGTGAAGATTACTACAGAAAACCAACCTACCGGGGGTTGAAAAGCTCAATAAATCACGTGCCGGCAGGTGTCACACATTGGCGGTTGTGACGCTTGTTTTGAGCGACGGAGCCGCAGCAGAGGGGTGAAAGAGCCACATGCGGCTCCAGAGCTGCAGGTTGCTGACCCCTGGATTAGATAGATCTAAATCTATTAGATAGATAGATTTAGTGCCGCTGTGGTGCAGTGGTTAAAATGCAGTACTACAGGCTACTTCTGCTGCCTGCCTGCTGCCTGCAATTCAGCAGTTCAAATCTCACCAGTCTCAAGGTTGACTAAGCCTTCTATCCTTCCGAGGCGGGTAAAATGAGGACCCAGATTGTTGGGGTCAATATGCTGATTTGTAAACCGCTTAGGGAGGGCTGTAAAGCACTGTGAAGCGCTATATAAGTCTAAGTGCTATTGCTATTGCTATTCTTCCCAGTTAGACAACAGCACTTTAAAATAATATTCAGTTCCCTTTGAGGTTATGTTTGCTACAGACTTAAAAAGTGATCTGCTTTTATTTTCATGACACCCACGCCATGCTTACTTTAAATAATGTTTTTTGTTTGCAACCCTTATAGATATAAATTAATGAAATGATACATACATACATCAATGGTTTTGTACTAGAATTATGTTACAGTTTGAACTCTGGAATAAATCTGGTATCTATAGATTATATTCAAGCACGTTTTAGCAGCTACACCCAGTTGTCTTCAGCTTTAATTAGAAATACTGCTCTAAAAATAGAATAGTTTCATATGTACAGCACTGTTGTTCACGCACATGCTGATGGCCTCAGAGAAATAAATGCTCATTCTTTATAACATGAGGTGGAGGGAAAACTACCATGAATTGCACTGCTTGTTTTACAGCAGCTAACAACGTGGAGATTTGATGAAGTATAATTTTGTTGCTTCAGTCCTGCAGGTCTCAGACAAACTCCAAAGCCTGGCTGGACATGCATGGGCAGATGACAGGAAGCAACTGGCAGAGCAAGATCAAAGCCACCATTGGCCCCATCAGTGACATCCTCCTGAAGAACAAGAAACTTCTTGCCTGCAACAAACTTGCATACAATATATATCTGATTGGGCATAAATCCTGACAATTCAATCTGGGACATAGTAAACTCTCACTGTATTTCAGACATCAATAGATTAGAGAGGGTCCAGTGATATTTTACTAGAAGAGTACTCAAATCCTCTGCTCGAAATAAAATTCCCTATACCACCAGGCTTGAAATTTTAGGCCTCGATAGGTCTCGAACTACGCCGTCTACCTTCCGACCTAAGCTTAGTACACAAGATTATCTACCATAATGTCCTACCTATAAATGAGTACTTTAATTTCAACCACAATAACACAAGGGCTATCAATAGATTCAAACTCAATGTAATTCGCTCTAATCTTGATTGTAGGAAATATGACTTCTGCAATAGAGTAGTAAATGTCTGGAACACTCTACCTGATGTTGTTAGTCTCTCTAACCCCCATACCTTTTACCGTCTACCGTGGACTTTTCACACTTCTTAAGAGGTCCCTAAGGGGCCATGCAAAAGCACACCAGCGTGTCTACCGTCCCTGTCCTACTGTTCCCATTTATATGTACTCATTTTATGTGTTTATGGCTATGTTTTGTGTATTTTCTTTTAAATGTGTCTATGTCTATACTGTTACTTGTTTCCTTGTACTTGTTGACAAAATAAATAAATAAATAAATAAATAAATAAAGTTCACTTCATACTTTATAAGTCAGTCAGTTCATCTTGTCTGTCTATTTATCTATCATCCATCTATCGTCTAGATCTACAAGGTTGATTCAGTCTTCCATCCTTCCGAGGTGGGTAAAATGAGGACCCAGATAGTTGGGGGCAATAGGCTGACTCTGGAAACCACTTAGAGAGGGCTGTAAAGCACTGTGAAGCGGTCTATAAGTCTAAGTGCTATTGCTACATCTATCTACAATATCTATTTATCTATCTATCTATCTATCTATCTATCTATCTATCTATCTATCATCTGTCTGTCTGTCATATACCTCTGTCTATCATCTGTTTGTCTGCCTGCCTGTCTGACTGTCTATCAATACAACTGTCCACCTCACAAGCAAATGACTCTAGGTGTTTTACAAGACTATAACAATATTATTCTACCTATTAAGGATTCTCTGTCATGCTCAGTGTTCAGCAGCTCAACCAACCAACTGTGGTTTATATAGAGAGTTTAAGATGTTTATTTAGAGGTCATGGATTACTGAGTTTAGACACTAGGTTTTCTTCTACATGTGTTGACAAACTATGTTTGGAATTATCCAGAATTTTCATTTGTATAAAAGCTGCTGCCAAGTTTCTCAATACTGCATCTTGATACCTTTATTATTTATTTATATAGTGATAAATAGCAGCTACCTTTGTAATGCTCTCCTTTGCACTCTTTGGGATTGTTCAGGTCTCCAGATGAACTGATTTATGGATTTCACATAAACTCATATCCTTATCTTAATACATAAGCAATCAAACTATTATGCACTGAAGAGATTCTACATCAATCACTTTACATTTTAGTCAGCCTTAAATATTTATGGAACGATGTGATCTAGTTTTGTGTGTTTTTGTGTTTATTTGCAAGTGAGTGAGTGAGTGAGTGAGTAAGTAGTGAGTTTTTGTGTGTGTTTATAAATCCCTTCTCACCCCATGGGTGTTATGTGTCTTCCTCCATCTCAGAAGCCTGGGAATTTGAGGGTTGTGTGCAGTACCTTAGGTATTCCTAGCCCTGCAGTCTTCTGGAGAGAGAGCTCTGATATTGGAGCCCCTCTCCCAGTTTAAGAGTCACAACCTCAGTGCTCCTACTAACCATTTTGGCCTTTACTTTCCGTATCCTCTCTAGTTTCTCCTTCAGCTTTTAGTACTTAGTACTTCTCCAGTATTTCTCCAATTTCTCATACTCCTCCTACTTGATGCTGCTTCACTTAGCACCACTATATCACCACCACTGTCTTCTGCTCCTTGTCTACTACCACAATATCTGGCTGACTGGCCAATGTTTGCCTGTCAGTCAGTCTGGAAGTCTCACAAGGTCTTAGCTCTGCTGTTCTCCACAACCTTCCCTTCTGGACATAGGAGAATCTAGTCCATACATTGTGCAGATGTTCCTGCAAACAATGGCAGGTACTTGATTGTGCTGTTCAGCGTACACAGCTCCTGCCTGCATCTTGTACCCTGACACTATTTGTTGGATTATCTCTGAAATGTCTCTTCATAGGCTGCACCATGTATCCCGCCTACTAGCATAGTAGTCCCCTGCTTCTATGTATCTGGTGCTTAGTGCCTTTTCTTGTCAGAAAGTTAAGTCTCATATCTGGTTGAACCGCGGTGGCGCAGTGGTTAAGAGTGCAGTACTGCAGGCTACTTCTGCTGATCACCGGCTGCCAGCAGTTTGGCAGTTCGAATCTCACCAGGCTCAAGGTTCACTCAGCCTTCCATCCTTCCGAGGTGGGTAAAATGAGGACCCAGATTGTTAGGGGCAATAGGCTGACTCTGTAAACCGCTTAGAGATGGCTATAAAGCACTGTGAAGCAGTATGTAAGTCTAAGTGCTATTGCTATTGCTATTGGTTATCTGCACTGCAGTGTCTCTGCCAGAGGAGCCTCCCAAGTACCAAGAGTTATCTATCTCCCTTGGCTGATTCCAAACCAAAATTCAGATGAACACATTTCTGAGAGAGAAATACCTCCCTCTGTAGCCACCCAGATTTCAGTTCAGTCAATAACAAAATTGCATTGTGGTTGGTGCATATTGATGACCATAACTCTGTGCTTTACCTAGTTTGCTCGTGCAATAAATTGTTTGGACTTGGGGGGCAGGAGGAGAGAAAGAGAGCGAACAGTGAAGTTCAATGTTCCTGGCATATGGAATCGGTTCCAATCACTTCTTCTTGGTTTTAGAGTCCCTTTTCTTAGATTTGCATCATATTGTCAACACAAAACAAATTCTGCTTTGGAGTTTAATAGCAAGAGCCAAGTCAATTCAGTCTAAAGAGGAAGTTGTTCCCACACAGTACAAAAGAAAGGGGAAGGGAAAAGGAACTCAGCGGGATTACAGCAAAACTGAAACTGCATCAAAGCCACCCACCAGAACACCATGTGGGGGGGCGGATGCACAAAATATCTACATACTAAATATTAACCAATTAATATCTGGCACGTTGTTGTACACTACAGTTAATGATTCTCAGTAGGCATTTCTCTTAAGAGACAATCTTATAGAAACATGGGAAGTGGGGGGTGGACATAGCAAAATATTAATAATGAACTCATTTCTAAATCACGAAGTGAAACAAAAGTGCTAGCTAATTTCATGCTTAAGTATACTGATCTACTCAGTCAAATGCCTTTATACATTGACCTGACTGCCATCCCACCATTGGAGTAAAAATATACAGTTAGTTCTTGATTTATGACCGCAATTGAGCCCAACATTTCCACTGCTAAGCAAGGCAGTGGTTAAGCAAGTTTTGCCCCATTTTATGACCTTTTTTGCCACAGTTATTAAGTGAATCATTGCCGTGTTAAATGAATCATGCGGTCATTAAGCAAATCTGGCTTTCCTAATTGACTTTGCTTCTAATAAGCCGGCTGGGAAGGTTACCAATGGTGATCACATGACTCCAGGACAGGGCAACTTTCATAAATACATGTTAGTGGACGAATTTTGATCATGTGACCATGGGAATGCTACAACCAGTAGTGGGTTTCAAAACCTGTCACTACTGGTTTGCTCATGGGCGCTTGTGCGTGCATGCAACACTTCTGCGCATGCACAGAAGTGTCCGGGCGGGTGGGCGGACCCTCCTGCCACTACCAGTTTGCCCGATCTGGGGTGAACCGGTAGCAACCCACCAGTGGCTACAACATTGTAAATTTGAAAGTCTCAGTGGTGCTGTAACTTCAAATGGTCACTAAATGAATCATTGTAAGTTGAGGATTTGTTTTATTTCATTAGCAGTATACTTATATGGTATTTTTCTGGACATTGTGAACTCAAATTAAACAAATGTTCACCAGCACAACTATAAGGCTTTATTCCTCACCAATAAGGTTTTGTTTGCCAAGAAATAAAGCTGGAATATTTATTCTGCAGTGACTGATCTCTGTAGGAGTGAGCTATCCAATTCACAGTGAAAGGGAGTATTCTGAAAGGACTAATACTTGCCTAAAGCAATCTGTGTCTCTGTGTATAATCAATGCACTCAGATGCACACTTTTGATGGAAGTATGTCACCCAGCAACCCTTTCTTCTTATCTAATCTATTGTCTTGGAAGGGCTACATGCTCAAGGCTACCGTCAAGCCTGGTTATAGATGGCATATTAGGACTATCTCCAAGGGGTGTTTGAAAGAGAAGCAAAGGGACGCATTAAAAGTACACAGAGTGAAACTAATAGTTTAGATGAGATCAAACAGTTGCATCATTAATATATGGAATTGGTTGCCATTAGATGTGGGGATAACCTTCAAAGGGCATTGTGAATGCCTGCTGTGACACAGTAACAATGGAGGTGGGCCATTGTTCTCCTGTCACTGTTGGGAAGTTTCTGAATACAGATGTTTGGTCACTAGGATACATAGAGCGCTTGAATAGATGAGTCATTTACATGATCTAAAAGGATTGTTTTTTAATGAGTTTACTGAGTCTGCATATACAGTGTAAGCTCAGTCAGGATCCGCATGCTCTGGGTCCCATCAACTAAATAACGTCATCTTATAGGGCTCAAAAGATTAGTCTTCTCTATGCTGTAACTAGCCTCAGGAGCAGCGTTCTCCCAAGATCTCTATGATTCTGGCGCTGCTGCCTTCAGGAAGGTCTCAAAAATCTGAATCTCCAGGCAGGCACTGGGCCAGGACAATTTGTGAACTCACTGGAATATGATATGATTGAAGTTTCTGTCTTTTGATGCTTGCAATGGTTTTCTTTTTGGTTTAGTCTTCTTATTATGATGCATTTAAACCTCTTTGCATGCTACCATAGAACCCAAATAAATAAACTGTCCAAAGTTTAATAAAACGTTCTAAATCTGCTTTTAGACAAGGTTCTTATGGGGCAATCATCCTGCTTGCTTCGAGGACTTTTCTGGACGGATCGAGATCAGGGGTGAAATCCAGCAGGTTCTCACAGGTTCTGGAGAACCGGTAGCAGAAATGTTGAGTAGTTCGGAGAACCGGAAATGCCACCTCTGGCTGGCCCCAAAGTAGGGTGGGAATGGAGATTTTGCAGTATCCTTCCCCTGGAGTGGGGTGGGAATAGAGATTTTGCAGTATCCTTCCCCTGCCACGCCCACCAAGCCCACCAAGCCACGCCCACAGAACCGGTAGTAAAAAAATGTGGATTTCACCACTGATCAAGATGGATATACATTGTTTTTTCCCAACACTTCTGTCATTTTCAATTAACCACGCAATGGCTTTTAGCTAAGAACATTAGAGAGTCTATCCATCTGGAAGCACCCAACGGTGAAAAATATTGTTATAACAGAATTAGAGCATCATTTAGATCTGAAATGAACTTCACCCAAGGGTTTTAGGAATAATAAGAAGTGCCCTCCTCTCAGCATTCAGATTTCTTGTGATAGGCAGCCATCATGTTACAATTAAGTATGATTTCTTATGAACAATTAGTAGAGGTTTCTGGTACAGAAACTCTTACAACAAGAATAATTATTGCTAAACACGACCTGGACATTTCAAAACTGTTTCCGAAATGTTGCAATAAGCCTATAGTTTTTGTCAAGTATGTAAAAGTTTAAATATGTATATGGAAACGCCAGCAAATCAGGAGGAGTTCACCTTTTAATTTTTTAAAAAGAAAAACTGCATTATTTTTTTTGCTTTAACAACTGATACGTTTATCAAATGCTTTTATATTAAGTGCAATTGCTCCACTTTCAGAAAAGTATTATGTGAATCGGATTGTGATCCAATGATCAAATTCATTATTGCTACTGCATTTTTATGAAATTTAGCAGACCATCTGAATGGCTCTAATGTCCCGTAAGATAATTCATAAAGCAATACAATGAATAAATATTCATTTCCCCCCAAGGTAAATCCCAATTAGACCTTAGCAAGATAGAAACTTTAAATCATCAACCTTTTTGACCACTAATATGAACTGAATATATGGATTCTGCATAATATCAACCCAACAGCAAGAAATGTAACTCATATCACCAGCTTCCACCTCCCACCCCCAGAACTTCAGTTTTTGTCCCACATGTCTCCTTTTACCCTTCTTTTACCCTTTAGAGGTTAATTATAGTTATAAACCACTGAAATAACAATAGCAAACTTTCCAAAACAATAATGTTCCAATGTGAACCTTAGAAATCTTAATTCTGCTTTTCTGCATATTTTTACACAAAAATGACATGGCAGACTAAAGATAGGAAAATGCAGCCTGTAAAAACTTTTAATGATAAATCTGCATGAAATTATTCCTCCAGAAATGCAAATAACTGCATTTAAAAAACTGTGCATTGTTCCCAGGATGTGTTTTGCCCCTGCACAGTACTACTATGTCCTTAACTATCCAATTTCAAAGTAAGAGCAAAAGAACAATCACTCAAAACAAAGACAGTTACAGTTATCCAGATTAGTAACAGGCTAGATTTACTTACAAGTATACCTGAACATATTTCAACTTGATGCACATCTAGGAAGGTATCCACGACATTTCTAAGCTGTTAATCCTTTTCTTCACATAGTTCACTGCAGCTTTTTTCTTTGCATGAGAATCGCTTACTGCAGTTTCAAAAAAGGAAGTGCTGACTTTCATCATTATTACCATGTGTGATTTGCGTCAGGAAACATGCAAGAATTTTAAAACTACCAGCTGTTTTAGAAAAAGGAAAATGAATGCTAGGTATTTATTCTGAAAGAATAAATGCTATAGTGATTGTAAGGCAAAATTCAGACAAATATTTCTGATTTTAGAATTGATTCAAACATATATTTCACTTTTTGCTGAAAATCAAGGGCCCCATCTATTTGTCATGTCCGACCCATCGCAACCCCATGAACAACATTCCTCCAGGCCTTCCTGTCTTCTACCATCATCTGGAGTCCATTTAAGCTCACACCTATTGCTTCAGTGACTCCATCCAGCCACCTCATTCTCTGTTGTCCCCTTCTTCTTTTGCCCTCAGTCTTTCCCAGCATTAGGCTCTTCTCCAATGAGTCCTTCCTTCTCATTAGGTGGCCAAAGTATTTGAGTTTCATCTTCAGAATGTGGCCTTCTAAAGAGCAGTCAGGGTTGATCTCCTCTAGGACTGATTGGTCTGATCGCCTTGAAGTCCAAGGGACTCGCAGGAGTCTTCTCCAGCATCATAGTTCAAAGGCCTCAATTCTTTGATGCTCAGCCTTCCTTATGGTCCAACTTTCACAGCCATACAATGCAACTGGGAAAACCATAGCCTTGACTATAAGCACTTTTGTTGGCAGGATGATGTCTCTGCTTTTTAGTATGCTATCTAGATTTGCCATAGCTTTCCTCCCCAGGAGCGTCTTTTAACTTCTTGGCTGCAGTCCCCATCTGCGGTGATCTTGGAGCCCAGGAAAATAAAATCTGTCACTACCTCCATTTCTTTCCCATCTATTTGCCAGGAATTGAAAGGGACGTATGCCATGATCTTAGTTTTCTTAATGTTGAGTTTTAAGCCAACTTTTTCACTCTCCTTCTTCACCCACATCAAGAGGCTCTTTAGTTCCTCTTCACTTTCTGCCATTAGAGTGGTATCATCTGCATATCTGAGGTTGTTGATATTTCTCCCAGCAATCTTAATTCCAACTTTTGATTCATCTAGCCCTGCCTTTTTCATGATGTGCTCTGCATAAGTTAAATAGGCAGGGTAACAGTATACAGCCTTGCCAGACTCCTTTCCCAATTTTGAACCAATCAGTAGTTCCGTGTCCAGTTCTCACTATTGCTTCTTGACTCGCATATAGGTTTCTCAAGAGACAAATAAGTACTCCCAGAACTTGCCAGAATTTGTTGTGATCCACACAATCAAAGGCTTTAGCATAGTCAATGAAGCAGAAATAGACGTTTTTTCTGAAACTCCCTAGTTTTCTCCATGATCCAGCATATGTTGGCAATTTGATCTCTAGTTCCTCTGCCTCTTCAAAATCCTGCCTGTACTTCTGGTAGTTTTCAATCCACATACTGTTGGAGCCTAGCTTGTAGGATTTTAAGCATAACTTTACTAGCATGTGAAATGAGTGCAATGGTGCAATAGTTTGAACATTCTTTGACATTGCCTTTCTTTGGAATTGGAATGTAAACTGTAAATGTAAATGTAAACCCATCTATTTAAATTCATCTTAAATTATGTCTAGATTGCACCTGTATTTCCTTAACCATAACATTCAATTCCACTATTTAGGTGAACCCTAAAAAGGTATGTACCTCTTATGTATTTAAGTTCTGTCTAGAACATGTCTGTATTGAGCCCAGAATTAATGTCATAAGACGTTGTAGTCATAAGTCAAGGGTTCATGTGATCGGATCCAATTTTTTGACACGGGGGAGGATTAGACTGCTTCAACTTCAGGAACAGAAACTACTACTCCTACATGAAAACTATATGAGGCTTACATGAATGTAGGGATCCTCAATACAATGTATTAAGTCTGTCATTTGTACCTCAATAACTGTCTGGTTTGGCACAGCAACCAAACAGGAGAGGTACAGACATCAACAGATAGTTAGGACTGCAGAAAAAAACAATTACAACTAGCCTGCCTTCCATTGAGGATGTGTATACTGTACAGATTAGAAAAGAGGGCTGAGAAAATATTTACAGACCCCTCACATCCTGGACATAAACTGTTTCAACTTCTCCCCTCAGGACACTGCTATGGAGCATTGCATGCCAAAACAACTAGACACAAAGAAGGTTTTATCCCTCGTGCCATCACTCTGCTGAACACTTAATTCCCACAGCACTGTCGCATTTCTCATCTTCTCATCTTTCCTATCTTTTCTTATTGGTTTCTCATGATTTATCAATTGTTGTTTGTAATTTATGATTAATGATTGTAACTATGATTTATGATCTATGATCTATTACTTGCTGTTCATTTGTACACTGTGAGTTTATGCACCGGGTACAGATTCCTTGTGTGTCCAATCACACTTGGCCAATGAAGAATTATATTCTATTCTACAAATATTTAAAAAAGATATGCCATCTACTGTTTCATGTAGAGTAAGTAAATACATCTACCAACAATGCTTCTCTGGATTCTACATAAGGAAAAGAAATCAAACTGCAGAAAAGAATTAATGAACACAAGAGTGACATCAGGACTCAAATCAAGGACAAAATAATATCAAAGCATTTCATCCTCCCAGGGCATTCAGTTGCAGACCACAAAGTTATCTATTTTGAAACAAATAACAGATACTGTGCAATATGTACAGACAAAAAAAGAGTTAAAATGAAGCCAGAGAGAGCAAGGAAAAGTTAAGATTAAAAGAGAAGAGAAACAGAGAGTGATTTGGGATGAACATAAAGATACGCTCTGGAAGCAAGAGAGAACAATGAAACACCTCCAGCAGAGTGAATGGAATTAAAAATGAAAGTGAAAAAATTATTCGGGATAATACCGATTAAATGAAGCAGTGCTGAAAGGAACACCTTGCAGATTTACAGGAGAACACTAGTGAAAGTGGAAATAAAATGAAGGCTATCAATTAGTGACTAAGAAAAAAGAAGAAGAAGAAACCCTCATAAATACCATGAGAATCAGGAAGGGTGCAGATATATTTCATATAAATTGAGAAATATTAAAACGTTAGTGATGTTTGCTGACATTTGTGACTTGTTAAGGATGCTGTAAGAAGATAACATTTGTGCTGATAATTGGAGGAAAAGTATTATGATCCCCTGCATAACAGAACAATAAGGGTGTTCTGTTCTGTTCTGTTCTGTTCAAACAACAGAAATATGGCTGGGAAGGCGTCTGGCAGAATCCTGATCAAAAAGGACAGAAGAGATGACAACTGCAAAATATTAGAAGTACAATGAATTTATGTTGGGTACAAGGTGTGCAGGCCAGATTTTATTCTTCTGAAAAATGCACATTGACTTAGAAAAACAAAATGACGAAGTGAATCATGGGATGTTTTGGAGGAATCTGTAGTTAATGGTTGTTAACATCACCTCAGGTAGTCCTTGACTTACAACCACAATTAAGCCCAGAACTTATATTGGTAAGTGAGAAATTTGTTAAGTGAGTTTTGCCCCATTTTACGACTTTTCTTGCCACATTTGTTAAGTGAATCACTGTCGTTGTTAAGTTAGTAACATGGTTGTTAAGTGAATTGGGCTTCCCCATTGACTTTGCTTGTCAGAAGGTCACAAAAGGTCACCATATGACCACAGGACACTGCGACCATCATAAATATGAGTCAGTTGCCAAGTGACTGACCATGGGGATGCTGCAATGGTCATAAGTATGAAAAATGGTCATAAGTCACTTTTTTCAGTGCTGTTGTAACTTTGAATGGTCACTAAATGAACTGTTTTAACTGTATATGGTATAGATAAGGCATGTAGTACATGAGAATGCAATGCTTAGCCACTAATTCAGCATCAATGAAGCAAGACAAAGATGTATAAACAACTCTTTGATGTTTAAATGTATTTATGGATAGTCATACAAGGAATGGTTGGGTAACATTGGCAGTGTTTCCTTGAGAACATAGATGAGGTTTTGTATTTGAGATGAGGCTACAGTATTGCCTAATAACCTGTTAAATCTACAGTAAATTGTATGATGCAACAAGAAGTATGGATCTGAAAATTACTCTATGAAATATCCCAATTACTTATGTTTGGAAGGAAAGTAGAGTGAGTAATTGCAAGTTATACATAAGTAGCTTTTTTTTAAAGCTAGAGCAAATAGATGGATTTGTATAGTCAGATAGAATGCTTACTATAGGCTCACAAATGCATGGAAGCATTTAAAGAGATGCAAATATTGGTAGAGAAGTAGTGAATATATAAAAAAAATTTATAAAAGAAGCAAAAATGGCTGTGGATAAGACCAGGCTGCTGCCTAAGTTCTTTTATGGATATGAGAACTGAATATGCCAGGAAAAATATAGAAAAATATAGAAGTTGAATGCAGTGGGCCTGGGAAATTTCAGATGTAATTGTGCTCAATCAAGAAAAGATAGATTTAGGCACGAATGGGTGATGAAAAAGTGTGCCTTGAATACAAAAATATGTCAGCAGTTACAAGAGATGTACACTGAAATGTTGTGATCTTGTAGATAGAATAATTGAGGATCAAATCACAAAACAAATCTATGAAGGAAAAATAAATGAACTGAAGGAAGACTGAGAATGTCATGATTAAATAGAATTGATGAGATCTTAAAAACGAAACAAATGGTTTTTTAAAAACATTTTAAACATGCTAACTTCAAAACAGTAAATCCATACAGTTGAAACAAAAATAGAAGTATAGAAAAATATATAGTAAGTTGCATTGGTATAAATTAGTTTTAGCTGTATTTCTCATGCCTCTAATTATTTTGCTCACTGCTTATTACTCCTCTGCATAAAGTGCATAAGGCTGTTCTCAGTAATGACATTTCAGTTATTAGAATGGCATGCCTGCATTTTAATTTTGCAATAGATGCAACAAGTCAAGTTCTACCTTTATAAATCTGGGGGGGGGGGGGCAGTTATTTTATTAGACATTTTGGAGAAATAGTGGACATGGCAAGTGACAAAGATACCTGATAGAAGAAGTTAAACTCAATCCTTAAGATGCTCTCTAACTTCCCTCTGGAATTGCACGGGATCCAAAAGTATTCCTGCAACAAGCTGATACTAGAAACTAGCCTATTTAATGTTTAATATATTAAAATATGTTTTCAGGATTGAGATAGGACTCCATAGAGAGGCGTCTAGAACAGGGGTGTCAAACTCAAGGCCCACGGGCCAGATCAGGATGCTTAGATCTGGCTTGTGGGACCACCCTGGAAACAGCAAAGAACTGATCCGCAGTGCCTCTGCCAGCGAAAATGGAGCTCACGAGGGCATCCTTCACTGCAGGATGTTGAGCTGGTCACACCCACTCAGCCCTCTGAGGTCAAACACAACCTTGATGCAGCCCTTAATGAAATTGAGTTTGACACCCCGGTCTAGAAGCACAACGAAGCTCATAAACACTGCACTAACTGCACCTGTTCTAAACACATAAGCCATATCTGAATAATGGAAGAAAGAACAGATTAATATTCCAGAATAGTGGATATGTTTGATACTTAATTGAATAATAATAAATATTATTTTACAAGATTTCACTAAATTGAATTCACTTAAAAGAGGACATTTATTTGATTTATAAGTTGCTCTTTGTCAATGACTCTAATAATTCTTACTTACAATAATTGGGCCAATTAGTAAATCTAATCTCGAAGGAAATCACATTAAGAAAAAAGGTTATTTTTTAAAAAACAAATGATACAGTCTAAGTACAGAAGTAAAAAGAAAGTAAATGTTTTAAAAATTAAGCCTGGTAAACAGTAATTCCTCCTTGATATCTAAATTCAATATACTAACTAGAGGGGAAAAAAGAGTAGGAAAAGGCTTTTGCTGGTGATGGCAATAAATACATTTCTTAATAAATATATTTCGCAGTATGTGTTTCTTTGTCTTTTCTGCATTTCACCTGAAACTTTTTTAAATTATTAATTGGAATTGCATCACTTAAAACTTTAAAAAGATACTATAGCACTATAAGCTCTTCTTTTGCTTAAGTTCTGTAAAATTGGTTAAAAAAATATAATTTTTTTACCTGTCACCTTGAATGTATATAATAACATTTATATAGGTATTGGACTTTATAATTTAAAATAAGAAACCTGTAAACTAGACAGTTTGCTGTTTTATTCTATGTTTGCATACCGCTTAGCTATGTACATAGTAATAAAACTACTTCAGGTAGTCCTCAACTTGTAACAATTGTTTTGCCCCATTTTATGACCTTTTTTGCCACAGTTGTTAAGCAGGACACTGCAGTTCTTAAGTGAATCATGTGGTCATTAAGTGAATTTGGCTTCCCCATTGACTTTAGTGATCACATGCTGCCAGGACAGTGCAACTACTATTAATACATGCCTCTTGCCAAGCATCCAAATTTTGTTCACATGACCATGATGCAATGTTCATATGTGTGAAAAATGATCATGTCACTTTTTTTCCATCCATTTGGAAATAGGTTTTGAGTGGTGTGATGGCCTAGAGGTGGAGCTCTCGCTTCACAGTCAGGAGGCTGTGAGTTCGATCCTAAGTACAGGCAGATATTTCTCTCTCTGGGCACGCTGAGAATTTATCTGCTGAATATAACTTTGCATTGGCGACAGGAAGGGCATCCGGCCAGGAAACATTCAGCTCCATTCAGTTGCCCAGACTCCACCCCACAAGGGATTATGAGATCATTAAAAGACGATGATGATTTGGGTACAGATTTGGGATATTTATAAAATTCAGACAATGATTGGTTTATTTGTAGTGCCAAATAGGAACAGTATCTACTTACAGCAAGTCCCATCTACATGTAAACATTACATCCTGTTGTAGCATGTGTGAACAGATAAACCAGATGAAGATGCACACGTGGCTTATTACAGCCCAGGCAAAATGATTATAAGCAGTAGCCATAGCAACTGAAAGCAAATCAAATGAATCCCTTAAAACAAATACTGGAGCCTATAAAGAAAACCAAGAGAAAAATCTGCAGAGAAGACAGCAGAACTATCATCTCTTTATAATTTGTGATCCAATTAGCAGTTCATAGATTAACCTAATGTGTGAATTTAGTCAATAATAGCTTATTGAGTAAATTGTGTTTACTGGTTTAGCAGCAGTTTAGCATAAAGGCTAAAGAAAGTTCTAAGAAAGAAAGGTCTTAAGCCTTGGTGGCACAGGGGTTCGAATCAGGGGTGGTTCTATTTACCTTTACTACTGGTTTGCAACAGGAGCACACACGCAGAAGCTTCTGCTCATACACAGATCGTCAATTATGATATTCGGGCAGGTGGGCGGAGCCTCTCGCCTTTACTACCAGTTCGAAAGAACCAGACAGAACCGGGAGCAACTCACCACTGGTTCAAATGCAATATTGCAGGCAAATTCTGCTCACAGCCAATTGGATGCATGCACGGGGGCAGGGCACATTGAATTATGGGTTTGGGCACGTGCACGACCCCCCTGCGCTCCCCCTTTGGTACACGACAGCAAAAAGGTTCGCCATCACTGGTATAGACAGAGACAGAAACCAAAGTGATCTCATTAGCAGATAAACTTTACTTTTCAAACTGTACGTTTCTGCAGTAGCCTAGGGCAGAATTCTCAAGCTCCAGCAACTTTAAGAAGTGTGGACTATAACTCCCAGAATTCCACAGCTGGAGAACTCTGGGAATTAAAGTCCAACATTTTAAAGTTGCTGAGATTAAGAAACACTGCCCTAAGGTTTTACAAGAATTTAAAGACTTTCTGTGAAAGTTAAAAGGAAATAGTTCAAACAACCAAGATCTATCTCCAGAGCTTTGCCTCTTGAGTGGTTTCAGTAGATCTGTCTACCTTTAATAACAGATTTTGAAGCCTGAAAAAGTTTGAAAGCCTCTAGCCTCACCCCATAGCTCCCTCCCTATGTTTAAATTCAGGAGAAATTTCCTGACAGACAGAACAATTAATCAGTGGAACAACTTGCCTCCAGAAGTTGTAAATGCTCCAACACTGGAAGTTTTTATGAACAGATTGGATAACCCTTTGTCTGAAACGGTACAGGGTTTCCTGCCTAAGCAGAGGGTTGGACTAGAAGACCTCCAAGGTCCCTTGAACCTTGTTATTCTATTCTACTCTGCTCGATTCTCTATTCTATTCTATTCTATTCTATTCTATTCTATTCTATTCTATTCTATTCTATTCTATTCCTATTCCTATTCCTATTCCTATTCCTATTCTATTCTATTCCTAGTCTAATTTAGTCTAGTCTAGTCTAGTTTCTATTTATACTTCTAACTGAAATGTTCTAATCATTCTCAGAGCACACAAGACCCACAACCAGGTCAAGTTAGTACCTCACTGGTAGGTTACTATAGTTCATAGTACAGTCTGCCAGATGTTCAGATTGGATTTGGAATTTTTGTCCACCTATCAGCTTCTTCCCAACAATCTGGAATAGAGAGATGAGGATGTTTGATGATATTAAAGGTATTGTTGTACGACGTAAGTCAGGGTTGTCAAACTTAAGGCCCGGGGCCCGGATCCAGCCCACAGGGTACTAACTGGCCCATGGGGCCACCCTGGAAACAGTGGACTGACCCACGGTGCTTCTGCCAGTGAAAACAGGCTCCCGAGCTTCATTTTCACTGGCAGCTCTATTTTCACTGCACGCAGCCCTCCCGAGCTTCATTTTCACTGGCAGAGGGTTGCAGGAGGCTGTGGCAGCCAAAAATGGAGCTCGAGAGCCTGTGTTCACCGGCAGAGCGGTCAGGCCACCACAGGTGCCCCCGACAGGAGTCATGTCAAGCTGGCCATGCCCACTCCATCCATGCCCACCCCAGCCCCCCAAGGTCAAACACAACCCTGATGCGGCCTTCAATGAAATTGAGTTTGACACCCCTGATGTAAGTTGTTCCGAGTAAAACTGCCTTTTGTAATTGACTAATGGTGACTCTGTAAATGCTGGTGTTCAAGTTCAAGAATATCAATCCCAGATGTTTTGGGATTGAACGCAAGGTGTCTATTACTATTGATACTAACTTTGCTTGCTTTTGCCACAGTTGTTTTGTTTCTATTTGTTTCTTATTTTGTTATCTTCTACAGTTCCCTCTCTTCTCCAGATACTGCCATATCCACTATCCAGACTTTTTTTGTCTTTTATATCGACAATTGTTAAATATGCACTATTATGTGACAGGTGCCTATCAGTCTGAATTCTAAAGTCCCAGAGCAAGTTAGTTCCTCATTTCCTATTACTTTTCTATATTTTATGGTCCCACCAGTTCTTGTTTGCAGACAAAAGTTTCACAGTTGTGTATCCTCTGTTATGTAATTTACTTCCAAGCAAAGTTTTTTTTTTTTGAAGTGCACAATTAATGAAGGGCCTAAATATAAGTTTTATTTCTTGAAGTAGCTGGAACATCCAAATCTTGAAGAAACTCGAGGAGGACAGTCACCAATATAATCACTTGTACAATTCTCTCTTTTTTTTTAGAATTGTCAGAACCATACAATCTAAGTAAAAAGCAAATGTGATATCATACATACTATCTGTTCAAAGTAAGGTATTTAAAACTCACCAGTGAAGCCAACATAAGGACTTTGGCTTAGAAAAATATGAGTTCACGTTGTTGTATTAACCTCAATTTGTTTCCTTAGTTGGGTGAACTTCCTGTTTATATATTCAACCCCAGTATACAGAGGACAGACAGAAGTTCTATATTGAAGGGCTAACAATATCTCACTTCCTTTGTGGCTTTAAAGGTTCAAGAGAAATTAGTAGCAACGTTAGCAATGGGAAAATCTGAGCATGGAGCTTGATGGAGTAAGAGAATGAAGTAATGTTCCCAGACTCCCTTTGAGTCAAAAGTATGAACTGTCCAGCTGTTATACGCCATTATGCCATCTGCCCTTACAACCCTGTGAAACGAATGCAGCCTGATGTCCACAGTGTGTATTAGACTGAAGTTCCCACACTTCTACCCAGACCAATCCAACTTATGACCTTTCAGAGTTACAATGGACCTCCCCAGGACTAATTACGACCCAGAATCAAAGTCATTGAGGACACTAGATTCATTGAAAGACTGCCATATTCACTTAACTACTACCATTACCATTAATTTTAATGGTTTTAATGGAAAAAGACTTGCAGAAAAAATTCAGAACTTTGATGTTATATATGTTGATGACAGAAAGATTAGTTTATGCACAGAAATGGAAGGTCACCTTGTTCCCCACAATGGATGAATGGCTGCAAAAACCGATGGGAGTTAGCAGAGATGGCTAAATTAACTATTTTGATCAAGGAATAAAATACAAATACTTTTATTTCTGCTTGGAAACCGCTTTTGGGCTTTGGGCTTGAGGTGGGAAAAAAATGAAACTTTGATTTTGGGTTTTACCGATTAGATAGCAATAGCAATGGCACTTAGACTTATATACCGCTTCACAGTGCTTTACAGCCCTCTCTAAGCCGTTTACAGAGGCAGCATATTGCCCTCAACAATCTAGGTCCTCATTTTATCCACCTCGGAAGGATGAAAGGCTTAGTCAACCTTGAGCCTGGTGAGATTTGAACTGCCAAATTGCAGGCAGCCAGCAGTCAGCAGAAGTAGCCTGCAGTACTGCATTCTAACCACTGCACCACAGCAGCACTAAATCTATCTATCTAATAGGTTTAGATCTATCTAATCCAGGGGTCAGCAACCTGCAGCTCTGGAGCCGCATGTGGCTCTTTCACCCCTCTGCTGCGGCTCCGTCACTCAAAACATGCATCACAACTGCCAATGTGTGACACCTGCCGGCATGCGATTTATTGAGCTTTTCAAGCCCTGGTAGGCTAACCATGGATAAATCCAAGAAAAGAAAAATTTCAGAAGAAAACAGAATGTTTAATTTCAACTACATATGCTAGTTTTGTGGTCGCTCAAGAAATAGTCAGGCACGGGAAGGGTATTGTGGCTCCTGGTGTTTTTTGTTTTTTTTTCTGTGGGAAATGGGTCTAAATGGCTCTTTTGAGCATTTAAGGTTGCAGACCCCTGATCTAATCTATCACTTTCCCTTTCCCTTCATTATTTTCTCTATTTTTGTATTTTCTTTGTATGCTATATTATAAACTAATAAAAAGCTATTAACACAAACACACACACGAAAACTACCCCCACAAAAAACATTGTATAATCGGGCAGTCACATGTTACCTGCCTAACAACCAGCATCATTTAAGACTATAATTTCAGGCTCAATTACAGTTGTAAGTTGAGGACTCCCTATAAGTGCCTCGTCTCAAATGTAGTGCTTGTAATATGAAACTGCCTCCATTGGAATATTAGGAGTGGCCATTCAAGCACTCTAAGCTCATCAGAACACGTCTGAATGTCTGGTACCTTGCTGGGGCAATATTTAATGCTTTGTTTCTCAATCTTGGCAACTGTTAAGATGAGTTGACTTCAACGCAAAGCATCATCCAAAGCTGCATGCGTGAAGTGGCAAGCTACATAAATTTAATAAATACCGTGTTTCCCTGAAAATACGACCTACCCTGAAAGTAAGTCCTAGCTTTTTACACGTGCAGCCAATATAGGCCCTACCCCCAAAATAAGCCCTAATTAAAACCCCGCCCACTCCAGGTAAAAATTAAGCTAGGGGGTGGAGCTGCCCTACTACTTACCTTTGCAGCAGGTTTCACAAACCCCAACACCTGCCTTGCTGGCCCATTCCTTCTGCAGCCGGCAAGGCTTTCCTGAAGGCCTCTGCAGACAATAACAGAGCTCTGGGTCGATCTGGAGCTCTGTTATTGGCTGCAGAGCTTTCAGGAAAGCCTTGCTGGCTTTGCAGGCCACAGAAGAAAAAGTTCCTGAAGGCCTGTGACAGTGAAAAGGAGGCTGGGGGCGACACACACAAGTGAAGTGAGTGCAGGGGTGAAATCCAGCAGGTTCTGACAGGTTCTGGAGAACTGGTAGTGGAAATTTTGAATAGTTTGGAGAACCAGTAGTGGAACCGGCAAATACTACCTCTGGCTGACCCCAGAGTAGGGTGGGAATGGAGATTTTTGCAATATCCTTCGCTCAAGAGTGGGGAGAGAATTGAGATTTTGCAGTATCCTTCCCCTGCCATGCCCACCAAGCCATGCCCACCAAGCCACGCCCACAGAACTGGTAGTAAAAAAAATTGGATTTCACCACTGGATGAGTGGATGTCAGTGGATTACATCCCCCCAAAATAAGACCTTGTGCCTTTTTTGAAGGCAAAAAAAAAAATACATAAGACAGGGTCTTATTTTCCGGGAAACATGGTAATAAACACCCAAAAATTGAGAGGGGGTTGGGAATTCTGGTAGTTGAAATGATGTAGCCAGCTGAAGCTCAATAGCTTGATCACTTCAGCAGAAAACAGACAAACAGCCAAGTGACAAAGTGGGATATTTCTTATATTGAACTGTTCATCTCTTTAGTGTAGTGAAGTCAAAGAGATACCAACCATCTCTGCCGCAGGATATGATGCAAGGGCTTCCTATTTACAGTCACATAAATACAAGCTCAATTGTGCAATTCTTACCCATCTTGGAAAAGGAGGGAAAACAACGATAAGAATATTCCCTTCATATTTATCTATCTTTATCTGTATTCATTTGTGCTGCAATATTTATGGGGGAAAAAAATCAGAAATGTACTTAATCTTAGGCAAAGCAACAAGTATGTTCTCCTTTCTAAATTCTCCTTCTTTCTAAAATTAATATGCTTTTTCCAGGATCCTATTCTTACATCTAATGCAAAATCAATGCTAACCAACACAGCAGCATGTTATCAGTCTAAATATTATCCATCTGTGAGAATGATGTCACAGTGCACGTCAGAAGCTCCTTCAGAAATTACATGTAAACTTATAGCGGGCTAATTCAGCTACAAAGCTGTGTTTATAGCAAACTTCTGCATTCCATCCCTTGGAGCAGGAATCAAAAGCTACCAAGCCACAGAGAAAAGTTGCCAATCTGTAATCAAGCAGGAATATAATCAACAAAACCTGCAAGGACTGGAAGAAGAAATAATTATTAAATTGTAGAATATATTTCCACAGTCTGGAGCCAAAACAAGAAGTTTCTGTTATAATGGGTTCATTTTTCATACTTAACTCAAACGGGCAGAATAATTTTATATTGGCTTCTCTAATTACTAGATGTTTCCATTGTCAAATACAAGTAGATACTAAGAAGAAAGAAAAATATGAGTTTTTTTATTATTATTGGAGCAATTGCACAAGGTAAAAAGTAAAACAGGCAATAAGGAATTTCCTAAGCATTTCCTCCAGTGACCTCTATTGGGTGAAATGGTATAATGCAAGTATTTTTTTTAAAAAAGGAAGAAGAAGAAAACATCTTCCTACATTGTTCAAATATAGTAAAAAGTACCGTAAATATTTATCTTAACATCCAGCTTGTTTCGTCTTGTACTTTTTTCCAATAAAAAAGGAAGAGGGTTTGTACAGACAGCCTGTTTTAACAGTTTCCAAGAGCATTGTCTGTTTGTTTGTGTAGCACACACAAATATTTTAGGGCACCTTAAAGATACTATCTAGAGTAATATATTCATGCTTTCATATTATTCTTTGTAATACAATGGACTGTAACCAGAAAAGTTTCAGTTGGGGTGAGCACTGTCTGGGTTCTGGGAACCAGGTTGTGCATTTACCATTTGCTTGGTGTCAGCCAGGGTTCCTAATCCAATAGACCAGGCCTGTCAAAATGGCGGCCTGCGGACCAGATGCCACACATGCATGCCACGTCCATCTTGGCTCCACAAAGGCAAAAAACGCCCCACTACATCATAAGACACAATCGAGTTTGACATCTGTGCAATACACAATTAAATAGAAGCTGCCTCTTACAAATTCAAGTTCCAGCTTCAGTGTCATCTTTACTTCCATAAAACATTACCCTGTTTCCCCCAAAATAAGACATTCCCCTGATAATAAACCCAATCAGGCTTTTGAGAGCATGGCAATAAGGCCAAGCGCTTATTTCAGGGTTCAAAAAAATATAAGACAGGGTCTTATTTTTGGGAAATAAGCTATAACCCTTACAAACAGAAGCTCTGTTAGGGTCCTCTATAACTTTTAAAAGGGTTCTGAGAAAAACATGTTTAAAATTACTGCTGTAGAGTATCATAGCCTATCGTGACACAATGCGGCTTAAACTGAGACAAAACGAACAAGCTGAAGAGAGTGTGATAAAGTTTTGATAAAGAGAAAAATATAACCAAACCAAGAGGGACCTTCCTAGATCTTCTTTTCCGTACAATCTTCTATAGTAGAAGAGGGGGGAAAAGCCAATATTTATAAACTCAAAACAGTTAAAATTTCAAGAATATTATAGAGGGGAAAGCAAATTTACCAACAAGTCAGTGCCTGCTGAGGTTCGAAAACAATGTTGCATAACAGGAGTTCTTACAAATCCAAAGGCATGCAATTATATTTTCCAATCCTTTTATTTACATTATGCTCACAGCTGAGGATGTTTTAACTATTTAAACAAAATAAACACCTCTTTTCTGACAATTTTTTTTTAAAAAGATGTGTTACCACCATACCTTCTAGGGTTCAACTCTTAAATTAAGTGTTCAGAATGACACTTTTGGACCAATGCACATTGTTTTGGTACTCTGACTGCATTAGACAAATCTTAATGCAAAAACTTTCAAGATCTACAAGGCTACTAGGATAAAGAAGAATGGTACAAGTTACATATAAGAATCTATTATAAGATTTGGACCAAATAGATACACAGTACATATACAGGCAGTGGTGGGGGTACAATTGAAATAAAGATCAGATGTCAGCACTATTTAATCCTCTTTTTTCAATCTGAAAACTAAACACTATCAGATTGTCAAATCTTTTGGCCAGAAAAGCTAAGAAATTTGGCACCCTATTGAAAATTCTACCAAAATATTTGAAGTTATAGAATTATTGCTATATTTGAGAACTGGATGTTCCTATTCCTAAAGCTACAGCTGTAGAAAATGTGGCTTGACCACGCACAATTCTAGATGCAGGACAGTAGGATTTTCCTAACAGACCTCATTTTACCTTACCTGGAGTAAGCCAAGACAAGTACTTGTTTCAAGGTGAAATGTAATCTGTATCAACTGAACTTAAATTCAACAAAAGTGAAATGTACACATAATAGGCAAATCTTATGATCCTTTAATCTGGCTGGTTAACTGGGTTGTATAGAAGGGAAGTTTGATAATCTGCAATTAATATGGTAAATAATAAAAGGTCTCTAGCAAAAAAAAATTGTTTAGGAAAAGCATAAGGAACTTCTGGGATATTTTTGAGTTTGCTTCTATTGATTTTATGATATGACTCACAGATTTTTAATTCTTTAAGAGCCACGGTGGCGCAGTGGTTAGAATGCAGTACTGCAGGCTATTTCTGCTGTCTGCCAGCTGCCTGCAATTTGGCAGTTCGAATCTTACCAGGCTCAAAGTTGACTAAGCCTTCTATCCTTCCGAGGTCGGAAAAATGAGGACCCAGATTGTTGGGGGTAATATGCTGACTCTGTAAACTGCTTAGAGAGGGCTGTAAAGCACTGTGAAGCGGTATATACTGTAAGTCTAAATGCTATTGTTATTTAAAAATACCCTTCAATTATAAAGGTCATTATATAGTACCCGTGGTTCTAAATTCAGGCAGCATGTGCATTGAATTACTTATTACTTTTATTAAGTTATGCAGAGGTTGTATCAGGTAGTTTTACATAATAATGTTAAAGACTGAAAATATCTATTACACCAATTCTCGAAACTGGAATCCTTGGGAGCAACACCATGCACAGACAGGATCGGGAGCATAGATGGCTGAAATAAATGAACTGGCTTGCTGTGTTTTCTTTTAAATAGAACGTAAAAGATCATTTGGGAGCTAGGAAGTTGAATTAAAAGTGCATGTGTATTTTAAGCTCTGAACCCCATATGTAACAGACACCCATACATGAAAACTGTCATCAGTAGATACCAGACCTATCTTGGGTCTCCCATCAAAGAGTTCAAAAAATGGCTGCATAATTATATACTCATTTCTCATGCCAGAGTGGATTTAAAGAAATAGCTTTAAACCTACCAAGAAAGGGAATTGTCATGGCTAACCAAAACAAGCACAGACTGTTTCTCATGACAGCTTAAAGCCACCCAGGAATGTGGATCAAGAAAGGTCCAAGAAAGATGTGAATCAATCAAAGCTCTTAAACTTTAGCACCCTGGGAGCAACTCACTTCCCTACAGCAGCCTTCCAAACCTGGTATCCTTCAAATATATTGGGCCCACATCATCCATAAAATCTTAGTAAGCATACTCTTTTAACTGGGAGCCTTAACACTGCACTACCAACAAATCTGGAGGATGTCCAAGAAGAATTAGGCAGAAAGACATCAAAAAGCATTGGTTCTTTCACCTGCTAATATAGAGAGTAGGCTAAGGGGTAAAGGGGGAAACACAGATAATTTTTCAGACCTTGTCCTTTGGCCTAACTTTTATCCAGCAATAAACTACATGTTAACCAATAGAAAAAGTTGCTGCTTTAAAGACAGAATCTAATATGATTTTGTTTCACGTAGAATTTTTTTTTCTGCTTTACCTAAATTCAAAAGCAACTTTTAACGGTGTGATTTTAAATCAATTCATATGCATTTAGGACTCCTGCTGAGTCCCTTGGACTGCAAGGCGATCAAACTGGTCAGTCTTAGAGGAGAGCAACCCTGACTGCTCTTTAGAAGTCCAGATCCTGAAGATGAAACTCAAATATTTTGGCCACCTAATGAGAAGGAAGGACTCACTGGAGAAGAGCCTAATGGTGGGAAAGATTGAGGGCAAAAGAAGAAGGGGACGACAGAGAATGAGGTGGCTGGATGGAGTCACTGAAGCCATTGGCGTGAGCTTAAATGGACTCCAGAGGATGGTAGAGGACAGGAAGGCCTGGAGGAATGTTGTCCATGGGGTCACGATGGCTCGGACACGACTTCGCAACAACAACATGCATTTAGGAGAAAGAAGAGAGTATTGTGCTATTCAACTTCTTCACATTCTTCTCCATTGTGAAGCAGGTAAGGATTTCATGGCCACCAAGACAACCACAGGCTTATCTCAGTAGCTCAGGGTTGAAATGAGCAAACAGCCCAGTTAAAGAACTAACTAAAGAACCACCAAGACCACACCCACCAACACTGAAGAGGACAAGCCACTAAAATATAAAATGAGAGCAAACTCCACTCCCTACTAACACTGATGATGTTACTAGTTTGGGTAATGAAATGTCTGCAAGAAAACAATCAAGTTCAGACAGCACTAAGGACCCTTTTATCTCAGTGGTCATAGCCAATCCACATTTGAAGTTACATGTTCAATTTGATGTTCATCTCAGAATGAATCAGAAAATGGGCATTTCTGTAAGTTCCTTGTTGGATTTAAGCATGACTTTAATTTTATTGTATTCATACACTTGACTGCTAAATATAGACATTTCTTTCTGTTGCTTGTTCTATCAACAAGGGCTACCCTATATTTTATACGCAAAGGCACATCACCAGAAAAGAATCTTCAATACAGCCTATTGTACAAGCAAAATTATTAATCACCTTTGCTTCAGTTAATAATATTGAAGAGGATGGCATTTCTTCCCAACTGAATAACTTACAAAGTTTTTTATTCCATTCAATATAGAGAAGAAACTATTCAGTCACAGTATCTGTCAGGTTCCGTAAAGACTGGAAAAATAAACCTCAGAACGCAAAAGAAGTAACCAAGTCTGTTTATCCTGATATCGGTACTAACTGACCACCTTAAATTGTTACAGAAAGGAATCTTTGTTGGAGCTGATGCTCTGTGCTCCCATCACCTTTTAATCAGCATACAGCTCCACCCCAGTGCAATCACTCAATTATGCAATTACCCGTATCCTCCCTTTCCGTCCCCAATCCATCACAAGCCACTTCAGTTGTTCTGGCTGCTCCGTCTTTCCTTAAAGTGATAAGGTTGATAAACTGCTTCAGTGCATGATCCTGACGTCATCTAGCATGCGACTGGAGAGTCGAAGTGAGAGGCATGCCTCAGGGCTGATGACCCAGGAGAGCAGGCACACAGTAAGGGTCGTCGGCGAAGGCGTGCAGCAGCAGAATGGCGATCCCCACACGAATGGCGGCCCCAAGTACCGTCACAGGGCTGGGGCTGACAGCATCATTTACTGAGTTCAGAAGACTTTTTAATTAACGTATGATAAAGCACCCTGTACTGTACCACTGAAGACAGCGTTTAGTCCACCAGATCACTGCAGGATTCAGAAAGAACATAATAATAAAGGATGCAGAAAGAATAATATATAACCATAAAGCAAACAAGGGCTGCCAGTAGTAGTAAATAAGAAACATCTTTTGGTGTAACATTTCTATGTTTCAAGGTACACTAGTCACTTTCTATTCCCTGAGTAGTTGTAATAACTAGAATTTAGAAAGTAATGTATAGAGAATTCATTTCAGGTAAAACAAATGGGTCAACAGATAGCAGGGAAATTAATTTTACATAGCTAGAGGCCTTTCTGAAACTCTCAAAACCCAGAACACTTTGGTTGAAATCCCTATTCACTCATAAAGCACATTAGTTGACTGCTTTCAGTCTTAAAAGACTGAAGCAATGGAAAATTAAGGAAAGGAGAACAACATACATTGAATCGTCTGCTTCCTGGAATAAAACCAGAGTATATATAAATGGATTTTTTTAAAAAAAAATTTTTTTAAAAAAACTTACTACATTAAAGTTCTGATCTTCGTGAACAGAAAATTTTTGTACTTTGGAACTGTTCTATTGTACGCAGTTCATTAGTTAGTGATTAACTAAACTGCCCTGACCTCTATTTCCAGTTGGTTCTCACCTAATGTGGCATGTGGATTTTAGTGGCCTGGTGTAGCTAGAAGTCTGCTGGCACGAGGCAGCAAATGGAATGAGAACTTTGAGAAAAAGCTCAATTCTGGCCACAAATAAGGTTGATAAGATGATTTGACTCTTAGCCGTTGTGGAGCAATTGTAGACACAGCAATCCCATTGTCCAGCCTAGTATATAGGTGCTGGGGACTGAGGAGTGAGAGTGAGGGTCAAACAATTCCTTAGTGACTGCGGGATAGGCTGATAGTCTGCTCAAAGTTGGAAAATAAAAGAGAGGAGGAGAAGAGAGAAGGAGAGGACAGAAAAAGATGGTGCAAAGAAGAGTGGCTGGAGAGAAAAATTGGAGATTAAAGTTATGTGACTGTAAGGAAATAGATATACTGAAATAGTAGAATTAGTAGAAACTTGTTGTTTCCTGCAACATATATATATATGTACGATATATGATGTCTTTATATACCTGCATGCTGTAAATATTTGTTTCCTGTGACACTGACATATATATTATGCCCTTTGTAGTTATAATACAAACATGCCACATTGACTAACTTCCTGGACTGTTATTGGGGTCTGTTGTGAAGTATCTGGCATTTGTCAAACTATATGTTCCACCTTTTGATCAGAGCCTTATCAATCCCCCTCCTGCCTAAGTACCTATCTCATCTTTGATCTTTTGAGTTCCCTCCACTCCAGGGGGCTAAATAGCCAAGTGTGAACACAAAGAAGATGATCAGGAAGAGATAACGCTAATGATGCTCATTAAGAGGCTCTACCCTGTTGGGGAGGGGGGATACACAAACCAAATTCCAGGGATAAACAAACAAATCAAAGATGCCAGAATTGGAGATTTATGACGTTTCTGAACAATATAAAAAGGATTCACATCTCCTTCCTTGTTTGTAGTTGTTACCAGCATGTGTCTTGTATGTGTTTGGAACAGCTAAACATTTAAGCTTGATCAAGATTAAATGCTATTTTACTCAAGCCTCTGTTTAAGTTTCTTGTTTATTATATTATTATTGTTTATTATATTATTATTGGACCTTACATATGACTATGCAGATCAGTTGACCATTCTTGGTTAGGGAGGAGGAAAAATGAAGTTCAGCCATGGCTTCCCTGGAGAGACAAAAGATCAAAACCCAGACAGAGGACATCTCCATGCCAGAAGAAAGAAAAAACCTTGAGAGAGTTTTTTTCCACAATGGAGAAGCAGCAGGTGTTTGCTGACCAAGTCCAGAAGAAAGTGTGCTGAGCACAATAAATCCAGCCCGGTCTTTTCTTTTCACTCTTAATAAGCCAAGAAAGAGGGAGGAAGCAGGAGAGCTAGATTTTTCTCTGGAAGGGAGACAGAAAGAAACCTGATTCCAGGTGAAGACTAGGGTTGTGTTGTATTGTATGCACCTGTTGTAAATAACTTCTGTAATAACTTTATTGTAAATAGTAAAAAAGCAGGTTTTTTTCTGCGTCAGTTGCCAACCTTGCAAAGCAAAATACACCTGACCAGTTCAAAAAAGAACCTGATCACATGTGACAACTAAGACCAAACTCCCTTCTTCTTGTGCCTTCTTGGAAAAGCAAAAAATGGGAAAATTGGTTGGAAGGTATTTCTGATTCCTATTCAGGAATACATTTGTCTCTATTTATATTCTCTCTTGGATCCTGACCTGGTTTAGAAAATAGATAAAGACAGGTACATTACCTGCGTAAGAAATAATCCTGTATAATTGTAAAAAATGTGTATAAAATATAATAAATACCCTGACACCATGGCAATCATGCTCCAAGATAGGTATCTCCAGAGCTTATTTATCAAGATATTTTTTTTTTCTGGAGACCACCCATTTCCTGTTTATGGTAACAGTGCTTTATATTGTGGGAGTATATTAGAATTCTTCCTAACATTTTCAACTGTGTCAACAAGCCTTCCATACTCCTTTTCGTTGCAATGCAAAGTGTCACAATCAACCCCATGCTATAAAAATGTGCTGAATTTTTTTAAAAACTACAGATCAACTCGAATATTTAAGAAGGAAGCAGAATAATGGCTATCTATCCAATAATGCTGCAGTTGTAAAAATTCTCTCCCTGCAGCCATAATTCAAATAGCTAACATATTTCCAAACGCCTTACATGATTTATGTTCAGCAAGTGAGTGAGCACAAAGGGAGAAAGCAGTGAAATCGGGCGACATTCCCAAGGTCTTGTTCACCTTTCCCAAATGAAAAACAGCATGTACAATACTCAGAAATAGTCAGGCCCAAAGAACCAAGAACCACACGTGAAGTTCCTTCTGAGTAGCTGTTCACCTACAAAACAGAAATCTTGCCAGACTAAAGCAGTTTATCTGCATAATTATTAGGTATACTTTTGAATTGCTAGGGAGAGGCAACCCTCTTTTAACCCTCTTTCTGACAACCAGACTGCAGGAGATGAGGGAGGGGTCAAACATGTCATCAGTCATGAGTCCCTACTTGTCCACAAGAGCTATTAAGTCCAGCCCACCTTGAATTCCTTTCTTAACTCCTGCTAATTTCCCTTGACCATTAGTAGCTCAGATTCTTGTAGAGATCTTAAGCTTGCAATAAACTTTTATGCTCATTTGAACTGCCTGAATCTTTAGATTTCCCCAGCGCTTGACATAAACCTTCCAAGTTCCACTGTCTCTTTGCCCTCTTGGAAAGAGCCCTTCCCTCCTGCGATTCCAGATTTCCCTCGCATCAGAAATCTGAGCTCACTAGGATACAACCTTAATTGATACTGTTTTTGTTTTCAACCTTTTACATGTCACATGTTCACATGCCACAATCAGCTCTTAGCTTATTGAACAACTCATGGTTGGGCTGGGTTCATACAAAATGCTGATCCGTAAGATGCTATTTATAAACCACAATTACTAAATTACTAAAATCACACAACATGCTAAACTCAAAGCAACTGCAATGATGGCTAAAAGTGTTGCATGAAGCACTTAGAATATTTCTCATGGCCAATGTTCCTATAGCTAATCAACTAGATTTAGTCAACTCTTGAATTACTCTCCCAAAGGAAAATATACTGCAGAAAGTTGCACTATAGCTGAACTGGGAACACTGTTGCTAAGCAACATGGTTGTAAAAGCAAAAAAACCATGTGACTGTACCAACTTATGATAGCACTTCCAGTTGCAGTCATTAAGCGACTCAGTTCTGGTCATTAAGGGCAATGTCACATGACTACAACTTGCAACTTTTTGTCGACTTTTTTTACTTTGCTTGGTGGAAGCCAGCAATGAAGATTGCAAATGCCAATCATATGATGGTGGAATGCCGCAACTGTCATAACTGGAATTGCGAGCCCGTTGGCAAGCATCCAAATCACAATTAGATGACCCCCAATGATGCTGCAACAACTGCAATTTTGAGAACCTGCAGTAAGTCTCCTTGTTCAGCGCCGTCACAACTTTGGTTGCCGAACGATCTATCACAAAGCAAGAACTACTTGTAACTCTCTGAGTAAGCTATAATTTCCAATAATCTTTTGTAAATCAGTGAGATAAGAATCCTTACAACTTTTTTAAAAAGTTCTTATTAAGTAAAATACAATATTTTCTGATCTTTCCATGGGTCTTGTATAATAAAAGTATAATAAATACCATAAATATCAGTTCTAACATGACTATATTTCCATTTGTTACTAGATATATATTTTATCTCTATGGGTACGCAGAATCTTTAATATTCATACACTGGATTAATAATAAAATGTTCACATCCACTAGCACATCCTAAAATTCTGATGTGTGCATTTCTTTTTTAAAAAAATCAATTTCTCTTTCAACCTGATAAAATTGATCAAATGCTTTTTTATCTTACAAGCATCTTTGATTTATTAGAAACCAGCAGTTAGTCAAAATATCCCTTAATTCAGCCATATTAATTGCAAATTCCACATCATTTGTTTGGTTTAGTTTAAGATGTAAATTCTCTCACTGAGCTTACAGTTCTGCTCAAACTAAATAAACAATTATGATTTGTTCAACAAATCAAGATTTGTACAAGCTGTATAGACCTCATCCAATATAACCCAACTAACCATACAAGAAATAATTACAGACTAAAACTGATGTTTAGCAACTACTAAGAAGAGATTTTGGGGAAGTACTTTCTAGCACAACGGAATTTAGCAATTCTATAAAGTGCCTTTCAAAGAAAATTATTTTTCCCACATCTAAAAATAGATATTTTTGTTCTACATTTTTGTTCTACATACAATTCTACAATCTTATTTTACAATTACTTCTCTCCCATATTAGGAGTTTTTCATAACACAGTTATAAATCAATTGAAGCACAGCTGGTTAGTCTTAATTTCCATTGCCTCAGTTTTTTACAGGTAGTCATCGACTTACAACCACAATTGAGCCCAAAATTTCTGTTACTAAGACAGTTGTTTAAATGAGTCTTGTCCCATTTTACAACGTTCCTTGACATAATTAAATGAATCACTGCAGTTGTTAAGTTAGTAACTTGTTAAATGTTTCCCATTGACTGGCTTTCCCATTGACTTTGGTTGTCAGGAGGTTGCAAAAGGTGAACATATGTGTCCTGCACTGCAACCCCTCATAAACATACAATAGTGGCCAAAATTATGGAAACATTTTGGGAAAAGTGTATTTTTGAGGTTTGATGGTTAATAACGTCACTTTTTTTTTTTTTTTGGAGTTTCAAGATAATCATATTCCACTGCTGGAATGGCCTGGGAATAGCCCAGAGCTGAACCCAATTGAAAATCTATGGAGCTGACTAAAGAAACTTGTTAGTCAGATCCACCCAGCAATAAAACCCAATTAATAGAAGAAGAATCATTCAATCTTGATTTCACATTATAACAGCTGCAGAACTAAAAAATGTGGTTCACTCCATGGGAAGACATAAACTGCAATTCATGCTAAAGGTTACCCAACTATTAACTGACGTGATAATTTTTGTATATCTCATTTTTTCTGTGTGTTTCACTTTTCTTCTTTATACTGTAAGTGCTATTCTAATAGCAAATCCTTCATAAAAGTTATTGCATTACATTGATTAAATTATCTTTCCATTGATATATAATTTTATGGTACTACTCCCAAAAAAAAGTGGTGTTATTACCTAGTTTTAGAAAATACACTTTTCCCAAAAGGTTTCCACAAATTTGGCCACTACTGTATGCCAGTTGCCAAACATCTGAATTTTGATCACATGACTATGGGATGCAGCAACGGTCATAAGTGTCAAAAACGGTCATAAGTCACTTTTTCATTCCATTGCAACTTCAAATGGTCACTAAATGAATGGTTATAAGTCGAAGACTACCTGTATAAGCCTGTGCTATTCTCTGTGATACATTTAGATAATTGTTGGAAACTTAGAACCAACCTAGGGCAGTTTCCAACTTTCACCTTTCTTGCATAAGTTCACTATCTGTAAGTTTGATGGGACACACCTGTTAAAGCTTGGCACAGAAATTAAATCCCTATTTCTTTAAGAACAAGTGAGACCAGGGAGATGGATGGGTGGGTTATGCATCCTTATTTTCAACTGGCTCAGATCAGTGCTATTTAAATTGGGAGTAAGTTGGGCATATCCTGTAGGTAATGGAGCAATTTGCTTGCTTGTAATTTGTATCTGCTCATTTGTGAGTTGATGATCCAGTTTGGAATTACTGTTGCTGCTAAGACACCTATATAAAACAACAAGAGGCTGGTTTTTGGTTTGTAGGGATAAGGGTATTATTCCAGATCCGGAGAAAGGAATAATTGGGTCAAGTAATTTAAGGAACACTGGTTTAGGTTACCATTAGTTTGATCACCAAAGTGTAGGAGGAAGTTTTTAAAAACTTTAAACAGCATTCCTTACTAAGAAAGGTAAATCCTACAGAATCAGGAAAAAAAAATGTTCTTTGAGATGACAAGTGTAGGAAGAATCTCATATAATAGAATGCACCAGAGAGCCATTTTAACCCTATGATTAAAATAAAATTTGGTGGTACTGGAGAAACACTAAAACAATACTAATCCTATCCATTAACTTAAGGTAGCTCAGTAGCTAAGACACTGAGCTTGTCGATCAGAAAAGCCGGCAGTTCGAATCCCTAGTACAGGTGTCTCCTGAGTGAGCAGGGGGAGGGTTGGACTAGATGACCTCCAAGGTCCCTTCCAACTCTGTTACTCTGTTACTGTTAAACTTTCAAAGGTCCCCTAATCCATTCTGTCAAAAGTACACACTGTGATCCAGAGTGTTATCCAGAGTTATATATATATATATATATATATATAAAAATACCGAGCATGAGGAAGTCTTAACAAAGCATTTTTTGGTTGTTTACACTACATTACTTGCCGAGATCGTCATCTTTCAAAAGGCCTCTCCCATTGAAGCCAGCCAGCAGGTTGATCCAAATGGACAGGATCAAGGGAAGGAAGAAGCAGATTGGCAGTTTAGTGCCCTTCATTTTATTGCTTGAAGTGTAGCAAAACACACACACACACACACAAATTTAAACAAGTTTGACGGTCACCTTTTGCTACCCACTGCAGCAAAACGCACCTGGCTGCCTAAACGCCAACACGATCCTCACTCGAAGGTGACAAAACAATCCCTGCGTGCTTTTCGGTGCAGCTCCTTAAAGCCCTCTTATGTAACCGTCCTTATTTCCATCCCTGATACAATACCTCGCTTGGTTTTTAAAACTACGGCGGAACTTATCCTCGGAGTTGCTACAAGAAGGCGCTCGCTCCGACTGTTTGCAGCCGCTTTTAAAAGGCAGTGGGGGGGGGGGGGGAGGAAGCCAAGGAGGAAAAAAGACTTCGATGGCATTTCGCCCCGGGGCCGCTTTCTCCTCCTCAGCGACTTTTCTTTTCTTATCGCAAAGCGACCTTAAAACCCGCCAAGTGCAGGGCAGGACTCCAGGGGAGAGCAAAGGAGAAAAACCTGGCGGAGAGCCAGCGGGAAAGCTGAGGAAGGTACCTGCTGCTGCCGCCTCCGCCTGTCCCACTTCCCTCGGGGGCGCCGAGGGGGACTGAAGGCGCGAAGCAGCGGCGGCGGCGGGGCTCTGGAAGACGAAGGCCGAACTGTGCAAGGTGGGGCTGGATTTCCTGCGGATGGCCATCCGCCTGAAATTGATGCTTTCGGCCCCGTTCATCTTGCCTTCTCTCTCCCCGCGCAGAAAGTCCCCGTTCCTCTCAGCCCCTACTCGGACCGCATCCTACCGGCGCCCAGCAACGCGCGCTTGGCCGGCTGACTGAGCTCGCTTTAACTCCCCTCCCCTCCCCTCAACGCCCGCAGACGGCTCTTTGCCCCGCCTGGCGTCGGTCATCCGCGAAGTCTCCTTGAGCTGAGCGACTCTGCCCTAGAGAGAGAGGTGGGGGGAGGGAGAGATCCCGCCCTCCCGGCGGGTGGTGGAAGCGGGGCGGGCGCTTCGGAGTTGCCGCCTGCGCCAAAGGTAAGCGCGTACCTGGCTGGGGGTTACCTGCGCGCATGCTCTAAGCCTTCCGGAGGGTTGTCCCAAAGGCGCTTTTTTTTCAGGAGGCAACTTGGACTTTCTTGGTTTTTTCTTTTTAACTTTTGAAGACGTTTCGCTTCTTATCCAAGAAGCTTCTTCAGCTCTGACGGGATAGTGGGGGAAGGAAGGGTTTATATCAGTGGTGAAATCCAAATTATTTTTACTACCGGTTCTGTGGGCGTGGCTTGGTGGGCGTGGCAGGGGAAGGATACTGCAAAATCTCCATTCCCATCCCATTCCAGGGGAAGGATACTGCAAAATCTCCATTCACCTCCCCACTCTGGGGCCAGCCAGAGGTGGCATTTACTGGTTCTCCACACTACACAAAATTTCCGCTATCAGTTCTCTAGAACGTGTCAGAACCTGTTGGATTTCACCCCTGGTTTATATTGACTGAGAATCTCTACAGACTTTTAGCTAGACAATTTGGGATGAACACCCTTTGAATGGTGTGGGAATAGGAATGGATTTGCAGAGGGGGGGGGAAATTGCAGACTACAGGAACCCAGGAGCACTACTCAGGTGACCCTGAGGACACAGATAAATCTCCAAGTGCTTCAAGGACCCTTTAAAACAGGGGTCTCCAAATCTGGGAACTTTAAGCCTTGTGGATTTCAACTCCCAGAATTCCCCAGCCACCTGGGGAGTTGCCCATTCTGGGAGTTGAAGTCCACAAAACTTAAAAGTTCCCAAGTTTGGAGACCCCCGCTCTAAAAGAATGCAAATGACCAGCTGTCTGCAAGGAATATAAATCCTTCCATTCCCCACTATCTATTGATTCTTGATGAACGTATCTTTTCTTTTATGTACACAGAGAGCATATGCACCAAGACAAATTCCTTGTGTGTCCAATCACACTTGGCCAATAAAAAATTCTATCCTGTCAGAGCTGAAGAAGCTTCTTGGATGAGAAGCAAAACATCTTCAAAAGAAAAAACAGGAAATTCCAGTTGCCTCTTGACCTGGATGTCTGAGAATCTCTACAGACTTCCTAAGGGTTCTCAGTTTGGCATGGGGGAGGTTGGGTCAAAGCCGGCCCCGCTGCTTCCCCACCTCAACTTAGGAAAGTTTTACTTGGCTTTGCTTCCCTCCACCTGTTGATTTGCGCAGGGATCATTTGAACCCCTAAGTGCCTGCAACCATCATAAATTCATAAATATGAACCAGCTGCCAAGCACCTGAATTTTAATCATGGGACCAGGGGGATGCTGCAATGGTCGTAAGTGTGAAAAACAATCATAAGTCAGTTTTTCCAGGGCTGTTGTACCTTTGAATAGTCACTAAATGAACTGTTTTAAGTCAAGGACTACCTGTACTTTAGCCGAATGTGTCATTGGAACACAGTTTTTAAATTTAATAGTAGTCATCAGCTCTAAGAAAGGCTGACGTTTATTGGGAAGTTGTGCAATGAGATTACTGGTTAAGTATTTAATAGGGTTAGGTATTTACTTTATCCTGCTTGAGGGAGGAGCGGTATACATTTACTGACAGGGATTTTCTGCCTGGGTTCACACTGTCCTATTTAAAAAAAAAAAAAAAGTGGAATGGGGCAGAGTTGCACAGTTGGGAATTAAGGAGTTAATTTGTAGTCTTAAACCCACTTTCAGTGTAAGCAAAGCCAGAGATAGTTCTTGAATTGGCAAAAGCTGTGTACTTTTATGTTAAGCCATGATAGTTTAATGTTGGTTTATCAACTAATCCACAATTAGCTGAGCTGATAAAATGTACCAAACTATAAGTTACAGAAGTCCTTGCTATTTTCTTGGCAAGGTTTTTCAACAGTGGTTTGCCATTGCTTCCTAACTAGGGCTGAGAGAAAGTGACTGGCCCAAGGGTCAACCCAAATGGCTTTGTATCTAAGGTAGGACTAGAACTCACAAGTCTCCTGGTTTCTAGCCTAATGCCTTACAGAAAAATGGTTCTCAAGTGTTTATTGCTTCACTTTCTTCTAGAATCCCACAGTAGTACATCCCCCATCTTTTCCTTCAACCCTTCCCAGCCTGATTCTGTCCAAGTGTCACAGAGGCCCAGAGAAAGGGAGGCCTGATTGATGTAAAGCCCAGGTCATGTAAAGACTTGCTATGTTGTTCAAATCCACCAGCTGAGGCATAATATGATGGGGCAAAACAAAAGAGTGAGGAAAAGACAAATCATAATAATCATATAGATCAGTGTTTCCCAACCTCAGCAAGTTTTAAGATGTATGGACTTCAACTACCAGAATTCACCACTAAGTATGTATCAAGGTTATCTTAAAGTTGCTGAAGTTGAAAAACACTGATACAGATGGTGAGAATTCTAACCAAAATAATTAGTGCAATAAACTTTGGTTGGTTGGTTTTCTCGTGCCAAACACACAATTTCATAAGTTATACTCAGTATATTTCATGAGTAGTAGGGAAAACTTAGCTAGATTCAAATTTGTTGTCCACGCAGGTCTTGTTCTATAGAGAGGGAGTTTTTACCCATACTTGTATAAATATTCCCAAAATTATGGCAGGAATATTTAAGGGTCTTATGGAAATGACTTAAGCTGTAATTTTTCAACAGCATACTGTATTATTTTCTGTACTCAGAAATTAATAAATGTATAATTGAAAACATTTTTATCATCTCTCTTTAGAATGATGAATATTACTACTCCACATCCATAATCATGACTATGACAAAATTTACAATATATTGGAATGTCACATTAATATCAGTTTAACTTCATCTATTCAGCCTAATTATTATAGTTTAGATTAGCTAATTTTATTCGGTAAGCCATAGTTAAATGCAGTTTCAAAAAGATTTCACATATTACAGGTAGTCAGTTCATTTAGTGACTGTTCAAAGTTACAACAGCACTGAAAAAAGTGACTTATGACCATTTTTCACACTTATGACCGTTGCAGCAACTCCATGGTCATATGATCAAAAATCAGATGCGTGGCAACTGGTTCATATTTACGACGGTTGCAGTGTCCCAGAGTCATGTTGTCCTCTTTTACGACCTCCTGACAAGCAAAGTCAATGGGGAAACCAGATTCACTTAACCATGTTACTAATGTAGCAACTGCAATGACTCATTTACCGTATTTTTTGGAATATAAGACGCTTCGGACTATAAGACGCACCTACCTTTTTTGGTGAGGAAAACAAGAAAAAGAAATCTGCCTCTGCCTTCCAGCAATTTTGCCTCTTTGCAGCAAAGAGCAAATAGCCTGCTTTACTTTCATTTTCGTTTTCAGCATAGCTTGATTAGCACAAGAAAAAAAAAATTTGCTCCCAGCAATTTACCTCCTTGCAGCAAGCAGCAAAGGCCTGCGCAACAGCTCAGAGGCCAATCCAAGGGACAATCAAGTTGTGCTAATTAGGCTGTGCTGAAGCTGAAACGGGCTGTTTCTTCTTGCTGCTTGCTGCAAGGAGGTAAATTGCTGGGAGGCAGAGGCCAAAGGGTGTGGCCAGTGGGTGGGCGGGGCTACATTCGGTGTATAAGACGCACCTAAATTTTCACCCCCTTTTAGGGGGAAAAAAAGGTACATCTTATAGTCCGAAAAATACAGTAACTACTGTGGCAAGAAAGGTTGTAAAATGGGGCAAAGCTCACTTAACAAATGTCTCAGCAATAGAAATTTTGGGCTCAATTGTGGTCATAAGACGAGGACTTCCTATATTAGCAGAGCTACACTTCTACTTGTGTCATTGCCTAGAAGAAATCTTTTATGATGGAACAGAAATATTGGGATAAAGAATCAATGTCATAAAAGTTTTGTAAAAGTTATTTATGAAACAGTAAGCCAAAATTAGATCTGTAAACCAGTAAACCAAATTTATTCAATCTGGCACTGGCCAAAACAAGAAAACTACATGACAATTATGTTTGCATCCTAGGATAAATTCTCACCCAATAGAACAACTATTTCATGATACCTGTAAATACCTTTTTGCTGAATTCGTGGTGTGTCTCATTGATTTTTCCATTCTAGGGCTGTCTCTGATTTCCTACTCTGGAAGTGACATTTCAAAAGCCAAAATGGTAATTAAGCAAAATTCCTAGACTGTTGTTCTTTATGCTTTCTAATAGTCTTTGAATCTTTAATTCTAATTAGCAGAATATTTTACGTATATGTATTTGTTTATTGAATTTATACTTTGCTTTTCTATCATTGTGATTCCAAAAGTAGCTTACAACAATGGAAGTATGAAATTAAAAATATGCAGATATGTTTAATAAATGTAATATGCACACATTCAATATTCTACAGCAGTGGCCCCTAGTCCTTGCGTGAGTGGTGGGCCGGCATGTATGCAGCTCGACTTGCGCCAGTGGCGGGCCAGTGTGCACGAGCTTGACTTGTGTGAATGGCAGGCCGGCGTGTGCGCACCAAGTGCCCACCAGCCCACCGCTCATGCGTGCTCCAGCCAGCCCAACTGGACAGCCCAATTCCGAACAGGCCTCGGCCTGGTAGTGGGCTGCAGCCTGGGGCTTGTGGATCCCTGTTCTACAGCATGGAATTTTTACTGAGTTTATAAATGCATTGAAGAGACAATGAAGAGAATGTTCATTAGCAGAATTTCAGAATGTACCTCATAAATTGGAGAAATCAATTCTAACTCTGAAGCTTAAGAACATGATTCGGGGATGGATTAAAGGTAAAGGTAAAGGTTTCCCTCGCACATATGTGCTAGTCGTTCCTGACTCTAGGGGGCAGTGCTTATCTCCGTTTCAAAGCCGAAGAGCCAGCGCTGTCCGAAGATGTCTCCGTGGTCATGTGGCCGGCATGACTAAATGCCAAAGCACACGGAACGCTGTGACCTTCCCACCAAAGGTGGTCCCTATTTTTCTACTTGCATTTTCTACGTGCTTTCGAACTGCTAGGTTGGCAGAAGCTGGGACTAGTAATGGGAGCTCACCCTGTTATGCGGCACTAGGGATTCGAACCACTGAACTGCCAACCTTTTGATCAACAAGCTCAGCATCTTAGCTACTGAGCCACCACGTCCCTTGGGATGGATTACTGGTTTTTTAATTTAGGAAATTTATTAGAATAGTAACAACAATAACATGTTGCCTTATATACTGTCCCATAGCATTTTTACAGCACACTCTGGGTGGTGTACAATGTCGGCATTATTTGCATATCGCCCCCAACAGTCGGAGTCCTTATTTTACCGACTTCCGAAAGATGGAAGGCTGAATTAATTTTACGCTTCCTCAGGATTGAAGCAGAGTTTACCTGAAATATGCACATAATGACTGTGCTACCAGGTTATTGCTAGCATTCTAATAATGCTTCAACCTGTTAAACTTTTGTGGGACACACCCAAATAAAAGATAATAATTCATTTTCCCAACCCCGGTCTCATAGTGTTTTCCCCCATTATTGGCTTTCTTCTTATTTTAAATATAGATTCTGTCTTCACAAACCCTTGTTTAGAACTCGTTCCTTACCTGAAATCTTTGGTATAATATTCATACTTGAACAATTCTTGGAGAGTTTCCTGCCTTCCAGAGTAGACAGAAACATGGTGTGACATAATTTCATCTACATCAACTAAAACAATAAGTATAGATACATGCATTGTTTGTCTTTATGATAAGGGGAAGATTCATTAGTTGTGAGTTAAGATGGTTATGGAATGAGGCTACTGAATCATAAACTAACAAAACTGTTGGTTTCATACATGTTAAATGAAAGCTATCCAAAGTTAACATTAACACAGGCTTAGCATATTGTGTGAATGCATCGGCTGTGGCTTTATTTGGTTTTAAATTACATTGAACACAATGATTTGTTCTATTCAAATAATTCAGTTTTCCGAATACACTGATCCATAGCTAACCTAATAACCATCACTATTTTATTTTTCTGTTTCCATCCCATTCTGTTCCTTTTAAATGCAAATCTACAATCTTGTGGCATAAAATAAGCCATATACTTTAGTAATCTGAAATATTTTGAATTAAAGTACTCATAATAGTACCTTTTTTTATTTGTAAGGTTCTAAATGGCCTTATAAATGTCAAGTATCCATCACCATCACCTCTCATATAATAACACCAGCAGGTAAGGTCCCAGAAATATTTACCTTCGAAGAACCTTCTCAGTTTTTGCAGACTCAGCAGGAATTCTCTGCCCTTGGAGGTGGGACCTGCCTTGTCAGCAGTTCACCAATTACTGATGATAGAGTCAGTTTTTCACTCCAATCCTTTTGATACATAAACTCTCACTGATTTTGAATGGGTGCAGTTTAACATTTTAATGTCTTGCTTTATATGTCCATATTTTTCCATGTTTGCTGATTGCTCTGTAATTCACCAGTTAAGAATATATGAGGGCCCAGATTGTTGGGGTAATATGCTGACTCTGTAAACCAGGGGTCTCCAACCTTGGCAATTCTAAGCCTGGCGGACTTCAATTCCGTTGGCTGTGGCATTCTGGGAGTTGAAGTCCGCCAGGCTTAAAGTTGCCAAGGTTGGAGAGCCCTGCTTGATTTATCGGTCTATCAGCTGAAAAATCCAGCAATTAAATATATGCTATATATTTTTCTGGTTACATAAAATAATCTAGTGAGGTATTGCAAATATATTGTGAATTCTGATGTCCCATGGATTTTGCATAGATGTTCCTTCCCTTTCTTTGTTGGCAGAGAGCTAGTTCATGAATATGTAGGAACTCATTAAAGCAGGGACAGCACAGTTCAGTGAACAAAAGATGGCCCATTTATTTAGTGGGATAATTATGCATTACATCATAATTTTAATTGGACATAATGATGTAAGTAAGAGTCATAAGTTCCTAATTTAATTTATTCTGTTCTGGAGTGTCTTAATTTCCAACCGTTCAAGCTGAATTATATCAAACATGTACAAGCATATGACTGTCTCTCAGAACAATTCATCTAGGATTGTCTAGAGATATAAAGACTAGAATGGAAGAGGGTTTAACATGGTAATTATTTTAGAGGTTTCATAATCACATGGTTCTGGAATTGAGAATTAGTCAATATACTTTCCTTAAAACCAGTGGTTGCAACACAAGAATTCCTAACATTCAGTCTTTAAATCGTTGAGCACATCTATTGTCTTCACCATCTAGAAATAATCATTCAACCTCAAAATTTTATAACAGTTTCAGTTCCGTTTAGAAATAGCCAACCTTTACAGCAGGCAGATGTAAGTATACAATCATGTTTAACACAAACTTCACCGGCATTTCAAAACCATTTGGAATATAACACAAGACATTTTTTTTTGTGGTTGATTAGTTAAGGAAACATTCATGCAAAGGGAAACATTCAGAGATTACAAAAGTCACAAAACATCAGGATTTAAAGTATTTTGAACAAAGGATCAGATGAATTAATCCTTTAACAGTCAAACCAAAAGGTTTGAAACACAAGATCCAAAACTAGTGAGGTGCATTTGTATTTATTCAGAGACATGGTACACAAAGCCATATCCATCAATAAAGTTTTAAAAGCTAGATTATTTTTATTTCTCGCCCTCACCAAACTCACATAGCTGGTTAGCAGAATTATTCCACTTGTATCAAACACTTGTGACAAATTTCAAAACAGTTTTAATAATGAAGTCAAAGTTTCAACAAAACAAATTATTTATGTTGCAAAATATAAAAACTGCCACTGCTGTTTTTTAGTGCATAATAGTGGAAAGGAAAGGAGTCCCTGCGGACTTTACTCCCTTAGTCATAACTGACTATAGGGGTTGGTGGTCATCTCCATTTCAAGGGCTGTTGACCCAGTGCTGTCCAAAGACTAGCATGAGATCGCAGAGCATTATTTCCTCCCCACCAAAGTGGTACCTATTTATCTACTCGCATTTGCATGCTTTCGAACTGCTAGGTAGGCAGGAGCTAGGCGAAGATGGGAGCTCACCCCATTGCACGATGCTCGGGTCTCGAACCTGGGCTGTTGGCTTTCCAGCCGACAAGCCCAGTGTCCTAATTGCTGAGTCATCGCACCGCCTCATAATAATGAGCAGCAGATATATTTTCAGGTAAAGATGCTATCTGAAAAACAAGGCCCCTATACATCCAGAGTCTTATAGCAAATTAACATAACAATCACAGTAATACACATTTCCCCCCCCCTCATTTCTATATTGTCAGTTATCACCATGTTGCCTTCAAATTTAATAGAGAGGATTTTCAAGAGCTGTACAAGGGAAATTAAAATAGACGGAAGTCTTAGGTAATATGGCTCTTGATGAAGTTATACTGGCCTTGCATTTCCAAAGGGAAAGAGGAATCTTCATGAAATAAAAATCCTCTAGTTTATAGATGATTGAAAAGGGTATATGAAATTATGTCATGCAAGCTTTTTATTATATTGCATATTCAGATGCATTCTGCCCTGAGGCCAATGCAATTAATTGCTTTTTTAAAATTTTACACACAGGATTATTCAAAAAAAAAAAAAAAAAAAGTAAAATTCCAGAAAATTTCTGAATATTCTGCCTCATGTAGCTTTAACAGATAGAAAACTGGAGAAAAAGCTGAAGAACGAAACACGATTTTTAAGACAAGATATAAGGAGGGAAATCACTGTGCTTTTAATGTAGCATCTCAGCACTTGGAACATTAAAACAAATATTTCATAACGAAGGAAAAATAATTCAAAATGGAATAGCTGTACAAATCATGAAATATAAGAACCAATTTTAGAATCATATGTACCTTTGTTAGAGATTAGATAACAACTTGAGGCTTTATTGGCTTTACTGATAAAAGGATAATATTAGACCCTAACAATAAAAGATTCACTCTTCTCCAGTTGTGCAGTTAGGCTTAGTCCTATGTTATTAATTCCAGTAAAATTCAATTAATCAAAAAAAGGTTGGGTAGAGTATAATCGTGTTTAGAAAACATTCCCTTTTGGACTTTTTCATTGCTAAAAGGTTCTTTCCAAAGAATGAATAACTATGATTTTTTTTTACTAAAAGGCCTTCTGAATACCATTATTTTCTTTGTAATATTCTGTCATTTTTCTCATTTAGTTTAAGGAATTTCTAGATCTTGAGTTTTAAGCAATTCATCACTTGACATATAGTAAAAATCTGGATGTTTCTTTTTTTTAATACACAAATTCACCACTGCTACAGACAGGAAAAAAAAGTGAAGCTGTACAAAAAACCACATCTTAAATGTGAAGATTGATGTTGGATGTTTCCATGTCCAGCTAAGCCAATTTAAATATGTGCACATATGTGCAAAATACAGAGCAGACTCTCTCCCCTCATTATTCTTCGTATTGTGAATGTACTGTGTACATTCTTTCTCATTTGTTTTTAGATTTAAGTGGGAAAACGCATGCTTGTCTGTGTCTGGACTAGACCCATACTTTTGATACTCAAATGTTTAAAATTATTCACCAAAATTTAAAAAAGAAAGGCTTGGGAGACATGGCTGACTGTACTGTATATTCCAGTATTTTGAATACTGTGGACATTTCATTAAGATAATAGAGGTGTTGTTTCCAGCTATGAAGTATAACCTATATTTTAAAAAATGTGAAATTTTAGCACAGTTACTCAGGTATGAGCCCACAATCTGTACAGCGGTAAGTGAAATTTATGTCCAAGCAATTCCATATTTATTTATTTACTGTTCAGCACAACTTTTCCCGAAGTCAGCATTCATAGGACTGCAGCCTGAAATTATTTAAATTTTTTTTTTTTGCAAAATTAGTACCAAAAATGGCAAGAATGAGATTTGCCACTGTAGCATAGCATATGTTGTAAGACCTATATAGTCACAGCTCAGTTACACAGACAGTTTGATTTAACAGATATTCTGAGGTATACATTAGGTCAGTTGAAACCATTTGTTAATAGAATACAAATCAAAGCGAAGGTATGATCCAATCATTTCTAAGCACTTTTAAGGCCTTTTGATTTCACTGGCTAAGAAATCATGTGCTTCTCTCTTGCAAAACAATATGCATCAATTAATTTACATTATCCACAAGCAAAACCACCACGAAACTCTCCACAGGACTCTTTTCATTGTTCACCCACATTAGCTGCAACTTCTACTCCTGGATGGAGATCCCACCAGTTCAAAAACAACATTATTGAGTTTAGAATGACTGTTAAAATGAGATGAATGGTTGAAGTTCCTGGCACTCTTGAGGAACACTCAATTCAGCCAGAAACGTCTGCATGACGGCTAACGGTCAATGTAACCCAATGTAAAGTTAGCAACAGCAACCCTAGGAGCTGCAGAAATATTCCCTCGCTAGATATGAATATGAAGTGAAGCATTGAAATGTTCAGTATAGCACAAGATAAGCAACATGGAAACACATTAAACGAGAGCCATTAGCTCCTACGGTTCTAGCAACAGAGCTATATATGATTTGGACTGTCACATAGAGGTCATTTAAACTCAATGGTTATTTCCATCTAATCAATTCCCTACCACACTACTTGTCACTAGGACACTGGTGGTTGCTTTCAAGTTTGTGGATTTCATTGGTAACTTAAACCACTGTTTCTTGGCAAAACATCAGCTGTTCCACATTAAATCGATTGCTGATTAGGCTTGTCCTGTTTTTAGCACCTTGTTTTTCAATGATACTTATTATTAGGCACAAAGATGACCACTTAAACTTCATGGTTTCCTTGGCTGAGGATCCCCCCCCCTTCCTCCTTCCTCTTTTTGGTATTTATTCTAAGAAGGGTCATTTTCTTTAATATTCAGGGGGGATGATGTCAAGTTATTCCAGCTGATCTGATATCTTTCAGAATGGATAATTTCCCCAGATATCTTACAATTTCTGTCTTGTAATTCATATCACCACTGCAGAGATGGAACCAAGGGACCTGGATCTACTCCGCTGTTCCTTATTATAATGTATTAAGGCTATCTGACTCAGAATAAGAATTCCACTAACAGGAGAAAAATGGTTAACAGTATAACTGAGAGACCCAGCAGAAAGCCCAAAATAATAACTTGAAATCTTGCAAGTAAGCCATCTTGCTTCTGAGCATTGTGCAAAACAATGTAATTATCCTTCATTTTCTTTCATACCCAGCATTTCTCAAAATTTATTGGGAAAATTCTTGAACGAAGAATGCCAAGCAATGCAGGAACAACCTGTGTACCCTGACCTGAGTTATTTGTTATGGAATGGGCTAGAATAAAAACAGCTGACAGTTCAGACAATCCCTTAAAGCAAGAATTTAAACCTATGTTCTTCAATCCAACATATCAATCCCACTTCCTTTGCTTAATTCCCCAGTAAATGCACTAATTTTGATCATCTGATATCCTACCACCACTTGGTTTTACCAAAGGAAGGCCCTAGTCTGATAATACTGGATTTGGGAGTAAAGTGAAACGTATCCTGCATTTTTTTTCAATTATCATAAAATTCAGTATGTTTACTTCAAGTTCATTTGATTTTTTTTTTTTGGTCTGGATACCAAACAGTAAAACTGAAACAAAAGCACCAAGTCATTAGCTTGCCCAGAAAAAAAAAAAGGAAAAGATCCTTAAAACAAAACGATACCCTGAAACACAAAAATAAGCACAAGGAAATAATTATGCATATATTATTCAATAAAACCCTTTTTTCAGGCTTAATCAGGTTGAAGGTATAAAGGAACCAGCAGCTAATACAGTATTGTATAAAACAACTGTGTAAACAATACCAGTGCAGCAGAGTTCTGTACCACCAGTCAAAAAGACACAGTTCAGAGAAAATCAGGCATGCCAGAATTCTCTTGAAATCAATGCAATTTAAGTGCTTCACTGTGTGCCTATTTAATTTGATGCAATTTTGGCACACCCAACTTCCTCTGCAATTCCCCCCCACCCCCCAGTACACATTCATTTCAATGTATCTTCTACAATGTTGTGCAATAAAACAAAACACCAGGCTGCATTTTGCCCAAGGCGAGCTATCTCCAAATAATATATATATATATACATTTTTAAATTTAAAAAAAATAAAAACAAATCATAACTGAACAAAACAAAATCTCAAAGGTAAATTATCTCTGTATTACTTTAAAAAGAAAAGTGGAACAACCCATCCACGCATCATTTCTAATAACCATACTTTTTGGTGCAAATATGTCAGAAAAAAAAATATATATAATGCCATTTAAACCACAGAAAGAAATATGGAGTCAGTAGCTTGAGCTGAATGGGCAAAATAAGATTGGTAGCATACTTTCTTTGCTTTGCTTCGGTAGGAGTCTAGGTTCCCAGCACATTAGTAGTCCTAGCCAAACAACTGGAAGGAACAAGTCTGACTTCCGTTGTGTAGTTTTGATCAGATGATGCACACAGAGGAACCTTGAAGATTTTTCAGCAGTCTGGGCACTGTGCTTTAAAGCGTTTCCACATGCCTTCCTTTAGATGGTGTTTGGACTCAGCAGCAGCAACAAGGCAGTCATGCTCGATACAAACTGTTCCTTTGCTGTAAGAACTCGAATTCAGTCCATGTGGTGAGATTTCCCCCAAACTCTTAGGTTGCATATGAAGCATGATGTTAAGGAGGAGGCTTAAGTAGACAGCTGACAGGAGGGGTATATTGAGAGCTGGAATGTGGCTGTTCTTCTGGAAGAGCTACATCAGGACTGGAATGAAAAAGTAGCTATTTAAAATACACGTCAAAGTAAGAAAGGTGCAAAGAAGAAAACTCTTTTCATGGAGACAGCTGATGCTCTGCACCTTCCTGGTATTTTAATTATTCTGCATATAGCTGTAATTCTTAAATTATATGGAAGTAACCATACGTGCACATACCCTGTTTCCCCGAAAATAAGACCTCCCCAGATAATAAGCCCAATCGGGCTTTTGAGCGCATGCACTAAAATAAGCACCCCCCTGAAAATAAACTCTTCCCGAAAATATTTAACTGCATGTGCAGCCGGTCCCCGCCATTTCCTCTGGTTAGGGTTAGGGAGACAGAGCTGGAAATCAGATAAGATGGCAACAGGAGCCCTGTCTTGCTCCACGCGCCCCAAAATAATAAGACCTCCCTGAAAATAAGGCCAAGCGCTTATTTCAGGGTTCAAAAAATGTAAGACAGAGTCTTATTTTCGGGAAAATATGGTAGAAGACAAACACCAAGCCATCAGCGCCATATTTACAATGAAACCAGAAGAAATTATATGTTGTAAACTTAATTTAAACCATCTTGGGATAGATGGGAAGGTTGACTTAGCCCAGGGATGTCAAACTGACGACCCGCAGGCTGGATGCATTATGTACAGGCCACACCCACCCCATCTCTGCGAATGGGGAAAACAGTGCAAAACATCACGTGACGGCAACATGACACAGCGAGTTTGACACCCGTCACTTAGCCCAAACATTCAAAATTAGTTGTTTGTAAATAAGCGTTTTTATTGTTCTTGCTGTTCCAAGAATTCCAAGGAGTATCAACAATTTTGAAATCTATTATCAATATATTGCAATCAAGAATCATTTATTGCCAAAAATTATGAAGTGGCAATAGCTTTATTTGAAACACCTGTTGACGTATAGATTTTGGGCAGAACTCTTCAGACCCTGCTCTACCCTAAAAGATTTAGCGTGTTCTTCACAAAAAAATATAGCTGTAACGTTTTTATTTTTGGAGACAATTAAAACATTTTAAATTAGATGTTAAAGGTACAAAGATGCATGGAAATGAAATGTCTGCTTCAGATCTGTATGTTATACTTCTAGGCATTTTAAATTATTCGCATTATTTTGGATTTATTGGGCATAGCTTTTCAGAAGGACATTTATGGGTGCAGGAATATCTTCTGGAAGCAATTAAGTCACATATTAATTTTGTTCTGCAAAATTCATTGATTTCCAAGCCTAATTTTATAATTCTGAACTGTGTATCAATGGGTTAGGAACTAACAGGATTGCAGAAATAGATAATTTATGACTACAAAACTATCTTCACTACAAAGTTGAAATGAAACAAATTCTCAATGATTAATCCAGTGATCTGACAAACTCTCTTTTATATTTCAACAAGCATTTTGCCACCAGGACTTCTATTTAGAGCATTTTTGGAGTGTAGACTGTATGTCTGAGTTTAAAAACTTAATTTCTTTTTTTCTATTACAGAAAAACATCAAAATGTTAATCCTGCAACATGACAATAATATATCTGAAATATTGTTTAGCATATTTTTGTGGACTGTTTTCTCCCTCCTTTGTCTTTCCTTTTTCTTTTCTTGCTTACATAGTAAAAACAATACAAATACATAGATCTATTGCAGCAAAACTTGCTTCAAGGAAATCTAACCATTAGAAAGACCAGTTGACATCATGGATCACACCATTTTAAGACTCAGGTAAACAATCCCCAGGCTGCATTTGACCCTTGTTTCTTCCCAAGGTGAGACCCCTGCCCATTATTTTTCTATGATTAGCCCATCACTGGAGGATGGAAATAGATTGCTGCTTCTTAGTAGCTAGTATCAATAGAGAACTAGCAGTCTGGAGCAAGCTCCCACTGATTTAATATTTTTAAAGCACAAACATAACAATTAGCAGAGCTAAAATTATCATGCCATAAAGTTGCAAGTTTAAAGGAATAGAGAGGAAAAATTAAAAATGCATTAGTGTAACAGTTTGCTTTTGTCCAAATGATAAAAGGATGATCTAATGGCTATCTAAGGATGATCTAATGGATAATCTAAATCAACTGGATGAAGATAAAAATTTAGGATAGTTATCAAGAACAACATAACCAATTAACAATTTTACAGTGCAAAATAAAATTCTTTTCAAAATGCATCTTCCAGTTTTTCCCACAACGTACATTTTTGTCCCTTAACAACCGTGCAATGTGCAGAAATATGGTTTTCTCAAATACAGATATACAGTGTTAAAGGATGGAATTACAGTGATGAAATGTCCATCAATGTTTAATATTTTAGCTACTTGGTGAGTGACTCCAGAGCAATAGCCATCTCGCCGAACAATTGAAAGAGGCTCTGCCCATTCCTTATTGAAGCAAAAGTTATTTTGAAGGAACATAGTCTTCTCTCAGTAGGTCATATCATATCCAAGATAGGCTAAAAAACCTAGTTTGTAGTTCCTTAGAATATTTTGAACAAATATCTTGAAATAATAAACATAACAGCTAAAAAGCCATATACAACCAGGCACCATATAAATACAATGTGTAGAACAGCACAGTGCACACATTCTGGAGAGAGAAGTTTTCTGAGATTGGGCTCCATCACGAGCCTAAAAGCTTGGAAGAATAAACCTTTGGTCTGGTGACTGACTCAGATTGAGCCTATATAACAGCTAAGATTCTGGAAGTTTAATTATGGAATACAATCATATAGCTATTGTGCAGATAAAAATAAAAAGCATTTGCCAAGCAATAGGATGTCTTACAACAGTGGACATCACAAAAATGGTTGTCTAGTGGACAACCATTTAGATATGAGCCAGCAGTGTGCAGCAGCTGCCAAAAAAGCCAACACAGTTCTCGGCTGCATAAACAGAGGGATAGAATCAAGGTCACGTGAAGTGTTAATACCACTTTATAATGCCTTGGTAAGGCCACACTTGGAATACTGCATCCAGTTTTGGTCGCCACGATGTGAAAAAGATGTGGAGACTCTAGAAAGAGTGCAGAGAACAGCAACAAAGATGATTAGGGGGCTGGAGGCTAAAACATATGAAGAACGGTTGCAGGAACTGGGTATGTCTAGTTTAATGAAAAGAAGGACTAGGGGAGACATGATAGCAGTGTTCCAAGATCTCAGGGGTTGCCACAAAGAAGAGGGAGTCAAACTATTCTTCAAAGCACCTGAGGGTAGAACAAGAAGCAATGGGTGAAAAACTAATCAAGGAGAGAAGCAACTTAGAACTAAGGGAGAAATTTCCTGACAGAACAATTAATCAGTGGAACAACTTGCCTCCAGAAGTTGTGAATGCTCCAACACTGGAAGTTTTTAAGATGTTGGATAACCATTTGTCTGAAGTGGTGTAGGGTTTCCTGCCTGGGCAGGGGATTGGACTAGAAGACCTCCCTTCCAACTCTGTTATTCTATTCTAAGTGTTGGCGAACCTTTTCAGCACCAAGTGCTGAAACAGGAACATGCGCGTGTTCGCCCATGTGTGCCAAAACCTGGAAGAGCAGCCGCCCAGTGTGCATGCATGCGCCGGGAAGATGATCTTCCGGTTTCCAACACGTGCATGTGCACCGATCACCTGGTCTTCCGGTTTCTGGCATGCATGCGCGTGTGAAGACCAACTAGCCAGTGCACCGGAACCCAGAAGAGCAACGGGCGACAGCATGCATGCCCAGAGAGATGGCTCTGTGTGCCACTTCCAGCACGCGTTCCATAGGTTCGCCATCACAGTTTTACAATCTACTGTTTTGAAATTCTCAAATGAGACTGCAGTTCAGTATCATGCTTGGAGTTCTATCAGTGCCATTTATCTAATAAATAAGTATGGTACATTTTGGAAGCAGCAATATTGTCCACGTTTGGAGCAATAAACTTCCCTGAGCATTCATGCAAAATTGCAGGAAATAGCTCATGCTAGAAAATCACATTTCAAAGCAAATGCACTAACAAAAGCTTGGTAGCGCAGCAGACTAAAGCACTGTTAAGTAACACCAGATGCCTGCAATTACTGCAAGTTCAAATCTCACCAGGCTCAAAGTTGACTCAGCCTTCCATCCTTTCGAGGTAGGTAAAATGAGAACCTGGTTTGTGGGGGCAATAAGCTGACTTTGTATAAAAAAGAACACCGCTTGGGGGGCCCCCGAAAGCCCTACTAAGCAGGTATAGACAAAATTATGAAGGCTATTGCTTAACGCATTGTAAGCCGCCCTGAGTCTCCGGAAAAGGGCGGCATATAAATCGAACCAATAAATAAATAAATAAATAAGATAATCCTTTGAAGTATTCTAGAATTTTACATGTATGGGAAGACCTGAAAAAAAATCAGGTTAGGGACAGATCATAATGGAGAAAATCTAATTATGTGGTTTTCAAGAGTCAACAACAACTTAATGGGGTATAATCAATCAATCCCATTTATGGAATGGTGTATAAGCATGGAAATAGTTAAGAGTCACTATCCATAAAGTATCTCCTATCCCACCATTAAACAAGAACATTGCACAAAACAATCTGATTCACTACAAAAGGAAAGGAATGCATCAGTCCAATTCCCTTCAAGGATTATGATGGGACTACTTTATCTTAGAAAAGAACCAAGTATTTCTAAACAAGATTTCCAACTCATTAACTAGAGAATGTACAAAAAAAATATCATTTTCACTGCATCTTTGAAAACAAGTTCATAAAAGTGAGTAAGCAATAAAATGTTTAACTAGTACTGTACCCTGAAGTTGCACCTAATTTGTATCATTTATTTACAAAGTTAGAAGAAACATAAACTCTGGCCAGGGAGAGAACACTAGAAGATACATCTTATAGTATTTCTCAACCAATGCATTCCGGATGTTTTGAATTTCAACTTCCATAATCTCTAGGTAAAAATTAGTATGGTGTTAAGAAATAAGTACAATAGATTGAAGACTGCTGTGTAGCTCATCTAAACACCATATTCTTATTTTTACTTTTAATATTTGAATTAATAAATAAGAATAAAGATAACTGAATTTTTAGATTACAAAATTTGTGGCTTTTTTGATTAGCTGATCAGGTAGCTGGAAATAGAGAAGAGCAATACTAATTTCCCATTCTGACATAATGATTTTTTTTATTTTTTATTTTAATCCTGCTCTGGAATACTATCCCGGATGGCTTTTCCAGCTTCAGTTTGAATTTATCCAGTGAAGAGGAACCCACCACTTTTCTGTCACTGGTTCCATATTATTAGATTTCCCCCCCCCCTTAATTTTCAGCTAGAATCCATTTTTGTATAATACCACCGTTCCATGTTTGAATATGTGTGGAATTATGCTTGATGTTGTGGCATGAATCGAACAGTTCTGGCCTGGTATTCATTTCCTTGGGTACCATTGTAATTCTCCTAGCAAGCTCTGCCAAACAAAATGAGTTTGTTGTGACTGCAGTGTTTAATTTGTGTGTGTGAGAGAGAGAGGGGGGAGAGGTAGGGAGGGAGAGACAGACGGAGAGAGAGAGAGAGAGAGAGAGAGAGAGAGAGAGAGAGAGAGAGAGAGAGAGAGAGAGAGAGAGAGAGAGAATTTATGATTTGTTAGAACATTTAACAAATTAATTATTTTTGCTTATAGAAATAAATATTTGTGACTCAGGGTTGATCTGTGGAATCTTTGGTGCTCTCTGAGCTTGGTGGTTTTCTTGGAGACGTTTCGTTACCAAACTAGATAATATCATCAGTGCATTCTTTCTAATTTAATTGTTATGAAAATATATAAAGCAGTGAAGTTAATGGATCACTAAGGACAGTGTCTATTGTCTAAAGATTGGAGATTTTTTTTTTCTGGCATGAGGTTATTTCTTAAGATTAATGATGGGTGGAAACCAATGGACTGGGCTTTGCCTTCCTTCCCTTTTGGTCTGTTGTAAACAGGAACAGATCATTCTAACTAATTCTAACATTCTAACTCACAGGTTGGTGCACCTGTGTTCCTTTCAAGCCAATTATGTCCGGCAGGTAAGTTACAGAACTCTCCGTGAATTTTAAAAAGATCTGTCTCATGCATCTATTAGGCAAAAGGATAACGTATTACCCAAAAGTGAGACATTTGTTAAGTGAGATTTTCCCCTTTTTACGGCCTTTCCTGCCACAGTTGTTAAGTGAATCGTTGCAGTTGATAAGTTAGTACCCCGGTTGTTAAGTGAATCTGGCTTCCCCACTGATTTTGCTTGTCAGAAAGTCACACAAGGTGATCACGTGACCTTGGGACACAGCAACAGTCATAAATACAAACCAGTTGCCAAGCGTCTGAATTTTGATCACACGATCATGGGGAGGCTGCGAAGGTTGCAACTTTGAAAAATGGTCATAAGTCACATTTTTCAATGGCCTTGTAACTTTGAACGGTCACTAAATGAACTGTTGTAAGTCGATTACTACCTGTAGTACATTTAAATGTCATGCTCCGATCTAGGCAGTGGTGGGATTCAGCCAGTTTGCACCACTTCAGTAGAACCGGTTGTTAACTTTCTGAGCAGTTTGGCAAACTGTTTGTTGGGAGAAATTATTAGGGCAGAGAACCGGTTGTTAAATTACTTGAATCCCACCACTGGATCTAGGTGTGCCTACCAATTTAAAGCAGTCACAAGGAGTCCAGTTCCAGTTAAAATTATAGCCCAGAGGGGACAGAAGCAATTGGATTAATCTTTTCATCCCATGTTATTTGGGAACAAACAAGCCCTTGAGGATTTTTATCAGTTCTTTATTTTGGCCAGGGCAACTGGAAAAGCCAACATCCTTTCTCATGGTGCAATCCCTACCCGACTCTTTCCACGTTTGCTTTGTGTTATGCAAATAGGAATCTGCCTAATACCACCTCAAACTGGTCCATCTAATCTAAACCATACCTGTTCTGACTCTCAATAGCTTTTCACAATTTCACTGGCTCAGCTCTATCGGGAAAGGATGAGCCTAGAACTTAGAGCCTTCTCACGCATAGCATCTTGAGGGATCCTTGGTTGTTTTTTTGCCGACATGCTGATGATGTTACCTGATGTTTGGGTAATGAAACATCTGCAAGGAAACAAACAAGCTCAGAGAGCACCAAGGACCACACAGTTCAACCCTGAGCTACAAATATTCTCCTTTATTGGCACAGCATCTCCTTTTCCATTCTGTTACAGCCCTTCCTATAAAGGAAGAAGAAAATATACGAAATCTGAAAGATGCTGTCAGAGGCGACTCAAGGAGCTGATCAGAGTGGTATTTATTACCTATTGATAGGAATCTTGCCAGACAAATGTATTTTCTACAGAACTGCTAGATACACCCTGAGAAACTTTGAAAAGATAATTTTTCTGCCATTTTCTTCCCCATCAGCAATTCAAGGCTAGCCAACTTTTTCACTCCTCAACTCAGCTCAGTTCCAGATTCACCACAGATGCTACTTAAATAGTTTCTTAAACTAAACGTTTATTTAATGATCTAATCCAGTGTTTCTCAACTTTGACCAACTTTGGTCACATCTGTGGACTTCAACTCCCAGAATTCTCCAGGCAGCCTTGCTGTGGAATTCTGGGAGTTGAAGTCCACACATCTGAAAATGGTCAAGGTTGAGAAACATGGATCTAATCCCTGTAAGATTCCTATTTGCTTACTTAGCAGTGCTTGTTTCTTTAAAAAAAAACACTTTTGCCTAGGGCCCTAAGCTTTACAGGTAGTCCTCAACTTACAACCATTCATCTAGCGACTGTTCAAAGTTACAAAGGCACTGAAAAAAGTGACTGATGACTGGTCTTCGCATCCCCACGATCATGTGATCAAAATTCAGTTGCTTGGCAACCTGCATGTATTTACAACAGTTGCCGCATTCCAGGGTCATGTGATCAGCATTTGAGACCTTTCTAGTTGGCTACTGTTAAGCAAAGTCCCTGGGGAAATCCAGATTCACTTAAAGACCATGTGATTCATTTAACAACTGCAGTGATTCATTTAACAACTGTGGCAAAAAAAAAAAAGCTCATAAAATAGGGTGCAACTCACTTTGCTTAGCAAAAAGAAATTCTGGTCCCAATTTGGTCATAAATTGATGACTGCCTATAATTTGTTTGTTATAATCTTTGGATCTGATAATCTGCATGGGATTGTGGTAGTGGTGCAGGCAGATCTACAGAAGAAATGGGTTAAGTTTTGCAATGTTATATCTATTGTCCAGTGGTACTATCTTCTTTAAATATGACATATTAATATTGTTGCATGATTCCTGCAGTCATGCAGATACGATTAACTGCTTGGATACAGGGAATCTTTCCACATCGATTACAAAAGTTTAAATTTGATTCAATTTTAATTTGCTTTTTCTGTTTGTTTGTTTGTTTTAAAGGCAGATAAGGGTCTGCCAGACATACGGGTAGCAGCCAGTTGGAGGACAGAGTAGAAATTAGGGTTGGGGATGACAGATACAAAGGAAGTGGGGTGATGAGAAACCGACTATAGCATGCAAAGAAAGCCAAAAGGTGAAGAAAGGAGATTTAGCAGAACATTACCTGACAGTCTGACAGCGTTGCCTCCTGCTTAGTTGTGAGCCGTGTGGCGGTAGTGAGGCAGCAGGCTGCTGACAATCTACAAGAGACTGATAAATTAGGCATATATACAAAGAGATGACACAAAAGGTTAGTAAGTAATAAACACACAAGGCAGGTGGTGGAAGAGATTTAGTGAGGAATGCCTGCTCTAAGTCAAGAGGGTTAACGGTTGAAGCATTGATAAATGCTGACAGAAACACTCAATTGTTTCAAAGTCTTATTTTAAAAGTATCCCTGACTTGATCTGAGTTAACAGCCTAAAACCATTGGGTAGGTTCACAGTGTATTCGCAAAAGATCACTTGCTAATCTAAATGGTGTCTACTCTTGTCATATTTTGGGGTCCTCAAATAGGTATGGGATACAGAAGGAAAAGAAGATTGCTCCTTGACTATGATCATTTGGGTAGTGACTTCAGTTTAGAAACTGGTTTTGCTACTCGTTGCAAAATCTAGTAGAAAAATGGCTATATTTGGATTGGAAAAAAAAAACACCATGATTATATTAGGGGCAAAGGGACTGGGATTAATTTCAACTATACTTGAATCAGGCTATCAATTTCTTCCAGGTTCCAGGTTCCTAATCCAATATCTCAGTTAGCCATAAATATATATATATTTTAAGCATATCTGAACACTGTCATATTCTGTGAAGATCTACACTGCCCTCCAATGGTAAATATGTGGTATGCCTGTTAAAGCAAATTATGATGGTAAAATAGGATGCAGTGGAGTTTTAAATGACCTTAAGGAAAAAAGGTGAATAATTCTCTTGAGAAAAGTCATTTAAGATTTGTAACTGTACTTATAATTATATACTGAATGCCTGGGGAAAAAAACACGGCACATTTAAAATGATAAAAATGTTTCATTGTCTGAACTCAGTGCTCAGTTAAGGGAAATGGGAGAATTTCCCTCAGAAAAAATCTTGCTGGTTACTTTAAAAAGTATAATTGCATTCAAGAATTTAGATGGATGTGTTCAACCACCTTTATCTCAATAAGTTCTAGAGTAGTTGGAGAATAACCTACATGGAGTACAAGAGGCAATTCATTTATGATTATTTCTACTTTTTTTTTTTAAAGAAGCATTTAAAAGCAAGCTCCAGTGTTTTAAGAAAATATATAAATAGTGGCATTTTATATATATTAGGACTCCATCAAGTGATGTGAGAAGGTTTTTAGAAAGGATTTCGTGATTTTAGGATTTTCTTATAATTTGATTGCTGGAAGATTATTTGAATTTGTAAACTGATACAAATGATGAATTTATATATGAATATATATATGAAACACCAATAATCCTCTTTCATATAATATATTAATACATATTAAAGACAAAGTAGTGGAATTCTTACATTCTCATAATGCCAGGGATTATCGCTAAAGTTATGGGGTGTTTTTTTCAATGGAGCCACCAAGTTATTTTGAAACCTATGAATAAGCATCAACCTGCATCTTGGAACCTAGATCCCAGCTGTCAAATAAGGAAAAATTCTGGAATGTTCTCCTGTCAGAGATGAGATCTACCCCATCTGGAACAGCCTAAAATTTTAATCTGCTGCTTGGCCTAGGGTCCCAAGACAGATGTCAGGCCTGGAAGCCATCTTCTGGTGTTACATTTGGGGGTGGCTGATGGGTGAAGATGCTCACCCCCAGGCTGCCGATCTTCTTGGTTCTTCACTTTTAATTTTTTTATTCTTTTTTTTTTTTTAGGATTTTTAAATTTTAATTATCTTGTAAGCCACCCAGAATTGCTTTACTAGTGAGATAGGTGGCCTAGAAATTTAATAAATAAAATATGGACCTCTTCTTCTAAGAACCTATCACTTATAAACTTGTCTGAAGTTCCCTGTTTCTTTAACTTTGGTTCAGTATAATTTGAAACCATTTCCGCCCTCCCACAAACCAGAGGAAAGGCATGTATACATACAAAAGGCATTAAAACTTGCCTCCATGGATTATATCTCGATGCCTGAAAGATGGGTGTGTCTTTATTTCTGCTGTCAACAAAGCTAAAGTTTTACATTCTGGGTAATTTTCTAGCTACTTCATACTACTCCAATTTGTTGAATCAAAATACAATGAATTGGACTATGTACTTGTGTTTAATAAACGTTTGTGTGTGTACAATTTAATGTATGCAATTTAAATATGTGTGTATATAATTTATGTGTGTGCATCTTTGTGATAGGTGTGTGATTTGTAAGTGTGCGTGTGTGTAATTTAAAGATGTTCCTAATTTTCCCAGCACCTTCCATCAAATTCATCCTTTCACTTTTGTGGATTGACACACTGGACAAAATAATATGTGTTGTATTTGGTTTTGCCTTATTGTGAAAAGTTCTAAAGTAAGTCTTAATACAATATATGAACCCAGTGAGTATGTGTATAATTTTATAAACTGGGTTCACACATATGTGCAGAGGTGGGCTTCACATAATTTAACAACCGGTTCACCCAGAATTGAAAATGTGAGTGCGCTCATGCGTGCTGTGTCAAAAACACGGCGATTGTATAGGACAGGATAGGGCCAGGGCGGGTGGGTGGGCCCAGCCGCTGGCCGTAACTACTGGTTCACTCGAACTGGTCCGAACCGGCTGAATCCCACCCTTGCATATGTGATACTGTACTTTAATCAAGGATTAAGGAATTACAATAACCCATAATTGGCAGGTTCACACAACATGCAAAACTAAAGTCAGACAAACCATATTATAATGTGTTGTGCAAACCAGCTTAAATCTTAAATCTTATACCTGACATTTCATCCACATCAGTGTCTCAAGGTGGCTCTGGGGGGATAACCAAGGAATCACTCCATACGTATGTTGACAGATAGCTCCATTGTACATCAAGTACCTTGGATCACCTTCTGACTTCAGCCTGACATGCATTTGTTAAGTAGCCAGTGGTTTTAGGAGTTTATCTTCACTGCCCAGTTTCTCACATGAAAGTGTGAATCTGAAGAAATTTAAATGAGCCATATCTATTTGCTGAACATTTATTTGTTCAGTCTAACCAGCATGGCAGCAACGTTCCTTAACGTTAACAGTAAGGATCAGGGAGTAGTAGCACACGCCATGTTCCATTGTAGTAGCACTAAAAGACTATTGTTCAGGATTCCATTTTCTTTCTGTTTTTCCCCATATTTGCCATGTATCATTTTTTCCCAATAATTCTACTTCTTCATTAGAACGGATGGAAATGCCACTATGTTCTTCTTGGTGAAGGACAGGTGATTAGGTTCATCTGCTTCTTCATTAAATCTTGTATCTTGAATAATTAAAACCCTCTCAAACAAAGCATCCCAACAGATGCTATTTATGTCTCCAAACCACAGCAAATATTGGCACTAACAATTAATAACATGCTGAGATCACAGCAGAAGAAAAATGACCGAGATGAGGAGGTGCAAAATCCTTTCTCAGAACAAGTCAGAGTTCCTTCCTGCATTATTCCTATTTTCTTTTACAGAGTTAAGAGTCAAACTGTGATGTCGTTCGCAATGTTTTTAACACTTAGCTCAATTATGCTGGAAGTCATTACAGTACATGATCTAATAATGCTATTCAAAGAAAATACGTTGAAGCACGTTCTGTAAAATATTGTATGCTTTTACACTTGCTTCATTTCCATTCCTAACACACAGATTGCTATCCTATATAGTTGGATGTCAAGATCAGGTTGCATGACTAAGTCATCATGCATTAAGGCCACATGTGATGCACAAACACGAGAAAGACTTCAGGCTTACAATGAAAGGTTGCACTGTGTCTTCTCATCATCTAACTAGTTTGCTCATAGTCAGTCTTCTCTTAACCTGGAAGGATAAACAGGATAGTCTACTTATCTTTCTATTTTTGTTTGTTTGTTACAGCTAAGCTGTACAGCTTCTATGACTTCTAAAGGTCCCTGAGGATGCAAATTTGAATGTTTTATGAACAGTTGATACTTTTCCTCCTGTTTCTTGATAGACCTAGCAATGGTCACCTCAGTTTATTGCTTAAAATATCAAGTCATATTAAGGCAAAAATCCACCTAATACAACACCTTCAATTGAAGGAGATGAGTGGTTTCTAAATTTAATGAATAAACAAAGAATCAAATAAATAAAATCCTGACTAGCAGCCAAACTGCATTAACAGCAGTCACCATAATAGTAGCATGGCCACAAAGCTTATCTTTTATGATGTATCACTAATATCTGGCATGTAAATATTTATACTTCTTTTGAACATGATGTTCGGCTTAGGAGTCAAAGCTAGTAAGTAATGAAAATTTTGTCCTACATAAATTTGTAATTAATGAACCATCAAGATAGTGATTATCAATGTACCCTGTTCCCCCCCCAAAATAAGACCTCCCCTGATAATAAGCCCAATCGGGCTTTTGAGCGCATGGCAAAAAGGCCAAGCGCTTATTTCAGAGTTCAAAAAAATATAAGACAGGGTCTTATTTTTGGGAAAACACGGTATCATACATATGCAGATCCAAAGTCTGTGAAGTAAACAATTTTTTCTTATGCTTAGAGATAGTAGTGACTACAGTGACTATACACCAATCTGCTGAAAACTGTGATGCAAATCAAAACTTTCTAAATTGATCTTGAGATACCAGTAGAATTGAGCATTGGTTCTCAAATTTCATTTGCTATCAACATGAATTAAACTGTTCTTGTTCCAAATATATAAGTAAATTATATATATATAATTATATATATATATATATCGAAGTATCTTTTGAAGTTATCCATATCTCTGTTTTCCTACAAATGTGGAGATTTGAATTATGCAGATTGTGTTAAAATCTGTTTAATAGATTTTAAAGAATATTCTCTTGTATCAGAAGTATCAGAATAAGACTACAGCATATTATTTGTGCCTCTATCAATTTGCTTTCAGAACTAAACAATTTCATAAGGAATATATCTGTCTGTATTTACTCCATTTTAGCTATTGCTCCATGGGGCAACCACCTAATCTTCATTTATAAATAACAGCAAGAAGTGGGATCACATTCTGCTAATGCTTGATATAATAATATAGATGTGCTTATTATTAACATTTTAGAATATGGTTAAAATCTAGGGTAAATTTGGGTTAAGTATCTCAAGCAGATTTGGGAAAAGCAAAATAGTTTTTCATATATATACCTATCAGGCCTCAAGATGTGGAAATTTTCATTGATTTAGCTAACTTTAAAAAGGGTATTAAACACATCATGCGGTGTTTAAATAGAGTTTCTGTATTCAAAGACATTATATCATTGAAATAGGCCCTAGAATTTAAAGAATGAAGAAGATTTTTGCCTTCACATCCTATTTGTAAGCATCACCATGGACTTTTTGGAGACTTTTGTCTCCTTACCATTGTACGAAAAGGGGTCCAATTTTAACAAACACATATTTTTGAATCTTGGATTTTGCACTGTAAATTCTAGTAAAAATGGGACGGCATCTGTTGGGAAGCTGTAGTGTTTGTGTAACTCCCCTACAGAACAGCTGACATTCTGGCTTGCTCAGAAGCAAGAAAACAAGCATTCAACTCTTACATTTAATATATACAAATGTTCTTATGTTACAATTAAACAATATCATAGACCAGTGTTTCTCAATCTTGCCTACTTCAAGATATGTGGATTTCAACTCCCATGCCGGCTGAGAAATTCTGAGAGTTAAAGCTGTGTGCCTTGAAGTTGTTATAATTGAGAAACACTGTAATAGACTAAACAACGCATATGTTGACACTGAATGCAGATTACAACATGGGATTCTACGCTTAATTTTTTTAAATACTGAATGAGATATTCTGCAAAAATACTTTAGTCATTCCTCACTAAATCAGCTGAAAGATTAGCCAGCAGGTTAGTGAAGTAGCAGACACAGAAAGACAGAAATAGTAACATTTTCCCCACTTTCTTTCCTTCAGTCATACAGAACATAGAAATAATGGGCAACACTTAAATTAGTGTACTGTACCTGCTCATTTAAATACATAGCATGTAAATTTAAGATTCAACAGGAAAAAAACTGTCAAGGTATCATTTTGCAGAACATAACTCTGAAGAAAGAGATAGCTTGCTGCTCTTGTTTACTATATTTTTACAATGTCTAAGGACCAAAATTTAAAGACAACTCCAAAATTGTTCCCATAATAAATTCAGTAATACACCGGTAGGTGTGGGTAACCTTTAGGTGATGGGAATAAGGGTAATCATGCTAAGAGGATGGGAGCAGCATTTTCCAGAAGAGAGCATTTTGAGGGGAGCTTGTCTCTGAATTTTTTGAACTACATTCATCTTACCTCAAGGCTTACCCTGCAGCTTTTGAATATTTCTCAAAATGGCAGGATGTTCTGCAAAATTACAGTAACTGCGGACACAATCCGACTAAGTGAGACAGTAACACTTTACAGCAAAAAAAATCTAGATAGTTAAAAAGAGAAAGTACGTTCATTGTGTATGTGACAGTTGTTTCTTTGCAGCTCTCACTGCAACGGTGCGTGTGCCAAACGGATCACCATTCAGATGTGAGCACAATTTCAGAAATGAATGTAAATCTGCTCAATGCAGACGAAACGCTTTCTATCCAATTGCAATTTGTTTTAATGAAACCTTTAAAACTACATGGTGCGGAAACCTGACATTTTGTGGCAAGGTAGAGAGGGTCTGCAAGGAAGATTGGAATCAGTATGTTACAGCTGCAATGTTGCAGTGCATTCTCACAAAATATCGGGGAACGATTAGGGTTTCTCCTAGAGTCTAGGAGATTGTTTAGGACTGTGATGGTGAACCTATGGCATGCGTGCCAGAGGTGGCACGCAGAGCCCTCTCTGTGGGCACGCGCGCCATTGCCAGCTGCTCTTCTGGTTTCCGGCGCACACATGTCCGTCAGCCAGCTGGTCTTCGCAGGTGCCAGAGTACCTGAAAACAGCCTGAAAACAGCCAAAACTCAGGCCATTTTTCAGGCCAAAACAAGCCCGAAAAACGGCCAAAAAATGGCCAAAAACAGCCACATGCCAGCTGGTCTTCAAGTTTCCGGTGCTCCAGTGCGCACACGTCCACACATATGCACACGCATTCCAATTTGGGCACTTGGTGCCGAAAAGGTTCGCCATCACTGGTCTAGGATCTAGACAATCCTGCCTCTTCATTTCTTTCTTCTTTTCTTCATTCTTCTTTTTCTATTCTCAGTCACAACCTCCAACTAAAACAGGAATGGGCAACTATGGCCCACTTTGTGACCTGCGGACATGACCTGCCAGCCATGTTGATTCAGGAATTCTGGGAGTTGAAGTCTACCGGTTGTAAAAAAGCCATAGCTCCTGATGACTGAACTAATACCCAACTGCTGCATTCATGCTCATTGGTCTATAATTGACCAATTCTGGGGTCTCTCCACAGATTTTCCCCAAGTTTATGTTTACATTTACACCAAGTTCTGGATTCCAGAGGCCCTGTTTTAGCACTATAGCTACTAGCAGATATATAGCAATTTATATAGCAGTTATAACAATTATCCAGATTTGAGAAAAAGTAAGCACAGCTCCTCAAAGTTTTTTATCTGTCATTTTTGATCTTCCCATACAAATGTTTTTTTAAAAAAATGTATGGTTATTTTCCACCTGTAAAGATGGGTACAACTGGCTATTTGACTATTTTGTAATTGCAAATGCTAACATTTGTATTATTTTAGGATGAAAAAGAGAGCAACCTCATGTGAAACTGTTTTTCTGATAAATATACCGTTATATCTAGAGCCACAAATAAATAACTCAATATAATTTGCTCAAATGGGGTTAAGAAACAACAGGCTACACATAGAGCTCTCATTAAGCCTTTCAGAAAAAACCTTCTAAATATATGCATTGATAGCTTTGAAAATGTTAAAGAATGTATATACTTTCTTCTTTTTGTCATGGTTTCACGCACTTTGTTTTTTATTCTTTGAGCATGTCAACTGCTTAATTTGCTGGTCTGTGACCATAATGTGTATATCATCATGTAATGTTCATTTCTGGAATTCCTAAAAGATTTCAATAAATATTTAAAAAATTGTGGAGACAGTGCAACAGCAGTTTTATGCGGAATGCTTTATGAATCAAAAGCTTCTTTGCTCTGGTTGAAATCACTGCAATTGGGAACATCATGCACTTTGCCACATGCAAGATAAAAAGATTTGAAGAAAATACGTGAAAAAATAATTTGTAGTATCACAAATGCTTACAACATATTTCTTATTATGGAATGTAACTTCTCAGACTTGACTAAAGGACACAAAAATATAAGCAGACCTTAGTAAACAGCTCAAAGCAGTGGCACCAAGAGGTAAAGTGTGATTAATTAGTTAGTTTGTTAAATAGATTAAATCAAATAATATCCTTGAATTCCTTCCCCTTCCCTTGAGGGGAAATTATTTCCAGATTTGGAATAGGATTCACATAAAATTGTACCGCCTCTGGAATGATTCTGTGCATATACAATGCTCATTGAATTAGTTCAGTGCATATTATCCAAACGTGGTTGATCTAAAATAATGATGAAACAGACACAGAAAAAGACAAGGTATATTAAATAGAAAACAAGGAATCACGGAAACAAAGGAATACTTTAAGGAAATGGAAATAGGTTTGATAAGGAATACTGTTTTTCATTTCCCAGCAGAATTAATTGCCTAAAACCAGAATGCAGATGTTTCTAGTTTTCCTATCCATCTACTTTGGTGAATTCCATGTGCAAATAAGATTCCCTACTTTTATCTGATGCCACGCTCTTTTCAAGTTTTTTTCTGTATACTGTAATGAACGGGGCATACATAAGCCATAATCACATTCCCGTTAGCTATCAAATATCAACCAGGACACCTTTATAATGTCTTCTTGTTTGAACTACATAGTGCAATCAAATTCAGCCTTTCTTAGCTATAATTATGACTGCTAGAACATTATTATTATGATACACAGGGGCAGCTGCAATAAAAGAATGAAGGGTGGGAGTGCGTTCTTGCATTCTTGATTAAACCCAAGCTCTGAAATTTTCACTCCCTTGAATAATCAAACTCCGCTAAAACAATTATCTAGCTGTTGCCTGAAAGGCATATATATATATATATACAAGCTGCATGTGAAAATACTGAACATATGGCAGGTCTGTGGGAAAGTTGGCTGGCTTGTTGTTGTGTTCCATGGCCAGAGCAGGAGTTATGAAAACTGCAGAGCCAGTGAAAGGACCTTAATTGTCCCATCCTCTCTTTAACTAGAATAACAAGTATTTTACTACAGAGCTCCAGAATTACTGTAGATCAGGGGTGGGGAACTACGGCCCTTTTATGACCTGTGGACTTCAACTCCCAGAATTCTTCAGCCTGGCTCACAAATTCTGGGAGTTGAAATCCACAAGTCATAATGGGGGCATCGTTCCCCACCTCTGCTGTAGATCTTTGCCTGTGTTAGAGGCATGTTGGGAACAGGTCTGCCACAAAATGGTATGGAGATTGTGCACCATATAAGAGTACCACATGACTGGTGGCACCAGTTGCATTTTTAAAAACAAAAATATCAAAAGCTAAATGACACAGTTATATAAAAAGAGGAGGAGGACATGGAAGGGGACTTTTTAACTTTTTAAAATTTTTTGATGCTTTATAACTTGGGGAGGGGGCATGGGAGATTACACAAAGTGGAATTCTGCACAAGGGTGCTGTGTATGTCAGCAGTGGGCCTGGGTAAGGATACGAAGGAGGTACTTCTGGGTCACATATAAATGGTGTATTAGATGTTTTTTTTTTTATCATATATTGTATATTAGCATATATATGGGTCCACCTTTATCATTCCTGCCATAAGTTTCCTCTCTATGGCTTTGTGAGGAAATTGATAATTAGGGATACCCTGAAGATGCATTTGGTGCTACCTAAAATACCAGTTGAAAATGTTAGGCAGGTTAGCAATGAACATGCTAGTTAAAACCATTAAGTTCGAAGGGTTAATAATAAGGAGTTTAGCTTAGCAATGAATATTCAAGGGTCATAAAAAGGAAAAAAAAACTTCAAACTATAGAATTAAAGCCTTCAGAAACATAGATTATTTACAAATAAAGAATAAAGGGAATGGATCCATTGTGATGGAAGGTGTGATGGAAGGTGGAATTCAAAGCAGGGATAAAAGGAAGAGATGGGAAGAATTCAAAAGATGAAAGAACCTTGTACCAGCCTTTTAAGTTTCTAGCCCACCCTCTGCTTCCTCTTTTTGCCTGAGCCTGGCCTTTGTCATAAATTAGAGGTCAACAGCCTTAAAACGAAAAGTTAAGAGGCTGGGAAATGTAGAAGAATACACCCCGTGGTTACTATGATTCTAGTAGGATTTAACTTTGTCATTCTGTCTCTTCCTACCCTTTCTCTTAATTCCATTCTTTAAATTAATTTTGTGTCTTCAAGTCAGGATTGATTCCTAGCAACTGGACAAGTCCTTGCAGTTGATTGCCAATATTTTCAGAAATTTCTAGAGTTGAGATAAGAGATCCTGGCCCAAAATCACCCAACTGACTTCATGCCTAAGGCCAAAGTAGAATTTACACTAGCTGGTTTCTAGCTTAAGCCTACCTACACCATTCTTCTTTGGATTAGGAGATGTGAATTTGGATTCTTCTTTGGATTAGGAGATGTGAATTTGTAACTACCATTGTAAAGAATCAATTTAGTATAAAGCACCTAATCTGATTTGACTGAAACTCCTTTCGTTGATTGTGTTGTGTTGTGAGCTGTTGTTGACACTAAGGCAGCATGCAAGATAATTAAAACTTTAATTTAATGTTTAATTAAAAAATTAAAATCTGTCTATCCTAGATCCTTGGGAAGAATTTGATAGGTGGATAAAAATGCCAAATCCAGTCTAAACATCTGGCTGAATATATGACTACCACAATCACAACACTCCAGTTGTAACAATTCTTAATAAGAAAGATTTTTTTAAAAAATCTGAACATTGGACATTGCAATACCTGGAGACAGCAGAATAGAAGAGAAAGATCTGGAGAAAATAACAAAATATATAAATATAATAAAAATAACCTGGAAATAGAGGTAGAATGACTGAGGCAAAAGAAAGCACAGATGGTAATGTGAATGGTGTAGGAATAGTACAGGGTCAGCTATATGAACACTGAAGGACCCTCTTTATTCACATTATTATAAGAAAGAAATGTGCTTGTTTAGAGATTTCAATAAGTCAGCTAACTTCCATATGTAATATATATCTTCTGAGGGGCCTAGCTGTCAAGGATGCAAAGATATCCATCTGAAACTAGAAGTTAATTATTATCCAAAAGCAGTCATGAATCTACGCATCAGCAAACACAGAATTGAGGAAGGTTGTTTAGCTAAAATAATCTTATGAACTAGAAAATAATGAAAGAATTTAGTAATTAGAAAGTGTCAATTATCATGTAACAAATGTATGTTAACCATATATGGAAAATTGCTGTGCTCGCAAAATCCTTTGTCTTGGAGATGTATAAAAGCAGTTGTATCAGAGCTCTTCTTTGTTCAGAATTGCAGATACAAATCTGGTTCTGAAACTGCGCAATAAAACTGTCTCTGGCTGACCCAGGAATGTTGTTTGGTCCCATCATTCCATAACAATGGTATCAGTGGTAATAGACATTTTGGGTGCAATTCCAAAACATTTAGATCACCACTTAAACACCATCAGTCACCATCAGAAGGCAGCTGTACTTGGAACAATTTATATCCTGCAATGACACTGCAGTGTTCTGATAGACAAACACAATTCAAAGCGCATTGATAATGTCTCCTCGAATGATGATGAAATGTTTGCAACCAAATTGCCAAGCTTGCAGCTCAGAACAACAGCCTAACAAGTAACCCGAGCTACTAATATTCAAATACATTTCAATGACACTTCTAATACTATTAAACAACAACTGCCTAGCCTAGGTCCTTAGGAAGGATTCAATAGGTAGACAAAAATGCTAAATTCTGTCTAAATCTCTGCCTGACTGCAACAAACCATAATAATATCTTATGTATTTTACTTAAAAGGTCATAGAAGTGAATCTGGACATCTAGGTAGCATGGACAGGCTTGACTGATTGATGTGAGAATGAGTTAATTCTTTCAAGAATTTGTTCTAGACACTGGGTGGCAGCTTAACCCAACCATTTGTAGGCAACTTTAAACAATGTTTGGATGGAAGTGATAGGAGTAAGTGAAAGATCTTCAAAATTTAAAATTGTAAGAGGAAGTAACTGTAAGAGGAAGTAGCTGCAAGAGGAAAGCTTAAAGACAAAGCAAAATGAATTGAAAAATAGGAAAGACGAAACTAAACATACTGAATAAAGAAATAACCTATTGTTCTAAGAATCCATAAAATAACTAAGAACTCGAAAACAGGTTAAAAGAGCATGCTCAATATAGTATTGAATATTAACTGACACACCTTGCATATATTATCTGCTCATTTAAATGCACATGCGATGTATGTTTTTGTGTGATTGGGGACAGTAGCAGGAAATATATAGAATGTGGTCAGAAAGAATGTAACCTCATAGTACCTCCGCCAATGGGGAATGAGGATGGATGGGCAGCCAGTGCAAGGAATATATAAAGATGTTGATTTGAGATGATGAACTTTGGAGAGAACCAAGCTTTGAAAGCTTCTCCATTTATTGCAATAAATGAAACAAAAGGTCTTCACTGTGTCTTGGCTGGTCATTGGTCAGGCAAATTTGCCACTGGTTGCAAAGGAAAGTAGCCAGGAGTTCATAACAGAAGGAAACCTGTCCCATAGTTCCTAAAGTTGACAGGTTTTAATCAGTGATGGGTTGCTACCAGTTTGTACTACCGGGCGAACCGGTAGTGGTTGGGGTGGGTGGCTCCGCCCACCCGCCCGGACATCTCTGCGCATGCACAGAAGCTTCCGCACATGCATAAAAGTGTCGCACGCACGCGCCCACGAGCGAACCTGTAGCAAACGAAATTGAAACCCACTACTGGTTTTAATCCCAGGGTAGGCCTTGTACTTCTTTGCAGAACATGTATAGTATTATATGCTTATGGCTATCACATATTCTATTCCCTGGTAAATCAGAGTAATTCATTGTAATGCTATGGCAATGATAATCAGTTTGAGATGTGTCTGTGGAGAGTCATTAAAGATGGTATCAAGGAGCTTCATTTGATAGGCAGTATCAGTGAAGAGAACAAGTATAGAAACCCAAATCCAAATTGGTGCACAAAAATCTCAATACCCTCTGGTTCTCCTGACTCTGTTAATAAAACAAATGTATCATTGGAGTTTTCTGATGATGGGACTTGAAGAAGTATTAATCCAGTCATAGCAGTATGTAGCATAAGTCTGTAAGCCAATTTATAGCATGGCTTGGTTTAGAAACCTTATTTGCTATCATATTCTATTCTGGATTGCTGGTCAAATATAGTGTTGAAATGAAGGGGCAACATTTGAGTTTCTTTCCAGATGCATGATTTGCTGGCAACTGTTACATAACTTATTCTAATTAAGTCCCCCTTAATATGTATGTAATATTTGTTTTCAAAGTAGTATCAAAGAAACTACTGGCAATTTTCTAATAATTTTTTGTTGTGTCATCTTCTTTGGGACATCTCTTCATCTCCATTATGAACATCCATGAAAAAAGAACTTAGTTTATCTCAAGTAAGCTTAAAGTGATCAAATGCTTAGATCTGGCCTGCGGGGCTGCCCTGGAAACAGCAAAGGATCGGCCCACGGTGCCTCTGCCATCGAAAAATGCAGGCAGCCCTCCCAAGCACCTTTTTCGTTGGTAGAGGATTGCAGGAAGCCGTCGCAGGCAAAAATGGAACTCGAGAGCCCATTTTCGCTGGCAGAGCGCTCAGGCCACCACAGGCACCCCCAACATGAGTGACATCGAGCTGGCCACACCCAACCTGGCCCTGCCCACCCCAGCCCTCCGAGGTCAAACACAATCCTGATGCAGCCCTCAATGAAATTGAGTTTGACACCCCAGCATTAGAGGAAACAAAATACCAGGTGGCATAGATAAATTACCTTCATCCATCTTCAGCAACAGGTTGATAAATTTGTTTTGAAATTCATTCATAAAGCTGCTAATTTGCTGGCCCATAAAACCTTAATATCGTATGATCATATCTAATGATCAGAAAATGATGACAATACTACTAGTAATTTTAATCATAATAAAACTATTTGCTGAAAACACATTCCTCTAAGTCAGTCAGACATGATTAATGGTTGCAGATGGCAAAACCATATACTGTTAGACTGACATAAAAGGGATTATAGTCAGAAAATAAATTAGTTAGGAAGATAAGATGTACATTTCATATCCCAGGTACCAAAAGAATAACATGAATTTTAGCACGCCTAAGCAAGTTAGCCATTTTTAGTAATGGCACTTTTTTTTCCCTTTAACAACCCTGTAATCTTCTTGCATTTCATTTTCCTTCTGTTCTTTATAAGGACTACATGGCCTCTTCTTTTAAGCAGACTGGCCTGTTTCCATCTGCTCCTTGTTTTTACAGTGGTCAGATTTACTCATATCTTGTTTTATTTTTATTACTGGCAGTGTGAAAATTAATTCTCATAGGTCAGAGAGGAGCAAGGAAGGACTATAATTCCCAAGGAGGAACAATCAAATACACTCCCTACAATTTCTGTTGCGTGAAATGGACCCGTGAACATGGATGAATACTTGGGCGACACTACTCCCTCTGTTCCTTCAATTATGTCACATACACTTATTTATTCAGTATTTCATACTTTCAGTCACTCAGTGTGTGCTTTCCACATATATTTCTCTGAAAGATATAGTTCATGTGACCATGCAACTCCAGGGCTCATCATGTTGGATAGGGAATTCTGGGAGTGGAAGTCCACATATCTTAAAAGTTGCCAAGATTGAGAAATGTTCCTCCACTGATTTAGTAGCTGCATCAACCCTTCTGTGCCCCTGGCCGATTGTATTAGCTTGTTCTACGAGTTCCTTTAATACATTGCTGTCCTTTCACAGCACATTGAATGAAACAAAAACTTGTATTTATTTAATAAAGTACAAAGCAATTTAAATGTTCGTGTAAAGATGTCAAATTGCATTTTAAAAATGCATTTAGCACTTCCTGCCTAAGAAAATGATAACTGCATTAAATACTGTAAGCCTGTGTGTTTTATTTACGTTCTCCTCTATCCTATGGATCACATGAAAGAGGCAACAGTTTTAACTATGAAGCTGTACCTATGTTTAAAATACTGCTCTACAATCATAAATGGGAAAAGACACGTGCACACAAACCAAATCCATTCATTTATTAGCAGCGCGAATAACATTCTAAACAACGTTGTCTAAGCTGCCTACAATCTTCTTTCGCTTTATACAGATCTGAACAATCACAAATATCCTTGCTACAGATTCTGCAGATCTCCTGCAACAATTACACACAAGTGGATTTACACACCAGTGGAGGTATGCATCAGCTAGGGGATATTGTTGTTTTTTCTGCTGACATTTACAAGGCACTTATTTTGGAATGCTAAAAGTCATCCCTTCATCCAATCCTACCTGGTCTTACCTTGTGTGAGCACTTTTATAAATGCTAGCTTTTTCCCCCACTCTCAACTCTTTTAAAACATTTTGCAGTAAATGCTTTACTTATTGCGAATATGTATGCTTTGCATACATAATCCAATTTTTAGAGTTCATTTGCTTTGCGATGCCTTTTGCATTGTTTGTTTTATCCTACCTTTATTACTTTATAAATTACTCATGGTGGTGGAAAATAGTAAAGTATTGTTTTTGCACCAAGGATGTCTGACACCCTTTAGGAACATGTACATGACCAAGAGCAATTAAAAGAACAAAGGTTAAGCAACAGGAAACACCTGTAGCCCTAAGAATGGGTGGTTTAACCACATTAGCTTGTAGGAAAGCACACATAGTAAAGATATTATCTGCTTATCTTATCTTCTTCTGTCTATGCTAATGTTGTGGCTCCGTTGCCTGAGCCTGGGCTATCGACAGATGCAGACTCTGAGAGTGAGGGGGAGGAGTTGGCAAGGCCTCCCTCTCCAGGACCCTCCTCTCTGGCAATGCCTCTGGAGGACACCGAAGGCCAAACAATAGGCTCAGAGCCAAGCACATCCCCGCAGCCACAGGTGGACAGCGATGAGGAAGATAAGTGCTGGCTGGACCCTCGACAGAGGCGCAGGGAGAAGCGTGCACAGCAGAGGGGAAGGCGTGCCAGAGATTAGCTGAGTCACTAGACCACACCCCACAGGGTATAAATATGGGTGTGGTGGCCGGTTCAGTTTGTGACGAGCAAAAACTGGAAATACTCCATGATCTCTGCTTTACTTTGCCTGCTTTATTGGACTGCATTTGGATTAATCTTTGTTTTGTGTGAGTAAAGTTTGAATTGGCAGCTAGCCACTGGGTTGCTGCCAGCTTTATCATCAAAGAGTTTTGTCGTGTGGCTTATTAACTCCGGGCCGTCTGTGGGGGTCTGTGCGTGGTACGGGGGACAGAACAGCTAACAAATAACAGGAAACAGACCCTGGGGTTTTTGCCAAGCTTCATGCACTCACTGTAAATAAGAAACTAGCCTAAAAAGGGCAAAAGCAAATAAGGGGAAGGGGTGCTGAATAAAGGTTGAGGGGAGATGTAAACGGGTGGAGATTCACATGGGGTAATTAGGCATTTCGGATATGCTGTAAACCTTGTGGTCCTTGACAAATGGGAACTGAACTCGGGGCTAGGGAATAAAATGTTGCTGAAATTTATTATTGGATCTGCCTACTTGTTGGTCATTCACTCTTTTTTTTTTATTGTATTTTTATTGTTAAAGAATAACAGAAAAAAGAAAAAAGAAAAACAATACAAAAATCAATAGTAAAGGGGGAAAAAAAATTCCCCCCAACATGCTATACAAATGGAAAGGAAGTTTTAGGAAATTGGTCATTCACTCTTGCAAGAACATATTTTAAAATAAACTGTTTGCTGCTTCACTTTATGATTCTGTCAAATCTCTGAGCGGAGAGTGCATTTGTCACAATTGGGGGCTTGTCCTGGATTTAACATCATTGGGAGTGAGGATGTCCACGCCGGACTTGGGAAGTTGCATCCCATTGATTTCAACAGTCCCAAGTGCCGCTAGTGGTAGTCCAGCTCCTCCAACTGACCGTGATCTCAGGATACCATAATGAGCTAGAAACCAGGAATTTATTAGAAGGAAATGTTTACCCCAGAGAATGGCATGATTAAACAGGCTGCCAGAACACAGTGTAAGAAAAGATTTCCCCAAAGGGATGAAACATTAGAAGTCCCAGAGGTAGACCCTAGGTGTGATGATAATCGGACCAGGGACAGGAAGGATATGGCAGACTATAGAGGGTATTTGATAGAGGTTATTAAAACAGCAATATCCCAAAGTCTGAATATCCAGAAGGCTTTGGCTTTAGAACAAGGGAAGGAAGAAACACCAATTGAATGGTTAGATAGGTTAAACAGTCAACTATAAAAAATAGATATATGGACAAATGGACCCTGACAATCCAGGGCACCAGATGATTTTAAAGCATCAATTTGTGGGAAAAGCATGGGAGGACATTAGGCATAAATTGTAGAAATTGGCTGAGTGGGAGACCAAAACTATGGAGGATCTCCTCGGAGAAGCTTAAAAAGTATACTCCAAATGAGAAGAGGCGAGAGACAAGAGAAAAGTCAAAATGATGGCTCAGTTAGGATGGGATCAATATGCCACCTGTAAAGAAAGAGGGCACTGGAAAAATGAGTGCCCTAAGAAGAAGGAGGGGGAAGAATTAGTTAAACTGATGGATTTCGAGTATTAGGGGTCTCTGGGATGCGCTTGTTTTCTGGTCCAGCTTTTCAAGAACCCCCGATAAACCTTAAAGTTTTCTGCTTCAATAGGGGGATGGGACTAAAGGATCTTGGAGATCCCATCTAATTCTGATATTCTGTTTTTGTGTGTGTGACATGCTTCAGTGATTTTCATTTGCATTTCAGACTGGATATATTCTTAATAATGCATTTGAGGGCATTCTAGTCGAAGGAACAATCCTATGAAGTTTTGTTTAACATCAGACAAAGACATCAGGTGTCTTTGGGACTCCTTGCTACTGCAAAAGTGGTAATTAGTTGCTGCTTAATGTGTGTGCTCAATTTGTTATCCTTTTCCTTGGAGCCAAGGAGGAGAAGGGAAATCTTTATGGAGAACCAATTTGGTTTTGTGGTTGCAGCCACAGGCTACAAGGCTGCAAAACTGTGAGTTCAAATCCTGCTTTGGCCATGAGAATCAGATGAGTGATTTTGGGCTGGTCATTTTTTCTCCTCAGCCCTAGGAGAGAGGCTTTGGTAAGCCACTTCTGTAAGCGTTATGGCAATTTTCCTCCTGTTTTATGCTTTTATGCTCCTGTTTTATGCTAGGGTTGTTTTAGTTCTCTAAAAGCAAGGATTTTGTATAAACTATTTTTACTCTGCCAGGTTTGGGGGAGGCAATTGTTTGTTTTCTCAACTGTCCTGTTGCTTCTTTGATGTGCTCCCACAAAAGACTTGGAAGTATCTCCCTATGAAAGGTTATTTGACCTACCTTTCACAGATGGAACTGGAGTGTGAGAAAAGGAAAATTGGGTTGTGATTTTTGCCGAACTTATATAGGCCTCAAAATGATACTAGGCCTCAAATAAATTACTATATATCAGAGTGCCAGCTAGAATGATTTCCTAAGAATAACGTGGTATTTGTAATCTGCTGTGCTAGAGCAAATTTATAACATGTATTTGCAAAGTAGATAGTTTCAGAAGCTACTTTGGACTAGGAACATTAAAACTGTTGGGAAATAAGAAACTGAAAGTAGCAGATGTCAGGAGATTTCACATGTACACGCAAGAATGTGCTAACTGACAGTCAGTATGGGAGTACAAGGAAGTAACTTCAATAAAATTCCATTTACTGAGGGACTGTCAGAATAAGGGTATAAAACAATGATGGGTTGCTACCGGTTCACCCCGGATCCGGTGAACCAGTAATGGCGGGAGCGGGAGGCTCCGCCCACCTGCCTGGAAGCTTCTGCACATGTGCAGAAGCTTCTGTGCATGTGAAGCATTGCGCACACTCGCAAGTTCGTGTGCGTGTGCAAGTTCGCGTACAGCCATGAGTGAACCGGTAGCAACAGGATTTGCAACCCATTACTGGTATAAAGGAAGATGGGTCTCAGATCAGGGCCACTGACCATAGCTATTCCTTGCTGGACATAGCTATCGTCTCTGGACCTCACTGCAATGGATTATTTAAGTAATGTTAGGATGGCTGTTCATGTTCCAAATTGCTCATGAAATAAACTTCTGAATCTTAAAGAAAGAATTGTTTATTGTATTGCTGTCTCCTGCTTCTTTTATTGGAATATTTTTACGACAGGAGAAATACCCCACTTTGAGATCAAATATGTCTTTCTTAAGATTTATACACAGGGGCTGTCCTCTTCTTTGTCTCTTCCCATAAACCAAGGACTTCTTGCTCAGCGGCCACTATTAGAGTTTGCAGTCCACAGCATCCAGCCTAGAGAATGGGTCTTGATCAAATCCTGGAGTACAACCTGGGTGGGAAGATCCTTTCCAAGTGTTGCTGACCACTGAAGCAGCTGAAAGGACTGCCGAAAAAAATTGGACGAGGGAGGGAGCTGCGCTCAGGGCTAGAGAATAAAATGTTGCTGGAATCTATTATTCGATGTGCTTGCTTGTTGTGTCACCCCTCTTGCAAGAACATATTTGAAAATAAACTGTTTGCTGCTTCACTTTATGACTCTGTCAAATCTCTGAGTAGTGAGTGCGTTTCTCACAAGGTGATGTACATCGTCTCCTATTTTCCCCACAACAATTCTGCGAGGTGAGTTGGACTGAAAGAAAGTAACTGGCCCAAAGTCACCCAGCCAGTTTTCCTGCCTAAAATGGGGCTTTAATTCACGGTGCCTTGGTTTCTATGCCAGAACCTTAATCACTATAGCAAACTGGCTTTCTACATTGAAAACCATATAAAAGAAATTAAATAATATACTAAGTGTAAATAGCTTTGTGCTGCATGAGCTAAAATTCAGGTCACACACACACTTTAAAATGTACAGTATGTTGTGATAACTGGAGTTAATTTTGCAAAAAAGGGAGAATTATAAGGAATTCCTATATATGTGTTTCTCCATTAAAACATATGATCTGGTTAAGCCTCCTTTTGTAAAATCAAATTTAGCTTAATATATAATTTGAGCTTAATTTGATTGGCCTTAGTGAGACAGCCCATTTTAACCTATTTATGTTTTTATTCATGTATTCATGTATTGATAAATCATGTTTAATCATGTATTACTTATTATTTGTTACATAACTGTGGCCATGGTATTTTGTATCTATTCCACTGGTTAATGCCTGCTTGCGAAGGTGATAAATTACACCTTAGCACCAAGTTACTTAGGAATGTTTCTTACCTTCAACCTTTAGTTGACCTATAGTATGTTACTATGATTGCTGAGAATGTATGTATGAAGTTGGTTTTCATGATTGATTTATAACTACAATATGTACACTGTTCAAAATTTCATAAAAATGGTTCATTCCACTAAAGAATGAATGAAGAGAGTTGTGCTCACTTTGAAACTTCCTTTTATTTTCAAATAAAAATCTTAATCCTTTCCACCTATGTGGTGTGATTTATTTGGGCTTTGAGGAGCACATGGCATAGATTTTGTAACTTGCTAACTAACACAGATACTTTGTCTTTTAATTTGATGTATTTTCTCTCTTTTAAAATGATGTTCAGGTTTATTACCCTTTAACTGATAAACAAGCTGGAGACTAGCTCCAGATAGGAAAAAGGTTGTTAGTACAAATTGGGGTCTGGCTTAACTCTTTTGTGAACTCCAACCAACCTTTTTCTTTACAATTTAAGCCCCTTCTGACCTCAGACTTTTAATGAACATGTGTGATATTATGGGATGCAAACAGGTAACATGTTTGACTAACATGTAACTGATTTTCTATGCAAAGGGGAGATTACTTTTATCCTGCCCAATCAATTTTCCTCTTGCGTTTTCTTTGTTGTGTTAACTATAAAAAGGAGTGAAACATGGGACTTGAATTACTCTACCTCCTTTTTCATAGAGAGATCCCACTTTATCAGGGTACCTTAACAAACTGCTTTTAAATGATCTTCCGATCATTTGGGAAGGTAAAGTGAGGCAGAACCTAGGGCCAGATTTGGCTATCAGCCTGGGAACAGGGTGAACAACCTGAGCCTTCTGGATAACAGCCTCAATAAAGAGACAGACAAACTGGAATAAGTCAGGAGTTCTTGTGTAAGACTTTGCTGTGAACATATACGCTGAGTGTTTTTAGCATCATAGTCTTGTATGGGGATTATGAGGTCATCTTAAAGCTATTGACCCCAATTACTGCAACGGCCACTCTTTAGGGGAAAGATGGTCCTCCCACACAATCTGAAAGAAGGAAAAAAAATGTTGGTGTTGCTATTGCTGCTGCTTCCCCATATCTATTCTGTGTAGAGTGTAACTGAATAGAGCAGAGTATCTCAACCGTAGCAACTTGTAGGATGTGTAAAGTCAACTCCCAGAACTGAAGTACTCCCATACTGGCTGGGGAATTCTGGGAGTTGCAGTCCACAAATCTTAAATTTGGTGAGATTGAAAAATGCTGGAATAGTCTGATTTCTTTCATATTTGTAATTTGTTTTTCTTGGCTGATGCTTGCATCTGTAATTTAGAAAAGGAAAAATGAGCAAATGAATCAGTCTCAGAGATTGTGATGCCAGTGTTGTAAAAGATGTTATTTTCGATTCTCTATCTCTCTGGAAGAATCGCTGTATTTCATTTTCTTTGTTCCTACAGGCATTTTTAATGGACAGCAATAAGGAAAAGGCTGTTTCTCCTTTATTTTCCTTCATAAAGAAAAATAGTATAGATAATATTTCCCTGGAACATTTTATTCTATGTTAAGTTGCTTTGAGATAATGTGAATAAAGTAGGAATCATCCAGGGTCAGTTACATGAACACTAAAGGACCCTCTTTATTCACATTATTATAAGGGAGAAATGTGCTTGTTTGGAGATTAGATTAAAAATCAGCTAAATCCCATTATTGGTAATATATCTGATGAGGCCTAGCTGTCACAGAAGGACAGCTATATGGAAAACATCACTGTCAAAGACAAGGACATGTATGTTATAAAGAGTTACTTATTACCTAAGGACAGCAATAAATCTCCCGTATTAGTAATTACAGAACTAAGGAAGGTTGTCTAGCTAAAGATAATCTTATAAACTAGACAATAATGGTTTAGTAATTAGGAAGTGTCAATTATCATATAACAAGTGTATGTTAACCATATATGGAAAAATGCATGTGCTCACCAAACCCTTTGTCTTGGAAACATATATAAGCAGTTTTATCAGAGCTTTCCGGGGTTCAGAATTTCAGGTACAAATCTGGCTCTGAACCTGCGCAATAAACTGTATCTGGCTGACCCAGGAATGTTTTTCAGTCTTTCATTCCATAAGAGAGACATTAAAAGGGTATTCAAACAAACCTCTCTACCTTTGAGTGGAACAACAAAGGAAAAATATGGACTATAAGAAATTACAAGAGGGTCTTGGAAAAGGGGTGTTGTTGGGCTATTAGTCTCTTGCATTTAACATTAAAAATATTTACCAGTTTAACCTATTTCCACCAAAGACACAGTATTTTGGGACCAACTTTAGCCAAACATCCAACAAAGTAATTATTAGTGGTGGTAGAATTATTTATAGGATTAAAAATACCCCCACCTTGTTTTTGGTAACATGTTTTGGGCCTAGATGCCAAATCCATCAAAATGGCTCTCAAGTGTTCCTCAGGAGAGATGTCCTGTACTTGGAAACGTTCCACTGGAGCCACGACTTTAGAGAGGTAGAAGAGAGGAACTTGTAAGTAATAAATAAGGTACAAGAGAGATGGTTTTGTCAAGGTAACATTAACAATGATTTATTTTGATTGCCTCTCACAACTAGATGTGAAATCATACAGTGGTTTGGGAGTTGAGCAATGCTATGCCATTTGTTTTCATCTTATCTTGTTCACTAGAACCTCGATCAAGTAACATCATCAAAGGTAGGCTGATCAATTTATGATTTATTTTTCTTCCATTTTTCAGCCAGGACTGTAGTCATAAAAGAATATTTTTCCTGAATGCTTCGAAAGTTATGGGAGATTTTTTTTGAAGGACTTTTTGCAGTACATATCTGCTAGGTTCTATAGAGATACCGTGTTTTCCTGAAAATAAGACTGAGTCTTATATTAATTTTTGTTCCAAAGGACACATTACAGCTTACTTTCCGGTTAGGTCTTATTTTTGAGGAAATACGGTTCTAAATGCATCTGTCTGGCTGACGATCTTAACTAAAGCTTATTATATTATGAGCATTCTGAAAAATCATGCTAGGGCTTATTTTCCAAATGGGTCTTATTTTGGGGGAATCATAGTAGTAGGTTCTGGAAGGACACAGCAAATGGCAGCATCTAGTTGAAAAAACCAAGTACAGGTAGACTTCAATTTATGACCACAACTGAGCTCAAAATTTCTGTTGCTAAGGAAAATATTTGCTAAATGAAATTTGCCCCAGTTTACGACCTTTCTTACCACAGTTGTTAAGTGAATCACTGCAGATGTTAAGTTAGCAACATGGTAGTTAAGTGAATCTGGTTTCCCTATTGACTTTGCTTGTAAAAAGGTTGCAAAAGGTAATCGCATGACCCTTGGACACTGCAACCATCATACATAAGAGTCCTTTGCCAAGTGTCCGAATCTTAATCACATGACCATGGGGATGCTGGAATGGTTGTAAGTTTGAAAAACAGTCATAAGTCACTTTTTAAAGTGCTGCTGTAACTTTGAATGGTTATTAAATGAACTGTTGTAAGTCGAGGATTATCTGAACAGTCAGACAAGATAGGAAATCTACAGCTGTTTTTGTTTTTTAAAGGCAATGGCAAACTGCTTGCATAAAACCAAAACACTAACATGGATGTTTGCATTTAGACCCCAAGAGTCAAGTCTGACTCACCAGCTCATAAAGGTGATGCTTGTGGAATTTTCTGGAGTACAATCCCAGCCATAAAATTATATATTGGGTTATAGTTTGTTTAAGATTTATAAACTGCCTCATATTCTTAGAAGTATACAAAATCAAACACAGTACAAAATATAATATAATAATAAATCTGTAATCAACAGTCAAGGAGCGGGAACTTCCTTTCAAATGTGGAAATTATAAAAAGGTTGAGTGACACCACTGTGGTTGGTTGAAATGTGTCAAGATTCTCCGATTAAGGAACTATGCCAATATGAGTTTTCAGCTTTTACTTATACTAATTAGTTAACATCTATCTTTGTTCTAAACTAATTATTCTTGAGCTCCACATCCAGTATTCTCTGAAACTATGCTTTGATCTGGAAATCTACGGCAAGATTTTTCTTTAAAGCAAGCACCTACAACTATATTTAATCTTGTTCTTTGTGGTCTCCACCTAGAAGATATTTAGACAATTTTTAACCTGGGTTCTTTGAGACTGTTGAAAAACAGACAAGTTGATATTATTCAGTTTCATATCCGATACAGTAGTTTAGACTGTAGTTCTATCACAAAGTGAATTCCATTGAGTTCCAAGATGGAGTAGGGCAGCTTTGTATCATAAAATGGCTCCTCTTCAGCATTCCCACGCAACAGTTTAAAGTTGTACAGGAGGGTGGCTTAAGTACTACAAAGTTCTCTTTTGTGAAAATGGTATTTGTTATGCTTTGCGGAACAAGGAGAGAAAACAGACTTCAGCCCTGTCTTTTATTTATGTTCTGTAACTAAACCATTTTTTTTATTTTAAAAAAAACTGGTTCTGTTGAAACGAGAAATCTGTTTTATATTTTGACTGTCTATGTATCACTACAGATATTTCTGTAGACAGCAGTTCATTTTCTGATTGGCCTGGCAGTCGCTTTATGAAAATGTTTCTGGTATTTTATCTAACTGATTAATGCACTCCAGGTCAAAAAGGATGAGGAATCCCAATTTTGTTGATATTAAATAAATTGGTCTGGTAAAAATCTAACCCATCCTAAACAATCTGCAATCAATACTTGGTATCAACACTTGCTCCCTTTAAGAATTTTTCATTTTGCACTAAATGAGTACTATCTACGTTTTCAAAACAATAGTCTTTTTTTCTATGAAAAGCAACAGCAAAAGAGAAAAAAAGGCAGGAGCATTCCAACATTGCCAAAATGCTAGATAAGGAGAGGGTTGAGCAAGGAAACTTGAATGTTGAGAGAGGATGAAAAGGGGGGAAATGGGGATGAGAGAAGCAATAAAAAGCAATTTAGCCTAAGCAACATTTTTTTCCTGTTTTTATCTTTTCTATTCTCATAGTTTTACAAATTAGCAAGGGTCAAGACTTGAAAACCAATTAGAAATAAGATAGGATTATAATCTTGGACATAATAAAACATAGGACACTGACATTTTAAACTAAGTTTAAATCATGGCTACAGATTGGGAATAATTGCAAAAAAAAATATAGGAAGATTTTGTTTGGGAGTCAGTAATTTCTGACGGTAAATCCATGGCTTCATTGAATATTTACACTAATGTTTAAAGACTGATTATATTTTCACCCTCTTTGAACTAGCAAAGCTGATTATAGGTATAGAACAGCCAAAGCCCTCCAAATATCAGTTCAAGAAAAAGATATTTCTTTTAGAGCTAATAATTTAGGTTCTGCCTTGTGTGTGCAGTACTTTCCTAAGTTTCTGTAAATGTGCATTTTTAATCATGATTCACCGGGAAAGAAAGGACTTATTCTTATCAAAACATTCCTACAGAATGCAATTTGAGAAAAAGGCTAACACTAATTTCTGTATAAAAATATATCCATCATATTCTATCTGTTTATGTATGCAAAAGATTTATTTTTTTCTGTATTTCTCTTTTGCTTTGCCCATATGTTATATACACGAACATATATAAAGGAAATTTAAAAGATAGTGGCTAAAGTATTATGAGCACTGGTCACATTACATGAGACGTCATAAACCATTTTTACAAATTTTGAAACAATGTTGGGGCAGAAGATCTTATCTGTCATTTTTCCTATGGTTGACAGCCTTCAGTATTTATCCAGAGAGTATTTTTTACCTCTGAACTGGGAGCGGGGAGGGGATCTGTTTTAATGTTTGCTATTTAATCCAGGCAAAACACATAACTTTGGCTTAATATGAGCTAGAAAGCTACAATTTACTTAGTTCATAATGAGAGAAGAAGGGCCAGGGAAGCTTATTTCACTGAGATGCTTTTATATCACTATCTAACTCAGTGTTTCTCAACCCTGACAACTTTAAGCTACGTGGACTTCAACTCCTAGAATTCCACCACATACCTTAAAGTTGCGAAGGTTGAGAAACACTGATCTAACCCTTCACCAGAGAGAAATATGAACCATTATATCTTTTGTTTAGTAGAAATTTAAATAAGCAGAACACCCTTTCTATTAAACCCTCCATCTGCTTAGTCAAAAATGAGCTTTGGGAAAGTAGTTTGAAGATGACTTATCTCTAAAGAGGTGAGCATATGTCCAAATTAAAGATGGCATGTAGAGCAACTTGGAGAGGATTCCCCTTCTACCTAAGCTAATCATTTTGCACTACGTGCGCCCAAGGAAAAAATGTTTACCTGGGATGGCTACGGTTAACCTTTTTTCCTTGCTGAGACGGTGCCCATGGAAGGATTCATTCATGGAAATGGGGCCCCTCAGAAGAAATGACTCTGTGGAGGTGTGATCTGGGGGGGTTCTTAATAAAGGCAGTAGATAGGTCCCTGAAGTCCTGGAATGGCTCTGATCACAAGGGGAAGGTGAGAATTGTCTTGCAGGAGATCCAAGAAAAAAATACATACGGAAACAAAAGAGTTTTTACTTTAATTACTGAGCAATGGCCCCTTTGGAATTAAATATCACACATCACCCACCCTCCTGAGAAATCACCCAAAATATTGCTAACATCTTCTACAATTGCTGTCACCCCCGTAATAGTGTGCTACCACCCCATAGGTGGGGGTGTGTGTATATTCTGAGGAAAAATAATAGGTAAAGGGTTCAACTTGAGTGATCAATCAAGCCAAGTCAATATTGTGATGTCTCGGCATGCATTCAATACCATCTATTCTTGCTGCCACTCGTCACATCAGGGACAGCATCTGCCCCTCCATCGCTAGAGATGGTTTGTGAATGTTGCCAGGAATCAACATAATTCCATAGCAACATAAATTTACTACAAATCAACATCATAAATATATTGTCGTGTATGGCTTGGTGGGTCACCGGCTGTTCTTTGCTTAGAATGTAGACTTCACACATATTTACATAGTTGTAGTTAACAGTTACACCGAACAGAACTAAACCTATACACACTTGAAGTGGTTCTTGGAAATGGTGCCTTACAGTGGTGTGGCCTTTAGCAGGGTAGACATATATGGGTTTGTCTTGGAGGTTCGTTCGTTCTTTGTGCTTTTTTGACACATGGGAATGAAAACACCTCTACCCACTGAGGGAAATATATTAGCACCAAAGTTTATTAGAATGTTCCCTTTTTGGTGGATGTGCTTTTTTTCAACACAGGCTCAGCCCTGCACCTGAGGTAGTCAGTTCTATCCAAACAGAGGCATTCAAGACATACAGAATATGCTGAAAATGCTAAGAAGGCATGAACCACGACCGTATCAAAAGGGACAAGAAAATACCATGGCAGATGGAATTAACAGCCCACGTTTACAGTTTGAAAAGCCATTCCTTCTCTCCTCCCCATCCCCAACCTCTTCTCATAAAATATATAATGTATTTGCAATTCAGTGGATGACCTTAAGTCAAGTCAGGCCATTGCACTGTACTATAAATAGGACTGCATGCATACCTTTTCCTCTGGGTGCCACTGCTGACCAGTATGTTTGGTGGTTGTGGGCCCTGACTATGCAGGAGGAAAGTGTCTATGGTTGACACGGTGGCTGATGCCTCCTCACTTACTTTAGGGCTGCCGATCTTGGTTTTTCCAAATTTGCCTTTGCTCCGCCGGGACTGCTCGTGATCAAACTCTAAGTCTTCCAAGCGTTGAGTCAGGGCGAGTTTTTGCTGGATAGCCATCCGCAGCAAAGAATCTAAGGTCTTTTTCTCATCTTCTGCAGCTGCCAATTGCCTCTGCATCTCATCCAACTGGGTGACATACTCATCACATCTGGAGGGAAAGAAGGAAAGAGGAACAGATCAAGCTGTCTACGCAACTGTCCTGGCCAGCCTTGGGTTGTTGTTTTTTTCTTTTGCAAACATGAACCATGTGGACATCAGCACCAACCCTTTCTAAGTGGGGAGAGGGGTCTTCAAAAGTAGTTCCTCTGGGTTTCAGCAGCATCAACATTCCTTTGAGGCACTTCAGATTCAAGATAAAAAGGAGCTTCCTAGTGGCGAAAGTTGCAAACCTGCCATTTGTCAGCAACTCTTTAAAGCAGCTGGACCAGGGGTGGATTGCCCCCGGTTCGGACCGGTTCGCAAGAACCGGTAGTAAAATCGGCGAGAGGCTCTGCCCACTGACCCGGACGTCATCAAAGTTGATCTGTGCATGCACAGAAGCTTCTGTGCATGCACAGAAGAGCGTGCATGCACACGAGCGAAGCAAAGGCGCGGGCACGATGCAAACTGGTAGTAAAGGTAAGTAGAACCCACCCCTGAACTGGACATTTCTTTAAGAGTGCTTTACACCTCCACACATTCTAGAGCAGCTTTTGTTCTTTCTGGCACAGCTTCTGCCTAATCTCTACCTAGGAGATAATCTATCTAGTCTTCTTTCAAAGCAACTGAACTAACAATAACTTGGGGACACAGATCCATAACAGTAAGAGCTGCCTAAGGCAGAGCACACCGGGAGACCCACTGTAATAAAATATAGTCCTTGATTACCAATTGTGTCCTTTAAGAACTGTTTGAAATTATGACAGTGTGTAAAAAAAAAAAAAAAAGTCAATCCTGAAGCGGGCCTGATTGAAGCCATTTTGACTGCTTCAGTGTTGCCACATTGGAGCTAAGGGATAGGGAGGGAGGATTTGAGATAGATGGGATTTTGTAGCCAAAACAAAATACTTTCTCTTGGGAACCAAGGACATTCTCACACCTGGTCGGAGGAAGGCAGAGATATGTTATCCAGTTATCAGACTGCACAGTGATTGCACCATGTGACTGATTGTTTTGAGAAAGTAGAAAATCTTTTACTTTTAATTAGGTGAAAACCGCAGGAGTTTTCAGAGTCGGCCTTCACCAGATATGTGCCAATATGATATTTCCAGTAAAAATATTCTTTGAGGAATTTAGTTGCCTGGGAGTCTTGCTTGTCATGGATTTATTACTTAGAACCCTAACAGAAAAGCTTTGCAACCTTGTATTTATGACTGTTGCAGCATCCCACAGCCACATGATTGCATTGGTGTGCTTTGCAACTGGCTTGCAGCAAGCAGTTAATAGATAAAGCAAAAGTAAAATCATTTTAAGTACTACTTAAGGACCATGATGATTTACTTCATGGTCAAAGGGGATGTGAGATCATAAATCTGTTGCTGTCACATGATCCTTCGCTTAGTGACTGTGGTGCTCAGACATGGAATTGCCGGTCCTAATTGCAGTCACTAAGTCAGGGCTATCTGTACTCTTAACATTTTGTCATGTTGCTACCAATATACTATATATTATATATTGTGACTAATAAGTGTTTTGCCCTCTCTTCTCCCTCTGCGTCATGTATTAATGTGAAAGTATTAATGTCAACTTGCAAAGCTTTCAAGTTGCCATGAGCAGGAGGGAGGGAGAACTGATAGAGCTGATTGATTTCCCTAACTGAAGTGCATTCCATACATTCTTCCTGACCGCAATCAGGAGGGTGTTGGATTTCATAGCCAGCCAAAGTGGTTAATTGGAGAATGTGATTTATGACATGGCCAGAGAGGAGGGGAGAGACAGGGTCATAGGGGAACGTAAATATACGTGGGATTAGTTCTAACTGCATCCGAATATTGCCGAAATGGTGCTCCTAATAAATGACACTATTTCTTTTGAAGTTCGGCTCATGGCTCATGAATTAATTAGGGCATCTTTCGGAAACTTCACAATTAACATTTATGAATATGGAATGTGCAAGACCATCTCAAAGCAGTCCATAAAGGCCAAAGAATTGTTCTATATTAGACATTAGCTTCTGCAACAGGTCAGAAACTACCAGAATGGACAAGACACATCAAGAGGTGCTTCTTAAAACAAGACACTGGTGTGCAAAATATTTAAAAAGAACTATTCTGAAATGCAATTGTGAAATGAAGCCTAGAGATATTTTGCACTATTTCTATTTATGGTATTTATTTATTTCTATTTCTATTTATTTATTTCTGTTATTCTGTTATTTAAAAGTATTCTCCATGTTTCCTTGTATTCATAGACCAGCTAGCTACTGAAAGTAATTTTCTTTTCTTGGTTTTTGCTGCTACTATAGTTCTTACTATGAAAGTGACTTCTGCTGCTACATTAACATAGGCTGTCTTCCGGATAGGAGGATGACTATTTTAAAAAAATTATATCTTAATGTCTGATATAATGATTATTTACGAATTAAAGCAAAAATTATCCATGAAACCAAAACAGCATTTTTCCAGAGAGTCAAATATTGTGTTATTGTTTTAGTCACTGAGTGAAGCATCTGTAATTTTATTGAAAATAGAGCCTGTTTGCTTACAGAAATGTATATCGTGTACAAGCCAAGTTTTAGAAAATCACATTATGCTGCATTTAAGTGAAGTCTGACCCCATTATATATTATCAAGGGTTCAAACTTAATTCTATAAATGTTTTGATGGATAATTTAAGCAAGAGGTTATAAAATAAAACTAATGAGAAATAAGAATGGTAGTTTTGTGCACACAACATACAGAATCAACCGAATTGGAAAATAATACTAAATAGTATAAGTGAAGGCTTTCTTCTGAAAGCTTAATTTACATTTTTTATGACTTCCTTTCACTAAAAGCAAAGGGCAGCGGCTTCTTTTATAAGCTGCCACATGGAGCTCGTAAAGCTTGTTTAAAGTTAACAATGAACCAAGAAAAGAAATAACATTTTTTTTAAAAAATTACTTGTTTAATTCTATAAAGTATCAGGTTAAAAGAAGTTGACATTTTTGAGGATTTTAAAAAAATCATATGTTTCGTCTTCGTTCTAAACTAAGAAATCCTAACATTTAAATATTGTGGAGGATATCTTTATTATTCTGTAGGCGCCTATCTGTGTGTTTACAGCTTCCCATATTCAAAGTGGGAGAGAGTCAGATCATTAGACTAACCATCAATTTAATTGGTATTTCAAGTTCTCACAGGCTAAGTATTCAGCATAACAAACTGTTCTTTCTCACAGGAATACTCAGATTCCTTTGTACCCTTATCTGTCTTCCTTATCAGGGCTAAAACAATTATTTGTCAATAGCCAAATGTGTAATATGCTCAATCTCTGCAACTCTTTGGTTGGTGTTGTTCTCTCTTGATAGCTGAAGAACAAAGACTCATTGTAACTTGCTAGTTTTAATAAAATAATTCTTGGATCATTTCCAATCGCTAGTGTATTCTTAAATGATTTTTTTTCTCCACCAATGCATTTTGAAGTCAATTTCTTATCAGCTTCATGAGTCCAAGTTATGCTCATTTTTAATCTTCTAAATAAATGTCTAATGAATATATTTTAACAATTCTATTATTCTTTAAAAAAAAAAAAACAGAAGGGAAAGGAATCATGCCTACTGACGTTACTGTGACTTTCCCAAATTAATACTATGAACAGACCAGAATCTCGTGGACAAATTATTTAGGGATACGGATCTATAGAGTTAATATATAATTAGGAACCGATCGTTCTGGAGGAGTTTTCTGCAGATAAAGTTAAAATCAACCCTTGCCTGAAGCTCTGAAGAATATTTGCTAGTTGGCTGAGACAATGGTTTGAATACTGCTAGGAACATAAAATACCTCATAAACATGTCCCAGAAATTCTGCTCCCATGGAGTGGCATTGCATACACAGAGAGCTTGTAGGTCAGCACCCCCAATGCAATGCCTTTCCCCTCCATCTTGTTGACCAGGATTTTGATGAGGAAAGGTTGTATGTTTTAATTGGCTGAAATGGGAAGCATTTGTCCTGGGTATGGAGAGAAGACTGATAAGCAAAACCACAGGAATTCTTAGAAAAACATTCTTTAAATGCTGATTGCTAGGAGGAGAGTGTTTGGGCCTCTGGATACTTTGCTTACCTACTGCTGAGTAGACTTTTGTTAGTTCCTTTTTTAAAATTATTTTTTTGTTAGTTCCATGTGCCAAAGGCACACGGAACACTGTTACCTTCCCACCAAAGGAGGTCCCTATTTTTCTACTTGCATTTTTAAGGTGCTTTCCAACTGCTAGGTTGGCAGAAGCTGGGACAAGTAACGGGAGCTCACTCCGTTACGTGGCACTAGGGATTCAAAACGCTGAACTGCTAACCTTTCGATCGACAAGCTCAGCGTCTTAGCCACTGAGCCACCGCATCCCTTTCCTTTTTTAAAAAAAAATTATTTCCCATTTTTCTAATTTACATAACAATAAGCATTTTTAACAGTACTATGTCATGTGCCTCTTACAGTTATCTACATTTATTTCTATACATTTTTGTTTCTCTGTTCTAACCACTTATACCACTTATCCCTTTCCTTTTTATGGCACCCAGTAAAGAATAAAAGCTTGCCGTTGAAATCATTCTGGGTTCTTCCAATTATGAGAAGACCCATCTTTGTTCAAATCTGAATAAAAGTGTGACTCGGGGAGGCTTGGTCCTTGCCTCTTTGTCCGCGCTGAGCCAAACCTAAACTCCTGCTTTAACCAGCTAAACTCCTGCCTTAACAGTTGGTTTCTGTACCTCGTTGCAAACATGGCCCTCAAGGATGAGAAGGTTGCTGCATCTTCTTTCAAAGCTTTTAATTCGTTGCGCAGTTTAGTCATCGTTTCTGTTACCATGGCTTTCTCATTCTCATATTTATTCTTCAGGTTCGCCAGGGCCACTTCTGCTGTCTGAAACAAAAATACAGGCATTAAATACATGCATTTATTTTCATCCGGTTGATACAAGTACAGGATTGCACTTAAAAGAAAACTTGGATTTTTTTTTCTTGGCTGGAAAGAAATGTAACCCTAATATAATTCATCATATAGTGCCTAAAAGGAAGCAAGAAGACTTCCTTAACTGAACAATACAGAACAGTGTTTTTCAATCTTGACAACCTTAAGATGCATGGACTTGAACTCCCAGAATACCTCAGCATGCCGGCTGGGTAAGGAATTCTGGGAGTTGAAGGCCACACATCTTAAAGTTGCCAGGTTTGAAAAACACTGATTTAGAAGGAGACAAATGTTGAGAAAATCTCCTTCTTTTTTTTCTCCATTAAGAGATTAAAAGGTTGGGAGGGAGAATAAAGTTTAGAAATTTCAAATGGAAGGAACTTTTTAGTGACTTGTGATTACAGTAGAAGATTTTAGGAAAATATTTTATGTATTGGAATGGAGAATTTGAAGGACATATTAATGTGAATGATGTAGGAATAGTACAGGGTCAGCTATATGAACACTGAAGGGCCCTCTTTATTCACATTATTATAAGAAAGAAATGTGCTTGTTTAGAAATTACACTAGGTCAGCTAAATTCCATTCTTGGTAAATATATATCTTCTGAGGGGCCTAGCTGTCAAGGATGCAAAGACATCCATCTGAAACTAGAAGTTAATTATTATCCAAAAGCAGTCATGAATCTACGCATCAGCAAACACAGAATTGAGGAAGGTTGTTTAGCTAAAATAATCTTATGAATTAGAAAATAATGAAAGAATTTAGTAATTAGAAAGTGTCAATTATCATGTAACAAATGTATGTTAACCATATATGGAAAACTGCTGTGCTCGCAAAATCCTTTGTCTTGGAGATGTATAAAAGCAGTTGTATCAGAGCTCTTCTTTGTTCAGAATTGCAGATACAAATCTGGTTCTGAAACTGTGCAATAAAACTGTCTCTGGCTGACCCAGGAATGTTGTTTGGTCCCATCATTCCATAACAATATACTACAGTTAAAAGGAAGATAATTTTAAGTTAGCCTTCTCTCCCATCACATCTGGAGGGCATCAGGCTGGGAAAGCTGTTTTATGGAAACCTCTATACTGTAAGAATTACACCAACATTCAATACATAATATGTGCTAATGTGTTGGATTGAGGTATGTATTTAGGCCTTCATAATTATGGGATTAGGACAATATTGAGTAATACAGGAAAAAGTAAGTTATATGCTTTCTGAAATGTTTTACCTATGATATTAAGATAAAAAAATATTTTTAAAAATAGACAAATTTGTCATTGAAGAAAGAGAAAATTAAAACAATTTATCCTATGACAGTATAAACGTATGCAAAATATAGATCAGCCCAGAATTTAAGCTGATCAGCAACTAGCCATATATTTGGATAAAAGAAATAAATTGATACTCCTTTTCATTAAATCACGCTATTATAGATGATTCGACTTACACCAGTTCATTTTAGTGACCATCCAATCTTACAACAGCAATGAAAAAAGTGATTTATGACCGTTTTTCACACAGCCATTGCAACATCCCCATGGTCACGTGATCAAAATTCAGATGCTTGGCAAATGATTCATATTTATGACCATTGCTGTGTTCTGACAAGCGAAGTCAATGGGGAAACCAGATTCACTTAACAATCGTGTTATTAACTTAACTGCAGTGGTTCACTTAACAACTATGGCAAGAAAGGTTATAAAATGAGGTAAAACTTATTTAACTAATGTTTCACTTAACAACAGAAATGTTGAGCTCAATTGTCATAAGTCAAGGACTACCCACTCTGAGTAGAATTGGCACTACAAGATCAGGGGTAAACCTTTCTGATCAGAATACAACTACAAGTATACTAAATATTTGAGCATTTGCTTATTATACAACACCAGGAGTTCTGAAGGTCAATCTGCATAATTAATCATATTAATTATATATATATATGCTGTGTATAGCTTTAAACCAGATGAACTAAGCATAAAATAGATGAGAAATACTGATTAAAAATTAATATCAAAGCATTATTTTCTGATTTCTTTTGGCAAAAGCAATACCGAGTTTTCACTTCTACTGGCCACTAGATAGCATAAGGTGACTCGTTTTGATTCTTAGATTTTACTTTCGAGTTGGCAGCTCTGTAAATTTTTCCAGTTAATCATAGAACTGTATATTTGGCTGCAACATTGGTTCTTTTTCACTAAGAGACGCTATCTTTTCAATTTTAACATCCATGCATTATTTTCATATTGGAAATTAATATAAGGTTCCTGAGAAATATCTCAACAAATATCCAAGACATATTTCAACGATCAACAATCCATGACGTGTTAAAAAAAATCAAATTGTGTCACAATATCTCAAAATATCTACAGTAGTGGCCAAAACTGTGGAAACCTTTTGGGAAAAGTTTATTTTCTAAAACTAGCTAATAACACCACTTTTTTTTGGGAGTAGTACCATAAAATTATATATCAACGGAAAGATAATTTAATCAAGAATATAATGCAAAAATTTGCTACTAGAATAGCAGTTATAGTATAAAGAAGAAAAGTGAAACGTAGAAAAAATGAGATATACAAAAATTATCACCATAGAAAAAACGGGATATACAAAAATTATCAAGTCACTGATCTGTCCCCGTCCACACACACACACACAGCCAGCCGAGGGTTAAGAAAGTACTTGGCACGCACACAGGTCGTTATCTCAAACTTGGCAGCAATATAATCACCGTCTGCCAAGAGCTTTTACTGCAACAGATAACATAAAATTACATACGCATTGCAAATAGTCCAGCAAAACAATATTCCTTTCGGCAGCTTCAGACGTTGTTCAAGTAACTAGCCAGAGTTCGTTTTTGTTCGTCACGGAGTTTTACCAGCCACCACCCTCTCTTATATAGTCTCTGGGGTGTGGTCCAGTGACTCAGTTCTAATCCCTAGCACGCCTCCTTAACTGCTGCAACTGTTTATCATGCCTTCGTTGGCGTGCATCCAGGAATGACGGCTCTCCTTCGCTCCTATCCGAGACACCTGGCTCCTGGCTAACCTCCTCTCCCTCGGCCGGCACCTGAGACAGTGCCAGAGGGGAGGGACCTGGAGAGGGAGGCCTGGCTGACTCCTCTTCCTCATGTTCGGAGCTTTCTTCCTCCGATGAGATAGGCTCAGAGGGCGGGGCCACAACAGTCACTTAATCAGTGGTGGGTTTCAAAAAAAATTTCTACCGGTTCTGTGGGTGTGGCTTGGTGGACGTGGCATGGCTAGGTGGGTGTGACTTGGTGGGCGTGGCAGGGGAAGGATACTGCAAAATCCCCATTTCCTCCTGATCAGCTGGGACTCAGGAGGCAGAGAATAGATGGAGGCGGGGTCAGTCAGAGATAGTATTTACTGGTTCTCCGAACTACTCAATATTTCCGCTACCGGTTCTCCAGAACTAGTCAAAACCTGCTGAAACCCACCTCTGAACTTAATACTTAGTTGGCTAATCTTTAGCATGAATTACGGCCTTACAACATCTTCCCACGGAGTGAACCAAGTCTTTTAGTTCTGCAGCTGTTATAATGTGAAACCAAGTTTGAATGATTGCTTCTATTAACTGGGTTTTATTGCTGGGTAGCTTCTGACTAACAAGTTTCTTTAGTTGGCTCCATAGATTTTCAATTGGGTTAAGGTCTGGGCTATTCCCAGGCCATTCCAGCAATGGAATCAGTGGTGGGTTCCTCCTGGTTCGGCCGAGCCGGTAGCAGTGACGATATGACGTCACCGAATCAGTTCTCTTTGTTCGGGAGCTCGGCCCTCCTGCCCCCCCCATTATTCTTACCTTTTATTTGGCCCCGCCCCCAATTTTTCACTGCCTCCTGAGTCCCAGCTGATCAGCTAGAAGGAAAAAAACTGTTTAAACTCTTGCCGCGGGGCTTCAAAGGGCCACCCTACAGCTGATCAGTGTTAAAAGACAGTGTGGTGGTAGACCAGTGTGCTCGAAAAACAAATGGGTAGACCGGTACAGCTCTGTAAGCAGTTAAAGCCTGGTAGACCAGTACCTCTGCTAAATCCTAAAGAATTGTCACATGACCATCAAACCACGCCCACAAAATAAGCCATGCCCACAGAACCGGTAGTAAAAAAATTTAGAACCCACCCCTGAGTGGAATATGATTATCTTGAAACTCCCAAAAGAAGTGGTGTTATTAGCCATCAAAAATACACTTTTCCCAAAAGGTTTCCACAATTTTGGCCACTACTGTAAACTATAGAGTTCTAATGTCTGAAATGTAAGACCTTTTAAATATGAACAATCCCATAATCAGGAACTTCATGAAATAGTATTATAGGATGAAATATCATATTCATATGCCAGCCCTGTCAATCTCTCTATTCATGAAACTCACAGCCTCACCTGAAGCCGGATCGTACCAGATTGCAAGAAGAAATAATGAAAAGAGAAACTTCTTTCGGCCAATATTTAACAGCCAGATACTTTCAGCCAGGCTGAAACTGATAAAACCGTCTCTCACATAAAGAACAGCAAACAGGTAAAATCCCTTTAATGTACAGAGTTTTCATGGATACACAAATGTGGTGCCCCAAGATTAGCTTATAGGTGCACATAAAAGGGAAAAGATCTATATACACAGTGAAATAAGATAAGGACATTTTCCTCCACTGGAGTTGCAAGGCCACCAGAATAAAGATTTCAAATGACACATTCACATACCTCACAAAGGACCAATTTTCCTATAATATGACCCATCTCAACACCCCAAATTTGTAGCTACCTCAATTGTTGAATTCTATGCTCTCAAATAAACTACAGCTAGTCCTCAATTTACAACAGTTCATTTAGTGACCATTCAAAGTTACAAGGGCATTGGAAAAAAAAGTGAATTATGACCATTTTTCACACTTCTGACCATTTCGGCATCCCCATGGTCACACCATGATCAAAATTCAGATGCTTGGCAACTGACTCATATTTATGACAGTTGCAGTGTCCCGGGGTCATGGGATCATCTTTTTGCGACTTTCTGACAAGCAAAGTCAATGGGGAAGCCAGATTCACTTAACAACCGTGTTATTAACTGAGCAACTGCAGTGATTCACTTAACTGTGACAAGAAAAGTTGTAAAATGAGGCAAGGTTCACTTAGTAAATGTTTTACTTGACAACAGAAATTGTGGACTCATTTGTGGTCGTATACCTGTACTTTCTTTTCAAGCAGCCTCATCCAGTGCATTTCAATCAATCAATCAATCAATCAATCAATCAATCAATCAATCAGATTAGAGCTGAAAGGGACTTTCGAGGTCTTCTCGTCTAGCCTCCTGCTCAAGCAGGAGACCCTATACCATATTTCTTTCATGATCCAGCTTGAAACCGGACCAGAATTTTCTAACAGTATCAGAATAAGGGTACAAATTTAATCCAAGTTGATTTGAAAAGTAATTAGCAAAATGTACTTGTTTTTTGTCTTCTGGGATTTCATACAAACCTAAGAATATCCTGCTGTTTAATTTTACAAGAAGCTCAAAAGTAAACACAGCAATAACAGATGTAAAATCAATTGTAAAATTGCCCTTTAAGCAATTTTAAAACCCATAAATTATACACCTCATTAAAAAAAAGGAAATTACACTTTCCAAATTACCTGCTTGTTGGCTTTCAACACTGCCCTGAGGGTTGCTATCTGTTCCCGTTTCGTACTCAGCAGGGACTTTAATTTCATTATTTCTTCCATTAAAGCCTCCTTGTCCTTATCAATCAGAGGTGCCAGTTCACGGGCCGCTGCACGCTGTCGGGACAGCTGCAGTGACCGATCTACCGCTTTCTGCAAGTGCTTGATTTGGTCCCGTATTATGGCATTGAGGTTGTAAATATTCATGGGCTCTTTCCGAATGTCACTGGTATCAGAAACCGGGGAGGAAGGAGGGGCTGTAATGACAGGAGAAATGGTGGGGGTCTTTGTTGGACTTGGCTCTTTGTTGGCTTCTGTGCTCTCTTTTGAACCCTGTTCAGTTGGCACCCTGATTTCTACGGGGAGTGCCGTTCCTCTCCTGGCAAGGCGTGGAGATAGGAGTCCTCTTGGATCATCCGGTCCCTTCAAGCTCCCACTTCTAGTAACTCGACTTTGCCTGTAATAATCCAGCATAACCCTATTCGGAGTCTCATTGTTACAGAGACAGACATGATGATAGAGTTGAGCCAGCTCTTCGCTGAAAGTCACCAGCTCATCCTGAGCGGCATTGAGGGTATTATGGTTCTCATTGGCAACGCCTGTAATCCTTTGCAGTTCCTTTTCCATCTGTACCATTTTCTCGTGGCTTTCCTTCATTGACTTTTCCAAGCTGGAGACCTGCTCGTCATAGATTTGGATCTTGCTCTCGTACTTGTCCTTTTCCTCGGTGTAGTTTTCAACACACTTATTGTACTTCTCTTTTAAGGCTTTGATTTCAGCTTTGAGGTCAATCACCTCGGTAACAGCTACCTTGTATTTACACTCTAGGATCTCTAAGCCATTGATGTCCACTTCATAATCATGGGTTTCTTCCCCAGAATCTCGGCCTTTCTCAAAGTCAACTTCTTTCAGCTCTTTGTGGCTTTGCAGACCCCTCATTGCGTTGACGTGTTCGGTGAGCCTGTGGACCCGTTCGTGCTGCTCGGTAAGAGCCCCTTTGGTGTGCTCCAGCTGGGTCTGAGATTCCTGAAGATTAGCCAACAGAATAGCTTTCTCACGCTCCACCTGCAATAACCCAGAAAAAGGATGTAAATATCTCAAGAAAGAATCTGGGATGATTTGCAAGAGCTAGGGACCCTCTAATACAGATAGTCCTCAATTTATAACCACAATTGAGCTAGAAATTTATGTTGCTAAGTGAGAAACTTCTTAAGTGAATTTGCCCCATTTTATAACTTTTCTTGCCACAATTCTTAAGTGAATCCCTGCAGTTGTTAAATTAGTAACATGTTTGTTAAGTGAATCTGGTTTCCCCATTGACTTTGCTTGTCAGAAGGTCACAGAATGTGATCGCCTGATCCCAGGATATTGCAACCGTCATAAGTGTGAATCAGTTGCCAAGCATCTGAATTTCGATCATATGACCATGGGGATGATGCAACGGTCGTAAGTGTGAAAAATGGTTATAAGTCACTTTTTCAATGCCGTTGTAACTTTGAACAGACTGTTGTAAATCGAGGACTACCTTACCTCCTCGTGAATACAGTTAGCTATTAAAATCAGACTAAGGGGTATCAAACATTGCCTATGATTTTTCCAAACTTGAAAAACTTCAATGTACAATTTCAAATGCATATTTTTGTGCATTTAAAAAAAAAAAATCTAACAATTTAACTATAAAATTTAGAGTGACAAAAACCAATCATTTCAAATGTAAACATTTTAACTTGTTTGATGAGTGATATGAAGCTAAACTTAGTTCACTGCTGTATAGTCATTACTATTTCAAACCTCTTGATGCATACAAAATAATTTATGAAAACATTTAATGGAAATATAATTAGCACACAGCTGAAGATTGAGTGATTCAATTTATATCCTGCAGCAATCTCGTAATGGCCACTTAGTATGCAGCATGTGTGAAATCTGTGAAGCCCATCCTAAGAAAGAGATTGAAAATCAAACCACCAAGATCATAGATGCCGTTATAAAATCTGTGCTATAGTTATCTCTAGAACTTGATGTACAATTCTGGTTTCAGGATAAAACAGTGCTGGAAAAAGTCTAAAAGAGGGCAACCAAAGTCAATAGAGGGGCTGGACCCTTCGCCTACAAGAAAAAAGAATGATTGTGATTTTTTAGGTTTGAAAAATAGTTATTGAGGGACTGCATGTTCAAAGTATAAGAATTATACAGTAGTGGCCAAAATTGTGGAAACCTTTCAGGGGGAGAAAAGTGTATTTTCTAAAACTAGCTAATAACATAGCTTTTTGGGGGAGTAGTACCATAAAATTATATATCAATGGAAAGATAATTTAATTAAGAATGTAATGCAATAACTTTTTTGAAGGATTTGCTATTAGAATAACAGTTACAGTATAAAGAAGAAAAATGAAACACGTAGAAAAAACGAGATATACAAAAATTATCACCATAGAAAAAATGAGATATACAAAAATTATCACGTCAGTTAATACTTAGTTGGGTAACCTTTAGCATGAATTACGCCCTTACAACGGCTTCCCATGGAGTTGTTATGGAACGAAAGACTGAAAAACATTCCTGGGTCAGCCAGATACAGTTTATTGCGCAAGTTCAGAGCCAGATTTGTACCTGAAATTCTGAACCCCGGAAAGCTCTGATACAACTGCTTACATATGTTTCCAAGACAAAGGGTTTGGTGAGCACATGCATTTTTCCATATATGGTTAACATACACTTGTTATATGATAATTGACATTTCCTAATTATTAAACCATTATTGTCTAGTTTATAAGATTATCTTTAGCCAGACAATTAGTTCTGTAATTACTAATACGGGAGATTTATTGCTGTCCTTAGGCAATAAGTCACTCTTTGTAACATACATGTCCTTGTGTCTTTGATAGTGAGGCCCCTCAGATGTTTTCTATATGGCTGTCCTTCTGTGACAGCTAAACCTCATCAGAAGATATATTACCAATAATTTAGCTGATTTTTAATCTAATCTCCAAACAAGCACATTTCTCCCTTATAATAATGTGAATAGAGAGGGTCCTTTAGTGTTCATGTAACTGACCCTGTATGATTCCTACTTTATTCACATTAGAGTGAACCAAGTCTTTTAGTTCTGCAGCTGTGAAACCAAATTGAATGATTGCTTCTATTAACTGGGTTTTATTGTTGGGTCGCTTCTGACTAACAAGTTTATGGAGTCAGCTCCATAGATTTTCAATTGGGTTCAGGTCTGGGCTATTCCCAGCCCGTTCCAGCAGTAGACTATGATTATCTTGAAACTCTAAAAAAAAAAAGTGGTGTTATTAACCATCAAACCTCAAAAATACACTTTTCTCAAAAGGTTTCCACAATTTTGGCCACTACTGTACATGGTATGGAGAAAATCAACAGGAAGATTTTTTTTTCTTTCCCTGTGCAAATACTGAGACCACAAGTCATTCAATGAATCTGGCTGGAACAAGCAATTAACTTGAGGAATGCATTAACATAAGACATGGCAATTGCCACTAAACTGATTATCTGTACAAGGGAACCTGTTATACCAGGAAGTCTGGCATCTTAGCCTGCCGTTCCCACACCCAATCAGAACACAAAAGACATAGAGCTCTTTTCCCAATTCATTCCATATGGAAGAAAAGGATGCTCGGGAATAATTTCGCAATACTTTCAGCATCACAATTTATACATTCGGACAGTAGGAAAACATAAAATCTCATTGGTTCACAGTACTGGGCCTGCCTACTCCCAGCAGGTACAGAAAATCCTATATTTAGTCATGTAAATTATGGGGCAGAAAACAGAAGGGCAGAAGATGGGACAGGATAAATTGTATTATAGTGCAAAATAGACCCGTAAAGTATTCCATTAGAAAGACAATTAGGTTCAGTAAAGAACATCAGAAAAACAAGACAATGTTAATCAAAATCTCTGTTAAACAGGAAGTAAATAAGCTCTTGCTTTCTCTTGAAGGAGGGCAACCCATTCAGATGGCGATAGAGGGCAATATGACAATTGTCTTCTTCCAGTAAACAAAGCAAAACCAGCAATGATCTTTGTTAGCATCAGGAAGCCATAACTTGGGCACTTGTCCATTCAGTTTGGTTAACAACCTACAAGTGACCTCCCTTCCCTTTCCCAAATGAATGGGGCGGTATTAAATATAAAGTTATGAAGTATTAAGATAGATATAAATGTAACACTAATACAAATAAAATGGCCAACTTTAATACATGCTGAGTCATTCAAGCCCTCGTCATCTCATGCTTGGACTATTTCAATGTGGTCTACATGGGGCTTCTCTTGGAGAATATTTCGGAAGCTACAACTACTGCAGAGTGAGGCAATGCGAGCAGTTCTTGGGGCCTCTTTGGTTGGGAACAACTTACCTCTAAATATCAGCTGCAGGGAATAAGTGTGGGAGAAGGTATGTCACCTTCTCCAGCTCATGATCTCTCTACTGGCCATTATGAAAAGCAAATGCTAGGCTTAGGTGGACCTTAGCTCAATGAAGCAGGATTATTTTTATGTTAGGTGGGCTACCAAAAAAAAAGAAGAAGTAAATGGCAGTAGCAATTCAAAACTGAATCTGACAAAGGAAGTAATTGATAGAAGAGAATATGTGTAGCTGATGGTTGAACTGTGGAGTCCTTAGCGGTCTCTGAGCTTTGTGGTTTTCTTGCTCACTTTTCGCTAAAAAACTAGGTAACGTCAACAGTCCTGATGACATTACCGAGTTTGGTAATGAAATGTCTGCAAGAAAACCACTAATCTCAGGGACCACTAAGGACCCCAAAGTGAAAAATACACAAAACAAGAAACCACGCTGTTAAGATAAAAGTACATTTGAAATGGAGATGCAACAGCTTTTTTTTTTTTTAAAGGCATGTTTACTTCTTTTTTCCAAATAATTTTTCTCAGAGAAATAAATGCTTTTGGAAAGATAAATGTATACATTAAGAAAATGATGAGAAATGTTGACGATGATGACACAAAAATGTTGTACCCAGATGATACACGGATTGATTAATGATGTACAGGAATGATAAAATAGATGTAATCACAAAACAAAAAAGAATTTGAAATGAAGATGCATGTAAATAGAAAATCGGGGCTGCTTGAATACCATTCTAGATAGGATTGAATTGAAAATGGAAACAACAAGGGAGTAGAAAAGGAGAGAGGAGTACAGGGAGGGAAGAAGGGAGGAAAAGAGAGAGAGGGATAGAATTCGCTGTTTGAGAGCAATTGCTTGCCCCGGTCCCCATGGCTCCTCTTGGAGACTAGGTGGCTTAGATACTCAGGATCTGGGCCTTCGGCTGATGTTATGCAATGCCAGGTCCGTGGTTAATAAGGCCCCCCTCATTCACGATCTTATACAGGAGGGAGGAGCGGACCTGGCGGGTATTACGGAGACCTGGTTGGGCCCGGAGGGTGGCGTCCCTCTGGTTGAAATGTGCCCACCAGGCTTCAGAGCATTCCATCAGCCGAGGGCCCAGGGGAGGGGCGGGGGGGTGGCGGTTATTATTAACGAGGATCTGGATCCGAGGGAGACCACTGTGCCTCAGATAGCCGGATGTGAGTCCCTCCTTGTGAGGTGGGGCCGTGGGGTTCAGATGGGCTTGTTGCTTACGTACCTGGCTCCCTGCCGCGTGGCAACAGCCCTTCCTGAGCTACTCGACGTGATAGCCACGGTGGCAGTAGATACACCCAGGCTTTTAGTCATGGGTGATTTCAACTTGCCATCTGTCGGTGAAACGTCTGAGGTGGCTCGGGAGTTCATGGCTTCCATGACGGCCATGGACCTGACCCAGTTAGTTCATGGCCCTACTCACAGGGGAGGTCACACTCTGGATCTGATTTTTGTCTCTGGCCAGTGGTTGAGTGGTCTTGTTATAGGGGATATAGACATGGAACCCTTGTCATGGACTGACCACTCACTCCTTCGCCTAGATCTTCGAACCGCGACCCCTCGCCGCAGGGAGGCGGATCCAATTAGATGGATCCGCCCCAGGCGCCTGATGGATCCTGATAGGTTCCAGACGGAGCTTGGGCCATTTCCTGAGGATCTAGCACATGACTCGGCCGAGGACCTGGTAGCCGCCTGGGATCGGGCGGCTGGTGGGGCCTTGGACCGAGTTGTGCCTTTGCGGCCTCTGACCCGATGCCGATCCCGGGTGGCTCCTTGGTTTACTGAGGAGCTGAGGGAAATGAAGCGCCGGAAAAGACGCCTGGAGAGCGGTGGGAGGGCCAGTCTCGCTGAATCTGATCGAACACTGGTAAGGTCGCATATTAAGACCTACCTAGTGGCGATAAAGACGGCAAAGTCTAACTACTTTTCCGCCTCTATTGCGTCATCAGGGAATCGTCCGGCCGCCCTGTTTAGGGTGACCCGCGCCCTGCTCCATCTGGGAGTGCGGGAGGATCCCTTAGAAGGCAGGGCGGAGGATTTCGGACAATACCTGTATGACAAAATCGCTCAGATCCGGGGGGATTTGGACTCTGACTGGGTAGATCAGGGCAGGGTGACGAGGAACAGTCTTGAGAATGTTATCTGGGAGGAGTTTGATGCTGTGACTCCCGATGATGTGGACAGGATTTTGGGGAGACTTAGTGCGGCCACATGTTTACTGGACCCGTGTCCCTCCTGGTTGGTACTGGCTTCCCGGGAGGTTACACGAGGCTGGCTCCAGGGCGTTATTAATGCTTCCTTGAGTGAGGGTCACTTCCCCGCTGCCCTGAAAGAGGCGGTGGTGAGGCCTCTCCTCAAGAAGCCGTCCCTGGACCCAGCAATATTGGCTAACTATCGTCCTGTCTCCAACCTTCGCTTCATTGCGAAGGTTGTTGAGAGTGTGGTCGCGCAACAGTTTCCACAATTCCTGGAGGAAACATCCTATCTGGATCCGTTCCAGTCAGGTTTCAGGTCTGGGCACAGCACGGAAACGGCATTGGTCGCGCTGGTTGATGATCTCTGGAGGGCTCGGGACAGGGATTATTCCTCTGTTCTGGTCCTATTAGATCTCTCAGCGGCTTTTGATACCATCGACCATGGTATCATGCTGCACCGGCTGGAAGAGTTGGGGGTGGGAGGCACCGTGTTACGGTGGTTCTCCTCCTTTCTCTCCGACCGGTCGCAGTTTGTGTTGGCAGGGGGGCAGAGGTCGACCTCGAGGCCTCTCATTTGTGGAGTGCCGCAGGGATCGGTCCTCTCGCCCCTTCTGTTCAACATTTATGTGAAGCCGCTGGGCGAGATCATCCGTGGCTTTGGGGTGAGATACCACCAGTACGCTGATGACACCCAGCTGTACATCTCCACCCCAGGCCACCCCAACAATGCCCTTGAAGTGATGTCCCAGTGCCTGGAGGCTGTGCGGATCTGGATGGGGAGGAACAGGCTCAGGCTCAACCCTTCCAAGACTGAGTGGCTGTGGCTCCCGGCATCCCGATATAGTCAGTTGACTCCATCACTGACTATTGGGGGCGAGTCTTTGGCCCCCACTGAAAGGGCTCGCAATCTGGGAGTCCTCCTGGATAGGCAGCTGTCTTTGGAGGAACATCTGACGGCTGTTACCAGGGGGACCTTTTATCAGGTTCGCCTGATTCGCCAGTTGCGGCCCTTTCTTGATCGGGATTCCCTGTGCACAGTCACTCATGCCCTCGTCACCTCTCGCCTTGACTATTGTAACGCTCTCTACATGGGGCTCCCCTTGAAGAGCACCCGGAGGCTCCAGCTGGTCCAGAATGCAGCAGCGCGGGTAGTGATGGGAGCAACATGGCGCTCCCATGTAACACCACTCCTGCGCGAGCTGCACTGGCTCCCGGTGGTCTTCCGGGTGCGCTTCAAGGTGTTGGTTATCACCTTTAAAGCGCTCCATGGCATAGGGCCTAGCTATCTCCGAGACCGCCTACTGCTACCGATGACCTCCCATCGACCCGTGCGCTCCCACAGAGAGGGCCTCCTCAGGGTGCCATCAGCCAAACAATGTAGGCTGGTGGCCCCCAGGGGGAGGGCTTTCTCTGTGGGGGCTCCCACCCTCTGGAATCAGTTGCCCCCGGAGATAAGAAGAATCCAGGACCTCAATGCCTTCCGTCGTTCCCTGAAAACCTATCTTTTCCAGCAAGCCGGGTTGGCTTAAGAAGAAATTTTAAAACTTTTAAATCCTTTTAATTAGTCTGTGATTTTTAATTTTTTGGGCCAAATTTTATATATATTTTTAAATGTTTTAATATTTGTATTCTATGTTTTTTATCTTGGCTGTACACCGCCCTGAGTCCTCAGGGAGAAGGGCGGTATATAAATTCGAAATTAAATTAAATAAATTAAATTAAATTCGAAATTGGGAAAAAGTTAGTAAAAAATATTATATTAAAACACCGTGCTGGATATCACCTTTAGAAGCATTGACATACCCCAAACTCTTTAACTATGCGAAAAAATTTACATATAAGGATTTGCTGAATGTACAAGGGAAATTAAAATCTAAACAGGAATTGAACTCCCAAGGGGCACAAGTGGACTGGTGGACCTATCTACAGATCCAATCTAAATACAAAAAAGACAAGAGATAGGAAAGATATTAACGGTGAGTTACAAAAGACAAAATTTTGATGGGCCAAGAAAAAGGCATGATTTCGAAAACTTATAAATTGTTGATGAAAATAGAGATAGGTGATGAGATAATTAAGGATACAATGATCGCCTGGGGGAAAAACTTTGGATATTCAATTCATTTAGAGAAATGGCAAGAGATCTGGTGGGAGAATATGAAATTAGTAGTCTCTACAGCATACAAAGAAAACACCTACAAGATGATATACAGGTGGCATCTTCCCCCCGATAGACTAGCTAAAATGTTCAATGGACAGTCTGCGGAATGCTGGAAATGTGGGTTTGAGCATGGCACCTATTACCATCAGTGGTGGATGTGCCCGAAAGCAGTAGAATTCTGGGGGAAAATTAAAAAATGGCTGAATGAGATTTTAAATCAAAAGATCGAATGGCGACCAGAGGCATGCCTGCTCGGCTCCAAACCAGAAAGTATTAAAAGAGACTTATGGTATCTTGCATTACACATCATCACAGCAGCGTGATTGGCGTATGCTCAACTTTGGAAAAATCAAAATATCCCATCAGAGGAAGCTATTATAAAGAAGATTTTAGACTGTGTGGAAGCAGATAAATTGACTAAAAAATTAAAAGACAGAGACCGAACACAAATATGTTTATCTTGGGAAAAATTCTATAAGTGGCTAGAGAAGAAAAAATATAACCCAAATTAGATGAGGAATTATATCTATCAAGAAATTTATATTATACAAGTAAAGTGAGGTCAGATAGACCTAATTGTTTTATAAAGATATGCAAGATGTTCTGTCTTCTCCGGATTATGATATAGATATACAGTACCGAATACTAGGTTATTAAGGTACTGCTTATAGGTATGCTTGCTTTTTTTGTTTTGTTTTCTTTTTTTGTTTGTTGCTGTTGTGTTGTCTTGTTTGTTATTTATATGATATGTTGTTCTTCCTTTGTTTTTAATAGAAAATGTAAATAAAAATTATTTTTTTTAAAAAAAGAGAGGGATAGAAGAGAGGGAAAAGGAGAGAAAGAAAAGGGAGGGGAAAGAAGAGTAGGAGAGAGGGTTAGAAAGGGAGGAAGAAGAGAGAAGTAGGGGATGGGGGGAAGTAGGAAAGGGAAGGAGAGGAGGAACGAAGAAAATAGAAAGAAACAGAAGAAGGAAGGGAAGAGGAAGAGAAAAGGTTGTGTGTTGTAATCAAATGACCACACACAGAAAGGTTGAGGATATATGTGGTGTTTATTGCTTTACAGAGTGACATTATATAGTTTGTTACCTTCAGCCACAGCGTACTTGTCAGCATCTTATTGGTTCACAAAGTCTTTCAAACAACTAAATGTTCTGTCCCTGTACCACGCACACACCCAACCAGCCAGCCGAGGGTTAAATAAACTCTTCAAACACTCAACGTCAGTGATAAGGAACTTGGCAGCAACTCCGTGGCTGCCTGCCAAGAGCTTTTACTCCGATAACACAGACAAAAATACACACAGTTTGAATAGTCCAGTTTGTAATTAAATCCACAGCAAATAGGTGTTGTGTCCGAAGGTGCAAAGTGCCTCGCCAGAGATTAGTTTTGTCCATCTCAGAGTCCGAATGGCCACCACACTCCCTTTTATAGCCTGTGGGGTGTGGTCCAGTGACTCAGCTAATCTCTGGCACGCCTTCCCCTCTGCTGTGCACGCTTCTCCCTGCGCCTCTGGCGAGGGTCCAGCCAGCACTTATTTTCCTCGTCGCTGTCCACCTGTGGCTGCGGGGACGTGCTTGGCTCTGAGCCTATCGTTTGGCCTTCGGTGTCCTCCGGAGGCATTGCCAGAGAGGAGGGTCCTGGAGAGGGAGGCCTTGCCAACTCCTCCCCCTCACTCTCAGAGTCTGCATCTGTCGATAGCCCAGGCTCAGGCAACGGAGCCACAACACTAAAGCCATAAGATCCTTGGTTGACCATTACTACTGCTTGCTTAAGCGCTTATAATGTTTATCTTTAGTTAAAGTCTAACATATGTCCTACTTCCTCTTCTCCTGTTCCTCTTATCTACAAATTTAGGGTCTTATTTTCTAATGCCATTTCCTGGCACCTACTACCGTGTATTTAACCTTCCTTATCTGAGGTTTGCCATCCAAGATAGGAACATTCCTGCACGTATACATATGCCTACAGTTGTGGTAAAATAAAGGAGAGGAAATGGTAAAAGAGCAGTCCCAAATAATTAAAAAATGAAAGTTGAAGGACAAGATGAAGGATTAATGATCAATGAGGGATAAGAGACTGTACATTTAAATATGTTTATGAAAAATAAAAATAAAAAAACTTTTTAAAAAAAGAAGAAAAAGATACCAAATGCTTTTGGTATCTTTCCACACCATATGAACATTTGTAAGTAAGATGAATCTTCCATGTTACCTGCATGAGCTGCTGCTTCAGTTTCTGCATTTCGGAGATGTTCAGCTCACTGAAGAGATCAGAGACCGGGTGCATAGATTCTCCTTTCCTAACGCCGGGAGTCCGAAAATCCCCATTCAGTTTCATGTGAGGTCCATGAATATGTCCATTCATCTTGTCATCATTATTAGGTTCATTCCCATCTTCTCCAAACTTTAATCCATCTACTGAGATATTAATGTGATTATTATACATGCTATCATTTAAATTGATATACTGAGACAGTTCCTTCCTCAGATTGTTCTTCTGCTCCCTTTCATTCTTTAAGGTCTCCAAAGCCTCTTCTAGTTGATGTTCTGCAATCTCCTTCAACCTGATGGCGTCTTCTAGCTGGCTATTAAGCAACACCGTCTCTTCCTCAAATCGTTTTATCTCATGTTTCAAGCCTTCATACTCAACCTGAATTAAATAAAATAAAGAAGATTCATAATGCTAAAAGTTGGATTTATACACAATCTGCCATTTGCCGCTTGTCTTCAAATAAACATCTACAAATGAGGCATTGTACAAAGGGTTAAGCAAAGGAGACATTACAAATTGAATGAACTTAGCACCGTGAAGTCATGGTAATTCTATTGTTATAGTTTATCTCTGTGAATAATTAATAATTTATTTATTTATTTATTTGTTCAACTTGTATGCCGCCTTTCTCTGAAGACTCAAGGCGGCTTACAATGCATTTAAAAACCATATATAAAACATTAAAAGTTAAACCATTAAAAACAATTAAAACTCATTCACACCATTGATGGCCGGATCTCTCCAGATCGCAACAGCGAGATCAACGGCCCCAGGCCTGCTGGAAGAGCCAGGTCTTCACCGCTTTTCGGAAGGCCAATAGGGTGGGGATGGTCCAGACCTCAGCAGGTAACTGGTTCCAGAGAGCTGGGGCAGCCTCAGAGAAGGCCCTCCCCTGCGGGCCCACCAGCCGGCATTGTTTAGCTGACGGGACCCTGAGGAGACCAACTCTGTAGGATCTTACCGGTCGCTGGGAGCTATGTGGTAGACGTTCTGTGGTAATTGTATCACCACAGAACTGCCATATATTAGCAGAGTTAAAATGTATTAGTAGAATTAGGGGGTCAATCTATTTTCCAAAGCACGAGAAAGCAAGACAAGAAATGACGAAATTAATCAAGGAGAGAAGCAACCTAGAACTAAGGAGAAATTTCCTAACAGTAAGAACAATTAACCAGTGGAACAACTTGCCTCCAGAAGTTGAGAGTGCTCCATTATTAGAGCTATTCAGACAGACTAGTCAATCTCTCATCTGGAATGGTATAAGGCAGAGATCCCCAACCCTTTGGCACCAGTGACCAGTTTTATGGAAGACAACTTTTCCATGGACCGTATATGTGTGTGTGTGTGTGGAGTGTGTGTGTGTGTGTGTGTGGAGGATGAACATGCAACCTAGATCACTTGTGTGTGCAGTTTACAATAGGGTTTGTACTCCTATGAGAATATAATGCCTGATGATCTGAGGTAGAGCTGATGTGATGCTAACACTAGGGAGTGGCTGCAACTACAGATGAAGCTTCCCTCAATCGCTGGCCGTCCATCTCCAGATCTGTGATGCAGTTCCTAACAGCCCACGGACTGATATCGGTCCATGGCTCGGAGGTCGGGAAACCCCTGGTATAGGAGGTTGGACTAGAAGACCTCCAAGGTACCTTCCAACTCTGTTATTCTGTTACATTTTATCTCTGCTAATATATGGCAATTCTGGCACTAAATTTTGTCTCCACTAGTATATGACAATTTTATACACTATATTTTATCTAATAAAACATAACTTGTAAGAATAACCGAGATTTGCACCTTTCTCGTCACCGAAATGAACATTATCAAGCCCATTTCATGATGCACACTTCTCAGTAAAATGAACTGACCTTTAAGTATACCCATCACATTCAATAGGAAGACGTTTTTTAAAAAAAAACAAATAGTTCAAGTGCTTCTAATTGTGCTGTTCAGGCCAAAGCTTAAATTACAGATTTTTAAAAGGAGGACCAAGATGATCCTTGCATAAGAAGAGTATATTCAGGGATGCACCTATAAAAAGTGCTTGCTGAGAGTTCCTAATCCCTTTTCTGGCATAAGGACAAAAGCTCACTCTTCTTTGTTGTTTGCTTTCTTGCATTTTAACTACAACACTGCCTAATTTTGACTTTGCCTCTTGATTCTTTATAGCAGAACAGCCCTAGCTTTTGTATTCTCTGCATTTGATAAAATGGTTATGTGCCATCAAGTTGTTGTCCATTCTTAACAATTTAGATTTCCTCCATTCTCTACACAGTACCTTTATTTTTTACATTCTGTTCCCTGCATGATTTATTTTATGTGTTTTCTGACACTGGCTGTGCCAAAAGGAAAGGAAAGGAGAAAGAGGAAAGATAAAACAGTTGAAGAATGCAGATGTAACCTCAATTAGCACCCTTCAGGGCTGATAACAGACACTAAAGGAAACATTTGTCTAATGTGAATTGCATGGCTAGTACAAATAAACAAAAGCCGTTATTGCTTTATTTCCTTGAAAAAGAAACTAAATATATCAAACAGAAAGAAAGAAAGAAACAAGGCCAGAACAAAGTGTGAAAATATAAGCAGTCAGAATTACCAGGGATGACTGTAACTGAGAAAAATATAAAAGATGAATGAAAGATGGAAACATTCCCAATATGCACCCCAACTGTTGGAAATGCGGCCATGGTCAGGGCACCTTCTTTCATATGTGGTGGACATGGCCCGAAGTGAAAAGATACTGGAACAGAATTTGGAGATGGATACAAGAAATAATTGGAGAAGATACAGAATTGACACCGGAAATATTTCTCCTGGGAATAGTAAAGAAGGGGTATGGAAAGAAAGAGAGTCATCTGATAATACATATAACCACAGCTGCTAGACTGGCGTATGCACAACTCTGGAAAGAGAAAACTCGGCCACCAGAAGAACTTATAATTAGGAAAATACTGGAGTGCGCAGAGATGAGTAAATTAATGTATGAAATAAACAACGATGAGAACTCCGAGTATTATACTGTGTGGGAAAGGTGGTACGAATGGTTGAACAACAGAATTAAAGGGGGAGTATAAGGTATGATAAATAAGTAGTGACAAACTGACTAAGTGATACCAGAGACATTTTATGTATATATGTATAAACACTGCAGATCCGATGTTAACAGAAATGAAATTTTTGTCTTGTATATATATAAAACTTAATAAAGTATATTTTAAAAAAAAAGATGGAAACATTTTATATTTTAAAAATATAAAAGATGAATGCATAAGGAACTGTGGAGGTGGACTGATTAGAATCAGAGGTGGGCTGCTGGGGGTTCACAGGGGTTCGGGAGAACCTCTAGCTAAGATTCTGTGAAGTTTGGAGAACCCCCAAATCCCACTCCTGGCTGGGCCCGCCCACCCTGCCCCGCCTCTCCCAGGAGGCCCCACGCGGCCCATTGTGGATGCAGGTAAGTGCAGACCGTGCACGGAGGCTCAGAGTGGGCAAAAAATGGGCCTACCAGAAGTTTGGGAAGGCCGTAAGAGGGCCTCAAGAGCCTGGGGAGGCCATTTTCACCCTCCCAGAGACTCGAGGAAAGCCTCCAGAGCCCAGGAAGGGCAAAAATGCCTTCCCCGCCATGGTGCAGGAGGTCGACTAGGCCACGTCCACCATGTCCATGCCCACCCAGTAACCAGAGAACCCCTTGCTAAAATTTTTGAAGCCCACCCCTGGTTAGAATCCAGTACTGCAGCCTAATTCTCCGGACAGCTAGCAGTTCGATCCTGACCGGCTCAAGTTTTACTCAGCCTTCCATCCTTCTGAGGTCAGTAAATAATGTTTTACAAACCTATTTTACCCTCATTAAGTATGCTTTTTAAGGGTCAACATATTGTCAGAAAGTTCTGGGTTCAGATCAGTGGTGGGTTTCAAATTTTTTATTACCAGTTCTGTGGGTGTGGCTTGGTGGGCATGGCATGGCTTGGTGGGCGTGGCTTGGTTGGCGTCACAGGGGAAGGATACTTTAAAATCTCCATTCCCACCCCACTCCAGGGGAAGGTTACTGCAAAATCCCCATTTCCTCCCAATCAGCTGGGACTTGGGAGGTAGAGAATAGATGGGGTGGGGCCAGTCAGAATTTTTACTACCGGTTCTCCAAACTACTCAAAATTTCTGCTACCGGTTCTCCAGAACTGGTCACAACCTGCTGAAACCCACCTCTGGTTTAGATCTAAGTGGGTCTGAGAGAAATGGAATTATTCCTGTAAAGAATATAACCTGAGTGACTCCATATTTACCCTTCATGTAACCTGAGCTAACCCTAAGCTATTAAGCTGAGTAAGACATTTAGAAAGGGAAGTGTGTATGACGCCTGTTCTGAGGAAATAATGTGTTAGTACATTCTGAGTTGGGCCAGGCTGACTCAATTGGAAGGAAGGAAGATACCTGTTCCAATTAATTGTTTTAGTTAAGGACATATTGAAAGGGTATTTCTGGAAGGGAATTCCAAGTTGGAACAAATGTTGCTGAGAAAACTAAAATGTTATGCAACATCCGAAAAACAATGACAAGCGGGGGTGTTTTAATTGTTTTCCTGATTGCCTGAAAATGTATTTAAACCATGTATCGAGGAAATGTTTTCTCTCACCCTGCAGATTACCTTAATCTGGGGTCTGGGATTTGAGAGAAGGGGTCTAGCATGGGTGTGTGTGTGTGTAATATTGTGATTAAGAGATTTCTCTATCTTGAGAAGATTTTGCTACATGATTTGCGGGCTGGCTCCCTGGGGACAGGCACTTTGTCAGTTTTAGCCTACATAGGATGAAAGGGCTGTAAGTGGGTTTTTTGTAAGTTTATATGTGGGCTTGTTAGGTTTGTGAGAGGCTTTCGCCTGTGAAATGGATGGCAAGGGGGTGACCCAGGTGGCACATGGGTTTTTTGTCTTACAATAGTTCCTGAATGCTAGAAAATTTCCTGAAACAGCACCTCTGTTGTAATAGGATACATACTGCATCTGAGAATTTGACATTACTACTTTTTAAACCTTTTATTGAAAATTCCACTTCTGCTCACCTGATTCTGCTTCAGTGTGGAAACCAGCTTCTGCAAAGTAATGTTTTCTTCTTCAAGTTCAGTATAATCCTGAAGAAGCCGCGCCTCCCTAAATTTATACTCTCGGATTTCATCTTTCATCCTAATTCTCTGCAGCTCTGTCATTTCATTGTTCTGAAAAACAGGAAACAATTCCACGTATTAGTTTTTCCACTTCCATTCAACCATTCAAAGAAAGAAAGAAACAAAAAAGACACAAAAACAAAATCTGTTTCAAATATGTAATCAAAATGCCATTTCCATTGCTACTATTTATTATATCACTGAATTAAATCAGTGATATATCACATGTGGAAAATAACTGCAAGCTTAATTTTTCCCTTGAACACACATATGTAGTCATGTGGCATGAATAATTTTTGATTTCCTGTTACAATTTGGTAGCAAAATTTCAAGGCAAACAAGTCCCTAAATTTTTGGGGGCAATATTTTTGGAAATGGTTTATCCTTCCTATGGCTGAGAATAAGTAGCCCAAGGTCTCCAGCTGGCTTTCTACCCAAGGTTTCATAGTCTGCTGGTTTCTAGCCTGGTACTTAATCAATACAGATAGTCCTTCATTAACAACTATTTGTTTAATGAGCATTCAAAGTTACAGCGGTACTGAAAAAAATTACTTATGACCACTTTTCAATTTACAACCATTGCAGTATCCCATGGACACACATGATCAAAATTCAGGCGTGTAGGAAGTTAGCACCCACCCCTTTCCTAGAGGAATGAAATATTTTGGAAAATATTAAAAAGGCAGAATATTATGTTTCCCTGGATGAGAAATGGAGAAGCATGTTTTAAAGACGAAGCAGCTCCCATCTTCCTGCCCCCACCCTTTGTTAATGGGCCAGAGGCAGAAACTCAGTCTTTGTCAATGGACCATCATCTGCAACACAATAGGACCCATCTAGCAACAGAAACTCACCACATGGCACCTGGGAAGATTACATCAGCCAGCAAGGCTAGCTAAGACCCCCACCCCTTGGGAGTCTGACAACCAATCAGGATACTCTTTCTGGGCCCCAGGAAGTTCAAAGCCAGAGAGGGCATAAAATCCGGGGACTCACTGTGTCTCGCCCCCTTTTCTGTTCAGGAACTCAAGCCATGTGATCCTGTCCACCATTAAACCATCTTTCCAAGCAGTCTCCATGTTTCCAGTGTCTTTTTCCCCACTTGGAGCTGAACCCAGAAGGATATTTCTTCTTACAGGCGCTTAGCAACCAGTTCCTATTTATGACGGTTGCAGTGTTCCTGGGTCATGTGATCCCCTTTTGCAACCTTCTGACAAGCAAAGTCAGTGAGGAAGCCAGATTCACTTTACAACTGCCTTCCTAACTTAACAACTGGAGCGATTAACAACACTAACGAGAAACGTCATAAAATGGGGCAAAAATTCACTTAACAATTGTTTCACTTAGAAACAGAAATTTGAGGTTCAACTGTGGTCGTACGTCGAGGACTACCTGTACGCCAAACTGCCAAAGATCTGTAGCCACATCATTTCCACTTGACCTTCTTGACTATATAAAGTGATAAGAGTTACAGCTTTTAGCAGGCTATTATGGGATCCCCATCTCTTCCAATAAATAATATTGACCTATCTTTCAGAGTTACTATAAGCAATGCTACTTCAATTAAACAAAACATGTTCTATAAATTGAAAGACCATGATTATTAATTTACTGTAAAGTAAAAATACATCTTAATTTTTCCTCCCTATCAGGGAACTTTGCTCGTTGGGTACCCTGGGAACAAGGGAAAGGAAGGGAAGGGAAGTGCAACAGGGCTCATCTTTGGCTGGAATGTCATACCTCCTGGCAGACCCCACCATCTCCTCCAGGTGTGGAAGAAAAATGCTTCAATTCAACTCGGTTTGATTGACTTATTGGCCAGCAGTTGTTCCCAAGAGCCAAGAATACACAGACTCTCCCTTTGGATCGTTTCCAAAGAGGAATACAAAGGCATAACCTTTTATGCATTATGAGGCCGGAAATTGCACTTGGCAGAGATGGCAAATGTTCATAAACTCAGCAATTCAACAAAACATTCTTTCATCTTATCATGAAGTGGTTGACTTTTCCCTCCATTCTCCTTTCCTTGTATGTCTTGTCCAAGCCTGCATAACATGTGGCTACTGCATTTTTCGTTAGGAATGCTTAAAAAGTGTAATTGATCAGTTCTCCAAAAGGGGACACTCTAGATCAGGTAACCTCTAAGGTTAGTTACCCTGCTGAGCTTTATTTTTTTGCTAATTTCCCATTGATTAGCATTATAAAAAGCAATGGCCAATTTCATGAAAGAAAGGAGATTTCCTTTAATAATGGGAAGAATCTCTGGCCATTTCACCTGAATGAGCTATCACCTTTGGCCAACTTCAATCTCTTTGTCACGTTTGTTGCCTTTTGTTGCTTTTGTATAATTTCTCCCCTTTTTTTTCCTGGAAATGAGTGTGAGGCACCCTTGCCTGAGAAACAAGGGAAACTACTTGATTTTGACAGGGAAGGTTTGATTTTCTTCCCACACCTCCACAGTTAACTTATCTGCACAGTGGTAGACTAAAACACAGCAAGATATTCCAAACATTTCTTCAAGAGAAATCGAATAGAATGGAAAGAAAAACCGTTGAGTCAAGGTCAGGTGCTTCAGTATTTTGTTATACTAAAAGACAAAATTTCTTGTATATGAACCAAGAAACAAACCTATTTCTAATATGCTAATTTTCTAATTTCTAATAATAAATTTCTATATTTCTATAATAAATAAATTTCTAATAATAAGCATAAACAAAGGGATAAAATCAAGATCACGTGAAGTGTTAATACCACTTTTTAATGCCTTGGTAAAGCCACATTTGGAATACTGCATTCAGTTTTGGTCGCAACGATGTAAAAAAAGATGTTGAGACTCTAGAAAGACTGCAGAGAAGAGTAACAAAGATGATTAGGGGACTGGAGGCTAAAACATATGAAGAACAGTTGCAGGAAATGGGTATGTCTAGTTTAATGAAGAGAAGGACTAGGGGAGACATGATAGCAGTGTTTCAATATCTCAGAGGCTGCCACAAAGAAGAGGGAGTCAAGCTATTCTCCAAAGCACCTGAGGGCAGGACAAGAAGCAATGGGTGGAAACTAATCAAGGAGAGAAGCAACTTAGAACTAAGGAGAAATTTCCTGACAGTTAGAACAATTAATCAGTGGAACAACTTGCCTCCAGAAGTTGTGAATGCTCCAACACTGCAAGTTTTTAAGAAGATGTTGGATAACCATTTGTCTGAAGTGGTGTAAGGTTTCCTGCCTAAGCAGAGGGTTGGACTAGAAAACCTCCAAGATCCCTTCCAACTCTGTTATTATATTATTAAAATTCAAAGAGCTCAAAGATGAAAAATGGAAGAATTTTCTTTTTAAATATCACCTAACTAATGTGACTCTGCAACTTCAAGGAAAAGATCACCTAATCTTTAAAATGTATAATTCAGTAATTTAACTTTAACTTTATTGTCATTGTACGTGTGTACACTCTATACCCATACAACGAAATTCACTTAACATCCAAAGACCAGGTCCAACACACATAACAATCCCCAAACACACTCCCACCCACCCCAATTCCCCACCCCTAAATCACCCAAACATCCACACAACAGACCAAGGAATGCTGTCCAACAGCTCACTGATGGTGGCCCTTTAGTTCATTGTTGAGTGCAATTATAACTCTGGGATAAAAACTATTCAGAAGACGTGCGGTCCAAGTTTTAATTGTTCTGTATGTTCTGCCAGAAGGCAACAGTCCAAAAAGATTGTAAGCAGGATGAGAAGAGTCTCTGAGAATGTTATGCAACTCCCTCAAACAGTGAGATTCGAAGATGTCGTCCAGGGCTGGTAGCTGGAGCCCAATGATATTCTGGGCAGTTTTAATGATTCTCTGAAGAGCTTTTTTGTCCGTTACAAAGCTGCTCCCATACCATGCAAGAATGCCGTATGTCAGGAGACTCTAAAAGCATTTAACATAAAGTTAGATATTTTCAAAAGATGACTGAAGAAAGGAGAAGTGGATCACTCTGCTACTTGGCTCCAGTCTAGTCATCAAGGAAAGCACCTAAGCTAGATGGGAATTTTCTAGTCATTAATATGATTGGCTATGCTTGTAAGTTAAGTGCAGGGACAATCGCGTGAGAAAGGACTGTATGCTGTGGAACAAGAAGCGAGAGGATCAATAATGTATGAGTGCCAAATGGATGTGGATCAAATACTTCTCATCCCAATGGGATTGGCCTGTCCAACCCATGCTTGCAGAGGAGGCATGCTGCAGGCCCCGTCAGCCCTGAGTGTTCTGGATGGGCCTTCTTTGTAGGGGCTCTCTCTCTCTGTGGAACTGTTCTGACCCAGCCTTAGCAGAAGCAAGAAACAGACTCCTTATCACAAACCCCCCCTCTTTATTTACCTCTTGTGAATTAATTGCATTCACCCACCGAAAAGTCCAGGGAATAGTCCTTCAAAGAGTTAACTGCAGTAACAGACCTTATCAGTTCCTTGCAAGGTTGCAAATTAAGTTCTGGCAAGCAGTCTCTGTGGCATGAAACACAATGAGCAAAATCTTCAGAAATATGAACTGTTGTGTTCTACAACAACCACTCCCCTTTCCTTCTATTTATTCCCCAGCCAGGGAGGGGCCATTCAGCATCCACGTGTACTTTGCTTCCCGAGTCGATTCGTTGTCCTCCGTTATTCACCTTTCCTAACAGCTCTGCGCATATGTGCATCTGGAACAGGCCCCAGCTGTTCTTCCTCCTCACTCATATCAGCCTCCAAACTTAGACAGCTGCCTCTCCGGTGGCTGGGGAATGTCAGACGGCCCTGGCTCTATCTCTGCGTCCAATGCGTGAGAGCCTTCCCCAGACTCCAGAACTGGCCCAAGTTCCTCCCCAACATCCTCATTGTCCGATTCTGCCGCCAGCTGGCGGGCCACAACAGGAACATCAACCCTGTGGAAAAAACATTGGCCAGAACCACCAAGTGGCTAGTTTGATTGTTGTTGCCAGAGGGGCTGGCTTTTGTATTGGGGTTTTATTTTTGTAAGCCACTTGGAGTTACCATGAATGAGTTGGGCGGCCATATAAATTTTCTGAATAAATAAATGTATAGCATTTCCTTTTTCAGTACTGTGTCTGCCTCAAGAACACATTCATGCACACACATATTATTAAATATGTCTAGTGAGTCATTCCGAACAGTTCCATAGATGGCAACGAGAGAAAAAACCCCTACATTTTACCTCATGAGCAACACGGCCATCAGTTATTTTAGAATACCAAACTAATACTTCAGCTTTTATTTTACTGATTTAAAGAACAACAATTCTACACCCAATGTAGAGAAAGCAATTTTTTTTAAAGTACCAAAATGAATGCCAAGGCATTCGTTTTGGATTTTTTTAAAAAAATCAATACCATACAGGGACAACCTTGAAGACATGTTTCCACAAGTAATCAAAATAAACCTTAGTACTTAGCAAGATATTGACTGTGCATGCTGCTGAAAACAATGCTGAAAACAATGAATTATTATGAAGGGTGAGGGCTCAAAAAGTTAATAGATAATTTAATCTAAGAAATAATTGTTTAAAAACCTGCATCTTGCAACTGCGACTTCAATAAATCATTGTCAAAAGTTAGAGTTACTTTTCTAAGAAGCAGTTCATGGTTCATTCTGGTCAGCTGACAACTCAAACTGCCTGGGGATGTTTTGATTATAGTCTATGTTCTTGAAGACACAGTATTTTTTTTAAAAAGCAGAGTGTTCATTCAAGATAGAGAATTCTCTTTGTCTAAGCATTATTTAACGCATTTGTTCTTGCTTCTGTTGTAATTGGGTCTACGCC